>NC_091285.1:6717971-7074221 GCF_032444005.1 Ranitomeya imitator
TGGGGCACTGCACATGGTGCAGAGTAATCTCAGCAGTAAAGGGCACAGTGCATGGTGCAGAGTAATCTCAGCAGTAAAGGGCATAGTGCAGGGTGCAGAGTAATGTCAGCAGTAAAGGGCACAGTGCAGGTGCAGAGTAATCTCAGCAGTAAAGGGCACAGTGCAGGTGCAGAGTAATCTCAGCAGTAAATGGCACAGTGCAGGTGCAGAGTAATCTCAGCAGTAAGGGGCACAGTGCAGGTGCAGAGTAATCTCAGCAGTAAAGGGCACAGTGCAGGTGCAGAGTAATCTCAGCAGTAAAGGGCACAGTGCTGTGTGCAGAGTAATCTCAGCAGTAAAGGGCACAGTGCAGGTGCAGAGTAATCTCAGCAGTAAAGGGCACAGTGCAGGTGCAGAGTAATCTCAGCAGTAAAGGGCACAGTGCAGGTGCAGAGTAATCTCAGCAGTAAGGGGCACAGTGCAGGTGCAGAGTAATCTCAGCAGTAAAGGGCACAGTGCAGGTGCAGAGTAATCTCAGCAGTAAGGGGCACAGTGCAGAGTAATCTCAGCATTAAAGCACACAGTGCAGAGTGCAGAGTAATCTCTGCAGTAAAGGGCACAGTTCAGTGTTTAGAGTAACCTCAGCTTTACAAACCCTGCAATCTACATGAGAGCCACTTTACTACTATGATAGATGTGGTAAAATTCATCTTTAAATGCCGGAATTCTCTGGATTTTTGTTTTTTTTTTCATATTTTTATTAATCTTTTTAACAGAATCAGAACACCGTGAGCTCTGCTGCTGATGAAACGGAATCACCACCACCAAAAAGAGCAAGATCAGAGGTGTCAGGAGAGGTAAAAGGATTGTTGTAAGGCCGGAGGCACATTACCAAATAACACGGCCTAGTGCTGTGCGATAAAACATCACATAGCACTCGGCCCAATGTTATTCCATGGTGCAGCTCACACCTGCAATTATTTTCTCATCCCAAGTCGGCATGAGAGAACGATTGCAGTATTCTGTGATTGGAAGTAAGACTCGGCTCACTTGCACCCATAGAAGTCTATGGGTGCGAGTGAAACGTCGGACTGCAATCAGATGTCATTCCAGTGCAGTCCGATAAACGCTGAGTCAGGCAATTGAGGAGATAGAGAATTTAGTTTCTCCATCTCTTCCGCAGCTGTGCTGGGATTTTCTCATGCGAGAGGAGCGGAGCACAGACACTTTGCTCACGTTTACTGCAGAGCTGGAGCCGAGGGTCATTGAATGCCATATGCTAGTCTCTTTCCAGCCTAAGGCTTCTTTCATACTCCCTGGTGATTCCTGTACAGTTAAAACCAGTACTGGTGTGATCCCTATCCATTAGTTTCCTCCAGCACACTGTGTGTTGGGAAGGTTTATTGAGAGTTATGTTATAGGCTGGTGTTAGTACTGTAGACATTGATAGAGCGGGTGGGAGGATGTCCACCGTAACTCCATCTGACAGGACCTGTGTGATGTCAAGATCAGGTGATTAGTTGCATGATGGAGGAGTCACAAGGTCAGGGCTTTAATGGCTGACTGACAGAGCTTTCGGTGTGAGCTTGGAGAGGGAGCACACCAGGGGAGCTGCACTATACTGTGTGTTGGGGGGAGCTGCACTATACTGTGTGTATGTGGGGGTTGCACTATACTGTGTACTGGAGAGCTGTACCTGCACTATACTGTGTGTTGGGGAGCTGCACTATATTGTGTTGGGGGAGTGTCATTAAGCTGTGTGTTGTGGAGCTGCACTATACTATGTGTTGGGGCAGCTGAACTACACTGTGTGTTGGAGAAGCTGCACTATACTGTGTGTTGGGGGAGCTGCACTATACTGTATGTGGGAGAGCTGCACTATACTGTGTATTGGAGAGCTGTACCTGCACTATACTCTGTGTTGGGGAGCTGCATTATATTGTGTTGGGGGAACTGCACTATACTGTGTGTTGGGGGAGCTGCAGTATACTATGTGTTGGGGGAGCTGAACTACACTGGGTGTTGGAGAAGCTGCACTATACTGTGTGTTGGGGGAGGTGCACTCTACTGTGTGTGGGGGAGGTGCAATATACTGTGTGTGGGGGGAGCTGCACTATACTGTGTGTGGGGGGAACTGTATTACACTGTGTGTGGGGGAGCTGCACTATACTGTGTGTGGGGAGGAGCTGCACTATACTGTGTTTGGAGGGAGCTGCATTATACTGTGTGTGGGGGAGCTGCACTATACTGTGTGTGGGGGAGCTGCACTACACTGTGCGTGGGAGGAGCTGCACTATACTGTGTGTGGGGAGCTGCACTATACTGTGTGTGGAGGAGCTGCACTATACTGTGTGTGGGGGGAGCTGCACTATACTGTGTGTGGGAGGAGCTGCATTATACTGTGTGTGGGGGAGCTGCACTATACTGTGTGTGGAGGAGCTGCACTATACTGTGTGTGGGAGGAGCTGCACTATATTGTGTGTGGGAGGAGCTACACTATACTACCTCCCAAAGATCGCAGTTAGGCTCGGCACACATTTATCCTGCGCTCTGCACTCAGAGCTTGCATCGGGGTTTCCGTGTAAATCTCTGAAATATGTGATGCAGACAGAACCCCCCGCGTAAGATTCGAGACTACTCCGGTCTATGCCTGATGAAGAGAACAGAGTAGTCTCGAAAGCTTGCAATTTGTTCCCATGTTTTCAGTTAGCTAATAAACGTATCAACCACTGAGGACTCTCAATTCTAAATATTTTTTCTTCATTGCCCAATGGTGTAAAAGTCCATGATGCACCTGTGTCAAAATAATCACTGCACCCCTAGATTAATTAATTGAGAGGTTTAATTGGTAAAATGGGGTCACGTATGGGAGGTTCTGCTGTTCTGGCACCTCAGGATCTCTGCCAATGTAACATGACACCCTCAAACAAGTGCAGCAAAATCTGCAATCCAATATGGCGCTATTTCCTTTCTGAGCTTTGCACTGTGCCTCAAAAGTAGTTTTCAACCACATATGGGGAATCAGTGAACTCAGGAGAAATTGCACAACAAACTTCAGGGTCCATTTTCTCCTTTTGCCCTTGTGAAAATACGAAATTTATAGCTAAAAAAGATTTTTGTGGGAAAAATGTGATTTTTTTTTTTTATTTTCACGACTTAATGTTATAAACTTCTGTGATGCACCTGGGGTTTCAAGGTGCTCAATACAAATCAAGATAAGGTCCAAAAGGAGTATAGTTTCCAAAATGATGTCACTTGTGGGGGTTTCCACTGTTTAGGCACATCAGGGCCTCTCCAAACGTGACGGCGTCAGCTAATTATTCCACCAAATTTTACATTAAAAAAGTCAAATGGCGCTCCTTCCCTTCCAAGCTTTGCCGTGTGCCCAAACAGTAGATTTCCCCCACATATTGGGTATTGGAGTACTCAGGAGAAATTGCACAACAAATTGTATGGTACAATTTCACCTTTTACGCTTATGAAAATGCAAAATTTGGAGCTAAAAAATATTTATCTGGGAAATATGTGATTTCTTTATTTTCACAGCTTAACATAAGCACCTGTGGGTTCAAGGCTCTCAATACACATCTAGATAAGTTCCCTAAGGGGTCTAGTTTACAAAATGGTGTCACTTGTTTGGGGTCTGCACTGTTTAGGCACATGATGGGCTCTCCAAACATGACATAGCATCTCCTAATTATGCCAGCAAATTTTACATTCAAAAAGTCAAATGGTGCTCCTTCCGAACCCTGTCGTGCGCCTAAACAGTAGATTTCCCCCACATATGGGGTTTCGGCATGCTCAAGAGTAATTGCAAAACAAAATGTATAGTACATTTTCTCCTGTTACCCTTGTGAAAGTAAAAAAAATAGGTCTAAAGGAAAATATTTGTGAAAGAAAAGTAAATGTTTATTTTTTCCTTTCACATTCCAAAAATTCCTGTGAAGCACCTCAAGGGTTAATAAACTTCTTGAATGTGGTTATGAGCACCTTGAGGGGTGCAGTTTTTAGAATGGTGTCACTTTTGGGTATTTTCTGTTATATTGACCCCCCCAAACTCACCTCAAATGTGAGGTGGTCCCTAAAAAAATGGTTTTGCAAATGTTCAACTTTTAACCCTTATAACTTCCTAACAAAAAAAAACTATGTTTCAAAAATTGTTCTGATGTAAAGTAGACATGTGGGAAATGTTATTTATTAACTATTTTGTGCGATATGACTCTGTGATTTAAGGGCATATTTTTATGTTTGAAAATTGCAAAATTTTTGCCAAATTTGCATTTTTTTCACAAATAAATGCAAGTCATATCAAAGAAATTTTACCACTATTATGAAGTACAATATGTCACGAGAAAACATTCTCAAAACCAGTGGGATCCATTGAAGCGTTCCAGAGCTGTAACCTCATAAAGTGACATTGGCCAGAATTGTAAAAATTGGCTTGATCAGGATTGGCTTGGTCAGGAAGGTGAAAACAGGTTTTGAGGTGAAGGGGTTAAAAACAATTAAATCCAGGGTAACTATATGATAATTTGTTATTGTCATAATACATATTCATATTGAGATGAAAATAGATTAGTAATTTACTTATTTCTCACTGCAAAATGCAAATAAATGTATATAGTTTATACAATGTGATTTTCTGGGTTTTATTTTTGATATTCTATCTCTCAATGTTAAAATTAACTGACCCTTAAAATTATCAACGGTTCATGTCTTTGTCAGTGGGCAAACTTACAGAATCAGCAAGGGGTCAAATACTTATTTCCTTCACTGTATGTACCATATAATATATCAAGAATAATGTGTACCTTATGAACCACAAGATAATCGTATGCAGCACAATATAACAGGATAAAGTGCAAATGCAAATATATTGTAATCTGATAAACAATATGGGGAGGTGAACTACCATAATAAGATAGTAGCTCAAACCAGAAAATATGGGATCCAAGACTTAGAGAGCAGTGCCAACTAGATATGTCAATGGAGGTATGCACCAAGTGTATCGCTGCCAAAAGGCAGCTTCCTCGGGTGAAAATGAATAAAAGCAAAGGAGGAAACTGTCCTAGAAATAATAGGTAATTAATATGAGACTGATTACCTGTGGTAGAATAAGACTGATGATGAGTACAGCTGTAGAATACGCTCGTCTGTACAAGATGGTGAACGCAGGTACAGAATGAAAAGGCGTGAAGTATTGGCCATAGAGTCTGCCAGCAGGGAGAAAAAGCACATGCACATTTGCACAACAGAGATACACATCCATATCAAAGGACTATTAATGGTTCACCATGATGAAGTATTCTTAGTATTTAGTTGGATCTTGCTCCTTTATCTGCATGCATATATTTAATTGCCGCTGTAATAAATAAATATTACTAAGCTATGCATAGTCATCATGTCAAATTGAAAATGAATATTTAAGATTACAATTCCACACTACAATATATCACATATTGGTTACATTACCATAAGATCTCAATGTGGATACTCTGGTTTTAATTGTGTTTAATTTTGGAGTTTTGGTGTGCACATTTTTCTGCACTGCATTTCTCTTTTTTTGTTGCATAATACCTCTTTACAGTTGTAGCACCCTAAATATTTGTTTTGGCTTTGGATATATATTGCCCAGATTTTGAATGCAAAGGTTCACATGCTTTTACCACTTACCAGCAGGGTAGCACTACAACACACAGGCCCTATAGGTACGCAACGATTTCCACCTGTAAAGGGAACTCTGGAAGTGCCCATCGGACCGGCCGGTCTCCGACAGCCCTGTTAATTGTGCTCTGGATTGAGGATCCTGAAGTCTTCAATAAAGAGGAGACTGCAACCCTGTGTCCTCGTTATTGCCTGCACCTCACACCATCACCATCCACCTTACTGGGAAGCCCTGGGGACACACTTCACCTGTGGGAAGGTATACCATCTAGCTGCCATCACATCACCCCAGTGGACCCCAAGCAGCGTCGGTCACCCTGACCGAATACCACAGGTGGCGTCACGAAACCTTGACAGACTCCCATCACCTTTCATTGGACGCCCCTTAGCAGGGTCACGGACCGGGTCCAGCCACCGTGACAACCCCAGAACTGAGCCAGCAGAGGACCGGTACCGAGTAACCCGCGGCCCTTCGTCTGGGGGCGATCCAAAAGCATGGTACAGCAGAAATACACATTATACATTGTGCATGAAGATTACAAACTAGAACTGACCAGGGATACAACTGACCATGCTAGGCTAACATAAGGACAGAAATTAACTATAGAGAGCACAAATACATACCGGCAATGCAATCGCAAGGGAGATGTAATGGAGGAGTCTTTCCTTAAATGCAGAGTGAAGGAAAATGGAGGGAGAGCTACCATAATGCATTGCAAAAAATGGATGGAGATTCAGACATAAGAAATGGATAAAAAAAAACAGAAAATAGGACAGTGAACATGACTCTGGCAGCTAGAGGGAGCCAAAACACTACACACAAATAAGATTATGCATCTACAAGTTTTTTTATACTCATACTAATGAAAAAACTGCAAATTGTGGAAACAGATAATCAGAGGTAACAAATTAGATGTCGGAAACCGAACACACCCACTGGCAAAGACGCAGGCTCAACTCCAGACCCACATCATCACCATATACCATGGATTATGCACACCTCTTGCCAGCAATACTGTATCTATTAAAGGTATATATTAACAAATCTATTACATCTATATATTAACCTCTTAAGCCACGAGGGTGGTTTGCACGTTAATGGGGCAGCACGGTGGCGCAGTGGTTAGCACAGCAGCCTTGCAGCGCTGGAGTCCTGGGCTCAAGCCCCACTAAGGACAACATCTGCAAAGAGTTTGTATGTTCTCTCTGTGTTTGCGTGGGTTTCCTCCGGGTACTCCGGTTTCCTCTCACATTCCAAAGACATACTGATAGGGAATTTATATTGTGAGCCCCAATGGGGACAGCAATGAAAATGTGTGCAACCTGTAAAGCGCTGCGTAATATGTTAGCTCTATATAAAAATAAAGATTATTATTAATGACCGGGCCAATTTTTACAATTCTGACCACTGTCCCTTTATGAGGTTATAACTCTGGAACGCTTCAACGGACCCTGATGATTCTGACATTGTTTTCTCGTGACATATTGTACTTCATGATAGTGGTAAAATTTATTTGATATTACTTGCATTTGTTTGTGAAAAAAACGGAAATTTAGTGAAAATTTCGCAATTTTCCAACTTTGAATTTTTATGCCCTTAAATCACAGAGATATGTCACACAAAATACTTAATAAGTAGCATTTCCCACATGTCTACTTTACATCAGCACAATTTTGGAAACAAAATTTTTTTTTGTTAGAGAGTTATAAGGGTTAAAATTTGACCAGCAATTTCTAATTTTTACAACACCATTTTTTTAGGGACCACATCACATTTGAAGTTATTTTGAGGGGTCTATATGATAGAAAATACCCAAGTGTGACACCATTCTAAAAACTGCACCCCTTTAGGTGCTCAAAACCACATTCAAGAAGTTTATTAACCCTTCAGGTGTTTCACAGGAATTTTTGGAATGTTTAAAAAAAATGAACATTTAATTTTTTTTCACAAAAAATTTACTTCACCTCCAATTTGTTTTATTTTATCAAAGGTAACAGGAGAAATTGGACCCCAAAAGTTGTTGTACAATTTGTCCTGAATACCCAGATACCCCATATGTGGGAGTAAACCACTGTTTGGGTGCATGGCAGAGCTCGGAAAGGAAGGAGCGCCGTTTGACTTTTCAATGCAAAATTGACTGGAATTGAGTTGGGACGCCATGTTGCGTTTGGAGTGCCACTAATGTGCCTAAACATTGAAACCCCAAGGTTACCAGAAGAAATTGTACCCCAAACGTTGTGCAATTTGTCATGAGTACGCTGATACCCCATATGTGGGGGTAAACCACTGTTTGGGTGCATGGCAGAGCTCGGAAGGGAAGTAGCGCCATTTGACTTTTCAATACAAAATTGGCTGGAATTAAGATGGGACGCCATGTTGCATTGGGGAGCCCCTGCAGGGGCGTAACTACAACAAGTGCAGGGGTTGCAATCTCAACCGGGCCCTGGAGCCTAGGGGGCCCTAAAATTCCCTTTGGCCTATATGAAAAGACTATTGTTATTAAAGATTTAAAATATTTGTGGGCCCCGTTGGAGCTTTCGCATCGGGGCCCATGAGTTTCAAGTTACGCCACTGAGCCCCTGATGTGCCTAAACATTGAAACCTGTTGTGAATTCTGCTTTTGAGCTCCCTCTGGTGGTAGTAGATGATAATGCAGTTGTTCCTGGGCTGCAGTCTTGGACAGGTGTATCTGCTAATTGCAGTTCTGACTGGGGTATTTAGGCTTGCAGGACTCATTAGTCCTTGCCAGTTGTCAATGTTTTTTGGGATATGATGGATCTCTGCCTGGCTTCTCCTACTTGGCTGCCATTTCAGCAAAGATAAGTGTCTGTTTCTTTTTCTGTGGCACATAGGCTGTGTGCTTGTTTTTGATTGTATTCCTGCTCTGAATGTAGGATTCGCTGGAGTTGCAGATATACGCTCCTACGTCTTTAGTTAGATGGAGGAAGTTTTTGTATATTCTGCTGTGGATATTTTTGAAGGGTTTTAATACTGACCGCACAGAATTCTGTCCTATCCTGTCCTATTTTAGCTAGAGTGGCCTCTTGTGCTAAATCCTGTTTTTCTGCCTGTGTATGTTTTTTCCTCTCCGACTCACCGCCAATATTTGTGGGGGGCTGAATATCCTTTGGGGTTCTGCTCTGAGGCAAGATAGTATTCCTATTTCCATCTTTAGGGGTATTTAGTCCTCCGGCTGTGACGAGGTGTCTAGGATTGGTTAGGTACTCTCCACGGCTACTTCTAGTTGCGCTGTTAAGATCAGGATTTGCGGTTAGTATAGTGACCACCTGCTCCAGTGAAAGTTTTCATGCTGCTCCAAGGTCACCGGATCATAACAGTACAACTGGCCCATAATAAGATAAATGCCTCCCAGAAGAAGGGAAGAAAGGTGTAGAGCCTTTTTTTTTCTTCAGTCTGCTTTCTGTTCTCTTCCCGCTTAATCTCTGGGTGGCTGAGGAGCTTTGTGCTAGCATGAATGTTCAGGAAATAGCTTCTCGTGTAGACCAGCTTGCTGCTAGGGTACAGGGTATTTCAGATTATATTGTTCAGACTCCTGCTTTAGAACCGAAGATTCCTACTCCTGATTTGTTTTCTGGTGACAGGTCCAAATTTTTGAGTTTTAAAAACAACTGTAAACTGTTTTTTGCTCTGAGACCTCGATCCTCCGGTGATTCCATTCAGCAGGTAAAAATCGTAATCTCCCTGCTGCGTGGCGACCCGCAGGATTGGGCGTTTTCCCTGGAATCTGGAAATCCGGCTTTGCTTAATATAGACTCCTTTTTTCAGGCTTTGGGATTATTATATGATGAACCTAATTCTGTGGATCAAGCTGAGAAGACCTTGTTGGCCCTGTCTCAGGGTCAAGAGGTGGCAGAATTGTATTGTCAGAAATTCAGAAAATGGTCTGTGTTGACTAAATGGAATAATGATGCTTTGGCGGCAATTTTCAGAAGGGGTCTGTCTGAATCCGTTAAAGATGTCATGGTGGGGTTTCCCACGCCTTCTGGTCTGAGTGATTCTATGTCTCTGGCGATTCAGATTGACCGGCGCTTGCGGGAGCGCAGAACTGTGCGCGCTGTGGCGTTGTCCTCAGAGCAGATTCCTGAGCCAATGCAGTGTGATAGGATTCTGTCTAGAACAGAACGACAAGGATTCAGACATCAAAATGGGTTGTGTTATTATTGTGGCAATGTTTCTCATGTCATTTCAGTCAGTCCTAAGCGGACAAAGAGGATCGCTAGTTCATTTACCATCAGTACTGTACAAGCTAAATTTCTGTTATCTGTGTCCTTGATCTGCTCATTGTCATCATTTTCTGTCATGGCGTTTGTGGATTCAGGCGCCGCCTTGAACTTAATGGACTTTGGGTTTGCCAGGCGTTGTGGTTTTTCCTTGCAGCCTTTGCAGAACCCTATTCCTTTAAGGGGCATTGATGCTACACCCTTTACCGATTTGACGAAGAAAGGCGCGGATGTGGCAAATTGGTCCTCTGCGGCTGTCTCTGCCTTTCAGGAGCTTAAACGTCGATTTACTTCTGCTCCGGTGTTGCACCAACCGGATGTTTCTCTTCCGTTTCAGGTTGAGGTTGACGCTTCTGAGATTGGGGCAGGGGCCGTTTTGTCTCAGAGGGATCCTGTTGGTTCCTTAATGAAACCGTGTGCCTTCTTTTCCCGTAAGTTTTCGCCTGCTGAACGCAATTATGATGTCGGCAATCGGGAGTTGTTGGCTATGAAGTGGGCGTTTGAGGAGTGGCGACATTGGCTTGAGGGAGCTAAGCACCGTATTGTGGTCTTGACTGATCATAAGAATTTGATTTACCTCGAGTCTGCTAAACGGCTGAATCCTAGACAGGCTCGATGGTCCTTGTTTTTTTCCCATTTTGATTTTGTGGTTTCGTACCTTCCGGGTTCTAAGAACATTAAGGCTGATGTGTTGTGAATTCTGTGGCAGAGCTCCCTCCTGTGGTCACAAGTGGTACTTCGGCTGGTTCTCTCTGTGAGCTTCCGTTGGTGGAGGAAAGTGGTACTGTGGCTTCTGAGTTTCCTTCCTCAGGTGATGTGGTGAAGTCGTTAGGTGCTTCTCTATTTAACTCCACCTAGTGCTTTGATCCTGGCTTCCAGTCAATGTTCTAGTGTTGGACCTGTTTCCTCCTGGATCGTTCCTGTGGCCTGCTGCTCTGCATAGCTAAGTTCCTCTTTGCTATTTGTTTGCTGTTTTTTTTCTGTCCAGCTTGTCAATTTGTTTTTTACTGCTTGCTGGAAGCTCTGGGACGCAGAGGGTGTACCTCCGTGCCGTTAGTTCGGTACGGAGGGTCTTTTTGCCCCCTTTGCGTGGTTTTTGTAGGGTTTTGTGTTGACCGCAAAGTTACCCTTCCTATCCTCGCTCTGTTCAGAAAGTTGGGCCTCACTTTGCTAAATCTATTTCATCTCTACGTTTGTCTTTTCATCTTAACTCACAGTCATTATATGTGGGGGCTGCCTTTTCTTTTGGGGTATTTCTCTGAGGCAAGGTAGGCTTATTTTCTATCTTCAGGCTAGCTAGTTTCTCAGGCCGTGCCGAGTTGCATAGGCAGCGTTAGGCACAATCCACGGCTGCCTTTAGTGTGGTTGGAGAGGATTAGGGATTGCGGTCAACAGAGTTCCCACGTCTCAGAGCTCGTTCTTGTTTTTTGGGTTATTTCCAGGTCACTGTATGTGCGCTGACCTCTATGTCCATTGTGGTACTGAATTACCTTTCATAACAGTACTGGAAGCCCAAAGTACTAATGATTCTCAATAGAGGGAAAAAAGAAGTTCTGAGACCATTTTTCTTTCTTTGCACTGTGTTTTGCCTTTTTTTTCCCCTAGACATTTGGGTGGTTCAGGACACAGGTGTAGCAATGGACATTAAAGGTATGTCTTCATGTGTGGATCAGCTCACGGCAAGAGTACAAAGTATTCAAGACTTTGTGGTTCAGAATTCTATGTTAGAACCGAGAATCCCTATTCCTGATTTGTTTTTTGGAGAGAGAACTAAATTTCTGAGTTTCAAAAATAATTGTAAACTATTTCTGGCTTTGAAACCTCGCTCCTCTGGTGACCCAGTTCAACAAGTTAGGATCGTTATTTCTTTTTTGCGTGGCGATCCTCAGGACTGGGCATTTTCCCTTGCGCCAGGGGATCCTGCATTAAGTAATATCGATGCATTTTTCCTGGCGCTCGGATTGCTGTACGATGAGCCTAATTCTGTGGATCAGGCAGAGAAGAATTTGCTGGCTCTGTGTCAGGGTCAGGATGAAATAGAGGTATATTGTCAGAAATTTAGAAAGTGGTCCGTACTCACTCAGTGGAATGAAGGTGCGCTCGCAGCTATTTTCAGAAAAGGTCTCTCTGAAGCCCTTAAGGATGTCATGGTGGGATTTCCTATGCCTGCTGGTCTGAATGAGTCTATGTCTTTGGCCATTCAGATCGGTTGACGCTTGCGCGAGCGTAAATCTGTGCACCATTTGGCGGTATTACCTGAGCTTAAACCTGAGCCTATGCAGTGCGATAGGACTTTGACCAGAGTTGAACGGCAAGAACACAGACGTCTGAATGGGCTGTGTTTCTACTGTGGTGATTCCACTCATGCTATCTCTGATTGTCCTAAGCGCACTAAGCGGTTCGCTAGGTCTGCCACCATTGGTACGGTACAGTCAAAATTTCTTCTGTCTGTTACCTTGATCTGCTCTTTGTCATCGTATTCTGTCATGGCATTTGTGGACTCAGGCTGTTGTGAATTCTGTGGCAGAGCTCCCTCCTGTGGTCACAAGTGGTACTTCGGCTGGTTCTTTCTGTGAGCTTCCGTTGGTGGAGGAAAGTGGTACTGCGGCTTCTGAGTTTCCTTCCTCAGGTGATGTGGTGAAGTCGTTAGGTGCTGCTTTATTTAACTCCACCTAGTGCTTTGATCCTGGCTTCCAGTCAATGTTCTAGTATTGGACCTGTTTCCTCCTGGATCGTTCCTGTGGCCTGCTGCTCTGCATAGCTAAGTTCTTCTTTGCTATTTGTGTGCTGTTTTTTTCTGTCCAGCTTGTCAATTTGTTTTTTTCTGCTTGCTGGAAGCTCTGGGACGCAGAGGGTGTACCTCCGTGCCGTTAGTTCGGTACGGAGGGTCTTTTTGCCCCCTTTGCGTGGTTTTTGTAGGGTTTTGTGTTGACCGCAAAGTTACCTTTCCTATCCTCGCTCTGTTCAGAAAGTTGGGCCTCACTTTGCTAAATCTATTTCATCTCTACGTTTGTCTTTTCATCTTAACTCACAGTCATTATATGTGGGGGCTGCCTTTTCCTTTGGGGTATTTCTCTGAGGCAAGGTAGGCTTATTTTCTATCTTCAGGCTAGCTAGTTTCTCAGGCCGTGCCGAGTTGCATAGGGAGCGTTAGGCGCAATCCACGGCTGCCTTTAGTGTGGTTTGAGAGGATTAGGGATTGCGGTCAACAGAGTTCCCACGTCTCAGAGCTCGTTCTTGTTTTTTGGGTTATTTCCAGGTCACTGTATGTGCGCTGACCTCTATGTCCATTGTGGTACTGAATTACCTTTCATAACAGTACTGGAAGCCAAAAGTACTAATGATTCCCAATAGAGGGAAAAAAGAAGTTCTGAGACCATTTTTTTTTCTTTGCACTGTTTTGCCTTTTTTTTCCCCTAGACATTTGGGTGGTTCAGGACACATGTGTAGCAATGGACATTAAAGGTCTGTCTTCATGTGTGGATCAGCTCACGGCAAGAGTACAAAGTATTCAAGACTTTGTGGTTCAGAATTCTATGTTAGAACCGAGAATTCCTATTCCTGATTTGTTTTTTGGAGATAGAACTAAATTTCTGAGTTTCAAAAATAATTGTAAACTATTTCTGGCTTTGAAACCTCGCTCCTCTGGTGACCCAGTTCAACAAGTTAGGATCGTTATTTCTTTTTTGCGTGGCGACTAGTGTTGAGCGATACCTTCCGATATCGGAAAGTATCGGTATCGGATTGGATCGGCCGATATTCAAAAAATATCGGATATCGCCGATACCGATACCCGATCCCAATGCAAGTCAATGGGACCAAAATATCGGAATTAAAATAAACCCTTTCTTTCCTTGTAGGTTCATTCTACATCAAGGAAAACAACTAAGAATAATGTAGGATGTATTGTGGGAGGTGGCGGAGACATTAAAGGCAATGAGGTTTAGCCCAATCAAATAGAATAGCATGAATTTTTTTTTTTTAAAGACGTTCGGAGTGAAAAAGATATTGACTATGTAAATTTTTTTTTATTTTGTCAGATATTGATGTTTCACTATTCCACGCCCTTCCCCTTCTTTTTTTTATTTTATTTTTTTACTTTTCCCACACTTTCATCTTCATCATCATCAGCATCTTTGACATCAACTTCTTCTTCACCTTATTCATCTTCTTCTTCATCTTCTACCTATTTTTTTTTTTTATTACATTCTTCATATTCATTTTATTCAACTATTATTATTCTTCCTATTCTACATATTCTTTTTATTCCACTGTTATTATTCTTCCTATTCTACTTCTTCATCATATTCTCATTTGTGACAGGCATTCCCGCAGTTGTTATCTATAAAAGTTGGAAGATTACACCTTCCGTTCTGCCAGTCACAAAAGTTATATTTGTCCGCGTTCAGTTTGGCCTGCAGCATCAGGCTTTATCCAGGGGCACCACGAGGAGGAACAGACTCACCCCCATACACTGCTTAGTCTTCTTCTGCATATAATTTAGATAATATCTTTTGCTCTGATATTAAGTCTTATGCTTAATGTTCTTCTGCTCTTTGTTCTGCAGCCTCTTGTTCTTCTGCTTCTCGGTCTTCCATGTCGTCGTCTCCAGGGTCGTCGTCTTCAGTGTCGTCATCTCCGCCGTCGTCGTCTCCGCCGTCGTCGTCGTCGTCATCGGGGTGGTCTTCCGGGTCGTCGTCATCGGGGTGGTCTTCCGGGTCGTCGACTTTAGGGTCTTAAACTTGGAAATGTAGCAGAAGGTACAAGAAGGCTGAGAAAATGCCAAGAACCAGCTGATGGAACTGGAACTCGGATGGCTACCCGAAGGTTCAAGAGCCTATGGAACTACCGAGGACCAGCTGACGTTACTGGAACCCGGTTACTAAGCAGGAGGTACCCGTGCTAAAAAGCACTACCAAGGACCGCCTGGCGTTGGCGGAACTCGGATACCCAGAAGGAGGCACCTAAGCCAAAGGCTCGGCCCGGAACCAGCTGACGGTGCTGGAACCAGGTGGTGGACCCCAAGGTCCACAGGAGAGGAGAGAACAGCTAGGCCGCGAGGCAGCCGCAGTTACCGAACCCCAACAGTCCTACAGGGGGAGCTGGGCCTACTGGCACTACAGAACCAGCCTTGACTACCAGTTCACGCAGCCCACATAGGAAGCTCCTAAACTGGAGGCACCCTGGAGTTGGCTAACCCGACAGCACCACGACGGGGCAAGCATAGGCGTCTCAGTGAGCTTGACACAACCCGGAAACAGCTGACGGTGCTGAAACCAGGCTTGGCACGAGGGAGTACCTGTGACAAGAACACTGCCGAGAACCAGCTGGCGGTGCTGGAACCCAGATGCGTTGCCCCAGTGTGCAAGAGCCAATGGCACGACCGAGGACCAGCTGGCGGTGCTGGAACCCGGTTACTAAGCTGTAGGTGCCCGCGCTTAAAAGCACTACCAAGGACCGCCTGACGTTGGCGGAACTCGGATACCCAGGAGGAGGCACCTAAGCCAAAGGCTCGGCCCGGAACCAGCTGACGGTGCTGGAACCAGGTGGTGGACCCCAAGGTCCGCAGGAGAGGAGAGAACAGCTAGGCCGCGAGGCAGCCGCAGTTACCGAACCCCAACAGTCCTACAGGGGGAGCTGGGCCTACTGGCACTACAGAACCAGCCTTGACTACCAGTTCACGCAGCCCACATAGGAAGCTCCTAAACTGGAGGCACCCTGGAGTTGGCTAACCCGACAGCACCACGACGGGGCAAGCATAGGCGTCTCAGTGAGCTTGACACAACCCGGAAACAGCTGACGGTGCTGAAACCAGGCTTGGCACGAGGGAGTACCTGTGACAAGAACACTGCCGAGAACCAGCTGGCGGTGCTGGAACCCAGATGCGTTGCCCCAGTGTGCAAGAGCCAATGGCACGACCGAGGACCAGCTGGCGGTGCTGGAACCCGGTTACTAAGCTGTAGGTGCCCGCGCTTAAAAGCACTACCAAGGACCGCCTGACGTTGGCGGAACTCGGATACCCAGGAGGAGGCACCTAAGCCAAAGGCTCGGCCCGGAACCAGCTGACGGTGCTGGAACCAGGTGGTGGACCCCAAGGTCCACAGGAGAGGAGAGAACAGCTAGGCCGCGAGGCAGCCGCAGTTACCGAACCCCAACAGTCCTACAGGGGGAGCTGGGCCTACTGGCACTACAGAACCAGCCTTGACTACCAGTTCACGCAGCCCACATAGGAAGCTCCTAAACTGGAGGCACCCTGGAGTTGGCTAACCCGACCGCACCACGGCGGGGCAAGCATAGGCGTGTCAGTGAACTTGACACAACCCGGAAACAGCTGACGGTGCTGAAACCAGGCTTGGCACGAGGGAGTACCTGTGACAAGAACACTGCCGAGAACCAGCTGGCGGTGCTGGAACCCAGATGCGTTGCCCCAGTGTGCAAGAGCCAATGGCACGACCGAGGACCAGCTGGCGGTGCTGGAACCCGGTTTCTAAGCTGTAGGTGCCCGCGCTTAAAAGCACTACCAAGGACCGCCTGACGTTGGCGGAACTCGGATACCCAGGAGGAGGCACCTAAGCCAAAGGCTCGGCCCGGAACTGTTATGTTTGCTAATGACAGGTGTTATGAAGGGAATCCAGAAACACAGTGTGCTTAGCGATCAGAGCGCACACAGTGATCTGACAAATACCCAAAAATACAAGAACGAGCTCTGAGACGTGGAAACTCTGTAGACTGCACACCTGATCCTATCCTAAACACAACTAAAAGCGGCTGTGGATTGCGCCTAACAACTACCTAGGCAACTCGGCACAGCCTAAGAAACTAGCTAGCCTGAAGATAGAAAAATAGGCCTGACTTGCCCCAGAGAAATTCCCCAAAGGAAAAGGCAGCCCCCCACATATAATGACTGTGAGTAAGATGAAAAGACAAAACGTAGGGATGAAATAGATTCAGCAAAGTGGGGCCCGATATTCTAGGACAGAGCGAGGACAGTAAAGCGAACTTCGCAGTCTACAAAAAACCCTAAAGCAAAACCACGCAAAGGGGGCAAAAAAAAACCCACCGTGCCGAACTAACGGCACGGCGGTACACCCTTTGCGTCTCAGAGCTTCCAGCAAAACAAAAGACAAGCTGGACAGAAAAAAAGCAACAAAAAAGCAAAAGGCACTTAGCTATACAGAGCAGCAGGTCACAGGAACAATCAGGAGAAGCTCAGATCCAACACTGAAACATTGACAAGGAGCAAGGATAGCAGCATCAGGCGGAGTTAAGTAATGAAGCAGTTAACGAGCTCACCAGAACACCTGAGGGAGGAAGCTCAGAAGCTGCAGTACCACTTGTGACCACAGGAGTGAATTCAGCCACAGAATTCACAACAGTACCCCCCCCTTGAGGAGGGGTCACCGAACCCTCACCAGAGCCCCCAGGCCGACCAGGATGAGCCGCATGAAAGGCACGAACAAGATCGGAAGCATGAACATCAGAGGCAAAAACCCAGGAATTATCTTCCTGAGCATAACCCTTCCATTTAACCAGATACTGGAGTTTCCGTCTAGAAACCCGAGAATCCAAAATCTTCTCCACAATATACTCCAATTCCCCCTCCACCAAAACCGGGGCAGGAGGCTCAACAGATGGAACCATAGGTGCCACGTATCTCCGCAACAACGACCTATGGAATACATTATGTATGGAAAAGGAGTCTGGGAGGGTCAAACAAAAAGACACAGGATTGAGAACCTCAGAAATCCTATACGGACCAATAAAACGAGGTTTAAATTTGGGAGAGGAAACCTTCATAGGAATATGACGAGAAGATAACCAAACCAGATCCCCAACACGAAGTCGGGGACCCACACGGCGTCTGCGATTAGCGAAAAGTTGAGCTTTCTCCTGGGACAAGATCAAATTGTCCACTACCTGAGTCCAGATCTGCTGCAACCTATCCACCACAGAATCCACACCAGGACAGTCCGAAGACTCAACCTGTCCTGAAGAGAAACGAGGATGGAACCCAGAATTGCAAAAAAATGGAGAAACCAAGGTAGCCGAGCTGGCCCGATTATTAAGGGCGAACTCAGCCAACGGCAAAAAGGACACCCAATCATCCTGGTCTGCAGAAACAAAACATCTCAGATATGTTTCCAAGGTCTGATTGGTTCGTTCGGTCTGGCCATTAGTTTGAGGATGGAAAGCCGAGGAAAAGGATAGGTCAATGCCCATCCTACCACAAAAGGCTCGCCAGAACCTTGAAACAAACTGGGAACCTCTGTCAGAAACAATATTCTCAGGAATGCCATGCAACCGAACCACATGCTGAAAGAACAAAGGTACCAAATCAGAGGAGGAAGGCAATTTAGCCAAGGGCACCAGATGGACCATTTTAGAAAAGCGATCACAGACCACCCAAATGACTGACATCTTTTGAGAAACGGGAAGGTCAGAAATGAAATCCATCGAAATATGTGTCCAAGGCCTCTTTGGGACCGGCAAGGGCAAAAGCAACCCACTGGCACGAGAACAGCAGGGCTTAGCCCTAGCACAAATCCCACAGGACTGCACAAAAGTACGTACATCCCGTGACAGAGATGGCCACCAGAAGGATCTAGCCACTAACTCTCTGGTACCAAAGATTCCAGGATGACCAGCCAACACCGAACAATGAAGTTCAGAGATAAGTTTATTAGTCCACCTATCAGGGACGAACAGTTTCTCTGCTGGACAACGATCAGGTTTATTCGCCTGAAATTTTTGCAGCACCCGCCGCAAATCAGGGGAGATGGCAGACACAATGACTCCTTCCTTGAGGATACCCGCTGGCTCAGATAAACCCGGAGAGTCGGGCACAAAACTCCTAGACAGAGCATCCGCCTTCACATTTTTAGAGCCCGGAAGGTACGAAATCACAAAGTCGAAGCGGGCAAAAAATAACGACCAACGGGCCTGTCTAGGATTCAAGCGCTTGGCAGACTCGAGATAAGTCAAGTTCTTATGATCAGTCAATACCACCACGCGATGCTTAGCTCCTTCAAGCCAATGACGCCACTCCTCGAATGCCCACTTCATGGCCAGCAACTCTCGATTGCCCACATCATAATTACGCTCAGCGGGCGAAAACTTCCTGGAAAAGAAAGCACATGGTTTCATCACTGAGCAATCAGAACCTCTCTGTGACAAAACCGCCCCTGCTCCAATCTCAGAAGCATCAACCTCGACCTGGAACGGAAGAGAAACATCTGGCTGACACAACACAGGGGCAGAACAAAAACGACGCTTCAACTCCTGAAAAGCTTCCACAGCAGCAGAAGACCAATTAACCAAATCAGCACCCTTCTTGGTCAAATCGGTCAATGGTTTGGCAATGCTAGAAAAATTACAGATGAAGCGACGAAAAAAATTAGCAAAGCCCAGGAACTTTTGCAGACTTTTCAGAGATGTCGGCTGAATCCAATCCTGGATGGCTTGGACCTTAACTGGATCCATCTCGATAGTAGAAGGGGTAAAGATAAACCCCAAAAATGAAACTTTCTGCACACCGAAGAGACACTTTGATCCCTTCACAAACAAAGAGTTAGCACGCAGGACCTGAAAAACCATTCTGACCTGCTTCACATGAGACTCCCAATCATCTGAGAAGATCAAAATGTCATCCAAGTAAACAATCAGGAATTTATCCAGATACTCACGGAAGATGTCATGCATAAAAGACTGAAACACAGATGGAGCATTGGCAAGTCCGAACGGCATCACTAGATACTCAAAATGACCCTCGGGCGTATTGAATGCAGTTTTCCATTCATCTCCTTGCCTGATTCTCACCAGATTATACGCACCACGAAGATCTATCTTAGTGAACCAACTAGCCCCCTTAATCCGAGCAAACAAGTCAGATAACAATGGCAAGGGATACTGAAATTTAACAGTGATCTTATTAAGAAGGCGGTAATCAATACACGGTCTCAGCGAACCATCCTTCTTGGCTACAAAGAAGAACCCTGCTCCCAGTGGTGATGACGATGGGCGAATATGTCCCTTCTCCAGGGATTCCTTCACATAACTGCGCATAGCGGCGTGTTCGGGCACGGATAAATTAAATAATCGACCTTTAGGGAATTTACTACCAGGAATCAAATTGATAGCACAATCACAATCCCTATGCGGAGGTAGAGCATCGGACTTGGGCTCTTCAAATACATCCTGATAATCAGACAAGAACTCTGGGACCTCAGAAGGGGTGGATGACGAAATCGACAAAAATGGAACATCACCATGTACCCCCTGACAATCCCAGCTGGATACCGACATGGAATTCCAATCCAATACTGGATTATGGGTTTGTAGCCATGGCAACCCCAACACGACCACATCATGCAGATTATGCAACACCAGAAAGCGAATAACTTCCTGATGTGCAAGAGCCATGCACATGGTCAGCTGGGCCCAGTATTGAGGTTTATTCTTGGCCAAAGGTGTAGCATCAATTCCTCTCAATTGAATAGGACACCGCAAAGGCTCCAAGAAAAACCCACAACGTTTAGCATAATCCAAATCCATCAGATTCAGGGCAGCGCCCGAATCCACAAACGCCATGACAGAAAACGACGACAAAGAGCATATCAAGGTAATGGACAGAAGGAATTTGGACTGTACAGTACCAATGATGGCAGACCTAGCGGACCGCTTAGTGCGCTTAGGACAATCAGAAATAGCATGAGTGGAATCACCACAGTAGAAACACAGACCATTCAGACGTCTGTATTCCTGCCGTTCAACTCTAGTCATAGTCCTATCGCACTGCATAGGCTCAGGTTTAACCTCAGGCAGTACCGCCAAATGGTGCACAGATTTACGCTCGCGCAAGCGTCGACCGATCTGAATGGCCAAAGACAAAGACTCATTCAAACCAGCAGGCATAGGAAATCCCACCATGACATCCTTAAGAGCCTCAGAGAGACCCTTTCTGAACAAAGCTGCCAGCGCAGATTCATTCCACTGAGTGAGTACTGACCATTTCCTAAATTTCTGACAATATACTTCTATATCATCCTGACCCTGGCACAAAGCCAGCAAATTTTTCTCAGCCTGATCCACTGAATTAGGCTCATCGTACAGCAATCCGAGCGCCAGGAAAAACGCATCGACACTACTCAATGCAGGGTCTCCTGGCACAAGAGAAAATGCCCAGTCTTGAGGGTCGCCGCGCAAAAAAGAAATAATAATCAAAACCTGTTGAATAGGATTACCAGAAGAATGAGGTTTCAAGGCCAGAAATAGCTTACAATTATTTTTGAAACTTAGAAACTTAGTTCTATCTCCAAAAAACAAATCAGGAATAGGAATTCTTGGTTCTAACATAGATTTCTGATCAATAGTATCTTGAATTTTTTGTACATTTATAACGAGATTATCCATTGAAGAGCACAGACCCTGAATATCCATGTCCACACCTGTGTCCCGAATCACCCAAATGTCTAGGGGAAAAAAAAAAAGTGAACACAGAGCAGAAAAAAAAAAAAAATGATGTCAGAACTTTTTCTTTCCCTCTATTGAGAATCATTAGTATGGCTCCTTGTACTGTTATGTTTGCTAATGACAGGTGTTATGAAGGCAATCCAGAAACACAGTGTGCTTAGCGATCAGAGCGCACACAGTGATCTGACAAATACCCAAAAATACAAGAACGAGCTCTGAGACGTGGAAACTCTGTAGACTGCACACCTGATCCTATCCTAAACACAACTAAAAGCGGCTGTGGATTGCGCCTAACAACTACCTAGGCAACTCGGCACAGCCTAAGAAACTAGCTAGCCTGAAGATAGAAAAATAGGCCTGACTTGCCCCAGAGAAATTCCCCAAAGGAAAAGGCAGCCCCCCACATATAATGACTGTGAGTAAGATGAAAAGACAAAACGTAGGGATGAAATAGATTCAGCAAAGTGGGGCCCGATATTCTAGGACAGAGCGAGGACAGTAAAGCGAACTTTGCAGTCTACAAAAAACCCTAAAGCAAAACCACGCAAAGGGGGCAAAAAAAAAACCACCGTGCCGAACTAACGGCACGGCGGTACACCCTTTGCGTCTCAGAGCTTCCAGCAAAACAAAAGACAAGCTGGACAGAAAAAAAGCAACAAAAAAGCAAAAGGCACTTAGCTATACAGAGCAGCAGGTCACAGGAACAATCAGGAGAAGCTCAGATCCAACACTGAAACATTGACAAGGAGCAAGGATAGCAGCATCAGGCGGAGTTAAGTAATGAAGCAGTTAACGAGCTCACCAGAACACCTGAGGGAGGAAGCTCAGAAGCTGCAGTACCACTTGTGACCACAGGAGTGAATTCAGCCACAGAATTCACAACACGGAACCAGCTGACGGTGCTGGAACCAGGTGGTGGACCCCAAGGTCCACAGGAGAGGAGAGAACAGCTAGGCCGCGAGGCAGCCGCAGTTACCGAACCCCAACAGTCCTACAGGGGGAGCTGGGCCTACTGGCACTACAGAACCAGCCTTGACTACCAGTTCACGCAGCCCACATAGGAAGCTCCTAAACTGGAGGCACCCTGGAGTTGGCTAACCCGACCGCACCACGACGGGGCAAGCATAGGCGTGTCAGTGAACTTGACACAACCCGGAAACAGCTGACGGTGCTGAAACCAGGCTTGGCACGAGGGAGTACCTGTGACAAGAACACTGCCGAGAACCAGCTGGCGGTGCTGGAACCCAGATGCGTTGCCCCAGTGTGCAAGAGCCAATGGCACGACCGAGGACCAGCTGGCGGTGCTGGAACCCGGTTACTAAGCTGTAGGTGCCCGCGCTTAAAAGCACTACCAAGGACCGCCTGGCATTGGCGGAACTCGGATACCCAGGAGGAGGCACCTAAGCCAAAGGCTCGGCCTGGAACCAGCTGACGGTGCTGGAACCAGGAGGTGGACCCGAAGGCCCACAGGAGAGGAGAGAACAGCTAGGCCGCGAGGCAGCCGCAGTTACCGAACCCCAACAGTCCTACAGGGGGAGCTGGGCCTACTGGCACTACAGAACCAGCCTTGACTACCAGTTCACGCAGCCCACATAGGAAGCTCCTAAACTGGAGGCACCCTGGAGTTGGCTAACCCGACAGCACCACGACGGGGCAAGCATAGGCGTCTCAGTGAGCTTGACACAACCCGGAAACAGCTGACGGTGCTGAAACCAGGCTTGGCACGAGGGAGTACCTGTGACAAGAACACTGCCGAGAACCAGCTGGCGGTGCTGGAACCCAGATGCGTTGCCCCAGTGTGCAAGAGCCAATGGCACGACCGAGGACCAGCTGGCGGTGCTGGAACCCGGTTACTAAGCTGTAGGTGCCCGCGCTTAAAAGCACTACCAAGGACCGCCTGACGTTGGCGGAACTCGGATACCCAGGAGGAGGCACCTAAGCCAAAGGCTCGGCCCGGAACCAGCTGACGGTGCTGGAACCAGGTGGTGGACCCCAAGGTCCACAGGAGAGGAGAGAACAGCTAGGCCGCGAGGCAGCCGCAGTTACCGAACCCCAACAGTCCTACAGGGGGACCTGGGCCTACTGGCACTACAGAACCAGCCTTGACTACCAGTTCACGCAGCCCACATAGGAAGCTCCTAAACTGGAGGCACCCTGGAGTTGGCTAACCCGACCGCACCACGACGGGGCAAGCATAGGCGTGTCAGTGAACTTGACACAACCCGGAAACAGCTGACGGTGCTGAAACCAGGCTTGGCACGAGGGAGTACCTGTGACAAGAACACTGCCGAGAACCAGCTGGCGGTGCTGGAACCCAGATGCGTTGCCCCAGTGTGCAAGAGCCAATGGCACGACCGAGGACCAGCTGGCGGTGCTGGAACCCGGTTACTAAGCTGTAGGTGCCCGCGCTTAAAAGCACTACCAAAGACCGCCTGACGTTGGCGGAACTCGGATACCCAGGAGGAGGCACCTAAGCCAAAGGCTCGGCCTGGAACCAGCTGACGGTGCTGGAACCAGGAGGTGGACCCGAAGGCCCACAGGAGAGGAGAGAACAGCTAGGCCGCGAGGCAGCCGCAGTTACCGAACCCCAACAGTCCTACAGGGGGAGCTGGGCCTACTGGCACTACAGAACCAGCCTTGACTACCAGTTCACGCAGCCCACATAGGAAGCTCCTAAACTGGAGGCACCCTGGAGTTGGCTAACCCGACCGCACCACGACGGGGCAAGCATAGGCGTGTCAGTGAACTTGACACAACCCGGAAACAGCTGACGGTGCTGAAACCAGGCTTGGCACGAGGGAGTACCTGTGACAAGAACACTGCCGAGAACCAGCTGGCGGTGCTGGAACCCAGATGCGTTGCCCCAGTGTGCAAGAGCCAATGGCACGACCGAGGACCAGCTGGCGGTGCTGGAACCCGGTTACTAAGCTGTAGGTGCCCGCGCTTAAAAGCACTACCAAGGACCGCCTGGCGTTGGCGGAACTCGGATACCCAGGAGGAGGCACCTAAGCCAAAGGCTCGGCCTGGAACCAGCTGATGGTGCTGGAACCAGGAGGTGGACCCGAAGGCCCACAGGAGAGGAGAGAACAGCTAGGCCGCGAGGCAGCCGCAGTTACCAAACCCCAACAGTCCTACAGGGGGATCTGGGCCTACTGGCACTACAGAACCAGCCTTGACTACCAGTTCACGCAGCCCACATAGGAAGCTCCTAAACTGGAGGCACCCTGGAGTTGGCTAACCCGACAGCACCACGACGGGGCAAGCATAGGCGTCTCAGTGAGCTTGACACAACCCGGAAACAGCTGACGGTGCTGAAACCAGGCTTGGCACGAGGGAGTACCTGTGCCAAGAACACTGCCGAGAACCAGCTGGTGGTGCTGGAACCCAGATGCGTTGCCCCAGTGTGCAAGAGCCAATGGCACGACCGAGGACCAGCTGGCGGTGCTGGAACCCGGTTACTAAGCTGTAGGTGCCCGCGCTTAAAAGCACTACCAAGGACCGCCTGACGTTGGCGGAACTCGGATACCCAGGAGGAGGCACCTAAGCCAAAGGCTCTGCTCGGAACCAGCTGACGTTACTGGAACCAGGATGGGGAGCAGAAGGTACAAGAGCAAAAGACACTGCCAAGAACCAGCTGACGGTACTGGAACCCGGATGGGTAGCCGAAGGTCCAAGAGCCAATGGAACTACCGAGGACCAGCTGACGTTACTGGAACCCGGTTACTAAGCAGGAGGTACCCATGCCTGAAAGCACTACCAAGGACCACCTGACGTTGGTGGAACTTGGATACCCAGAAGGAGGCACCTAAGCCAAAGGCTCTGCCCGGAACCAGCTGACGGTACCGGAACCAGGATGGGGAGCAGAAGGTACAAGAGCAAAAGACACTGCCGAGAACCAGCTGACGGTGCTGGAACCAGGTGGTGGACCCGAAGGCCCACAGGAGAGGAGAGAACAGCTAGGCCGCGAGGCAGCCGCAGTTACCGAACCCCAACAGTCCTACAGGGGGAGCTGGGCCTACTGGCACTACAGAACCAGCCTTGACTACCAGTTCACGCAGCCCACATAGGAAGCTCCTAAACTGGAGGCACCCTGGAGTTGGCTAACCCGACAGCACCACGACGGGGCAAGCATAGGCGTCTCAGTGAGCTTGACACAACCCGGAAACAGCTGACGGTGCTGAAACCAGGCTTGGCACGAGGGAGTACCTGTGACAAGAACACTGCCGAGAACCAGCTGGCGGTGATGGAACCCAGATGCGTTGCCTATTAAAGATTGTCTTCCTAGAGCCCCAACTAGCGGTGTTGGAGCTAAGGGTAAGCAGGGGGAGCAGAGTGTAGGCCAAAGCCTGCACTGGAGGCAGCTTTGTGTCTGCGTTGCGTTTGCAGGACACTTTGCCGGCTACACAGTGGGGGAACAGCTGGCGTTGCTGAACCCCACTAACACAATGGCGTGTGTTTTTCTCTGTGCAGCTAGCACTTGCGGGCAAAAACTAGCGATGTTAGAGCCCGTGTTGAAGCAGGAGGAGGAGGAGAGGAGCAGAGTGTAGGCCGAAGCCTATTTGAACCAATTTCAAAGTAAACCTTTAACCCCCCCTCAGGTGTTACAAAGTACAAGAGACACACCTTGTGCAGTATTAATGCTGCACAAGTGAAAGGTTGCTCTATTAATTTGTCTACTTGCACACGCTGAATGAAAGACGTACACAATTTAGCCCATTCTACAGTCAAACTGTAGTGGATGCGTGACTTGGCTTTTTAAGGAGACGCAGCACAGGTGTCCCAAATAACGCCTTGGTGCTTGGCGCAGCTTCCTGAGCGTTGTTATTTGCTGTACAGGAGTCTGCGCTCTTGTGTTATCCCTTGGCAATGCCCTGTTAGAGCTGCCCGTCTTATGACCTCATTTCATGTTGGCCGGTGCGGTTAACGATGGCCATAAATCCCAGACCCACAGTGCCTTTTCATAAAGTCACACTGCGGTGCTGTGATTCGTGGCCTTGAGCAGTAAATATTTTGGCCGCTCACACACGTCCTTACACCTGCTTCAGACTGGGCGGCCTCTGCTGATCCCTTCTCGCATGCCGCGGCCATGAGGCTGCACAGTCTGAAGAAGGCGGAAGGAGATGAGTTAAGACAGGTGAAGATATGCACTGCTCGTGCCCATCAATCACACCCTCGCAGTCAAAATAAGACAACGAGGAGCATTGTTTCAGGCAGGGCGGACGCACAGGCGCAACAAGCCAACCAATGATGTCAGAAGACGGGAAGCGCTACCAAGGGGGGTGCTGCGTATCATTAGAAAGGAAAGTCACACCTCGGGGACAGTGGAATGGTCTCAATGAGACACATTTAGTACGTGTTTAATTAAACGTGGGCAAGGAGAAAAAGTCAGCCACCTTGTACAAATGCAGCAGTACTGCTGTACAAGGTGGCTGTTATACATAGAAACACCTGGGGGTGGGGGGCAGGCTCCCTTCAATTTCAGTTCATGTGCCTGCGTGGCGTTTGCAGGACACGTTGCCAGCTACACAGCAGGGGAACAGCTGGCGGTGCTGAACCCCACTAACACGTTGGCTGGTGTTTTTCTCAGTGCAGCTAGCATGTCCGGGCAGAAACTGGCGGTGTTTGAGCCCAGGGTCAGCAGGAGGATGAGAGGAGCAGAGTGTAGGCCGAAGCCTGCACTGGTGGCAGCTTTTGGTCAGTTGTGCCAGCGTGGCTTGTGCTGGACACGATGCCGACTACACAGCAGGGGAACAGCTGGCGTTGCTGAACCCCACTAACACATTGACTGGCGTTTTTCTCTGTGCAGCTAGCAGTTCCGGGCAAAAACTAGCGGTGTTTGAGCCCAGGGTCAGCAGGAGGAGGAGAGGAGCAGAGTGTAGGCCGAAGCCTAGTTGAACCAATTTCAAAGGTTACCTTTAACCCCCCCCCCCCCCTCAGGTGTTGCAAGGTACAAGAGCCACACCTTGAACAGCATTAATGATGCACAAGTCAAAGGTTGCTCTATTTTATTTTGCTCCTTGCACACGCTGAATAAAACACGTACACTATTTAGCCCATTATACTGTCAAACAGTAGTGGAGGCGTGACTACTAGTTTTTTTAAGGAGACGCAGCACAGGTGTACAAATTTACACCTAGGTGCTGGGCGCAGATTCCTTACCGTTGTTATTTGCAGTACAGGAAACTGCGCTCTTGTGTTATCCCCTGGCAATACCCTGTTAGTGCAGGCCGTCTCATGACCTCATTTCATGTTGGCCGGTGCGGTTAACGATGGCCATAAATCCCAGACCCACAGTGGCTTTTCCTAAAGTCACACTGCGGTGCTGGGATTCGTGGCCTTGTGCAGTAAATATGTTCGCCGCTCACACATGTCCTTACACCTGCTTCAGACTGGGCGGCCTCAGCTGATCCCTTATCGCATGCCGCGGCCATGAGGCCGCACAGTGAGAAGAAGGCGGAAGGAGGGGAGTGAAGACAGGGGAACATATGCACTGCTCGTGCCCATCAATCACACCCTCGCAGTCAAAATATATGAGACAACGGGGGGCGTTGTGTCGGGCAGGGGGGACGCACAGGCACAGCCAGCCAACCAATGATGTCAGGAGACGGGCAGCGCTAACAATGGGGGTGCTGCGTGTCATTAAAAAGGAAAGTCACACCTCAGGGACATTGTAATGGTCTGTAATGAGACACATTTTGTACTTGTTGAGTTCCACGTGTGCAAGGAGAAAAAGTCAGCCACCTTGTACAAATGCAGCAGTACTGCTGTACAAGGTGTCTGTTATACATAGAAACACCTGGGGGGGTGGGGGGCAGGCTCCCTTCAATTTCAGTTCATGTGCTTGCGTGGCGTTTGCAGGACACGTTGCCAGCTACACAGCAGGGGAACAGCTGGCGGTGCTGAACCCCACTAACACATTGGCTGGTGTTTTTCTCTGTGCAGCTAGCATGTCCGGGCAGAAACATGCGTTGTTTGAGCCCAGGGTCAGCAGGAGGAGGAGAGGAGCAAAGTGTAGGCCGAAGCCTGCACTGGTGGCAGCTTTTGGTCAGTTGTGCCAGCGTGGCTTGTGCTGGACACGATGCCGACTACACAGCAGGGGAACAGCTGGCGGTGCTGAACCCCACTAACACATTGGCTGGTGTTTTTCTCTGTGCAGCTAGCATGTCCGGGCAGAAACTGGCGGTGTTTGAGCTCAGGGTCAGCAGGAGGAGGAGAGGAGCAAAGTGTAGGCCGAAGCCTGCACTGGTGGCAGCTTTTGGTCAGTTGTGCCAGCGTGGCTTGTGCTGGACACGATGCCGACTACACAGCAGGGGAACAGCTGGCGTTGCTGAACCCCACTAACACATTGACTGGTGTTTTTCTCTGTGCAGCTAGCAGTTCCGGGCAAAAACTAGCGGTGTTTGAGCCCAGGGTCAGCAGGAGGAGGAGAGGAGCAGAGTGTAGGCCGAAGCCTAGTTGAACCAATTTCAAAGGTTACCTTTAACCCCCCCCCCTCAGGTGTTGCAAGGTACAAGAGCCACACCTTGAACAGCATTAATGATGCACAAGTCAAAGGTTGCTCTATTTTATTTTGCTCCTTGCACACGCTGAATAAAACACGTACACTATTTAGCCCATTATACTGTCAAACAGTAGTGGAGGCGTGACTACTAGTCTTTTTAAGGAGACGCAGCACAGGTGTACAAATTTACACCTAGGTGCTGGGCGCAGATTCCTTACCGTTGTTATTTGCAGTACAGGAAACTGCGCTCTTGTGTTATCCCTTGGCAATACCCTGTTAGTGCAGGCCGTCTCATGACCTCATTTCATGTTGGCCGGTGCGGTTAACGATGGCCATAAATCCCAGACCCACAGTGGCTTTTCCTAAAGTCACACTGCGGTGCTGGGATTCGTGGCCTTGTGCAGTAAATATGTTCGCCGCTCACACATGTCCTTACACCTGCTTCAGACTGGGCGGCCTCAGCTGATCCCTTATCGCATGCCGCGGCCATGAGGCCGCACAGTCAGAAGAAGGCGGAAGGAGGGGAGTGAAGACAGGGGAACATATGCACTGCTCGTGCCCATCAATCACACCCTCGCAGTCAAAATATATGAGACAACGGGGGGCGTTGTGTCGGGCAGGGGGGACGCACAGGCACAGCCAGCCAACCAATGATGTCAGGAGACGGGCAGCGCTAACAATGGGGGTGCTGCGTGTCATTAAAAAGGAAAGTCACACCTCAGGGACATTGTAATGGTCTGTAATGAGACACATTTTGTACTTGTTGAGTTCCACGTGTGCAAGGAGAAAAAGTCAGCCACCTTGTACAAATGCAGCAGTACTGCTGTACAAGGTGTCTGTTATACATAGAAACACCTGGGGGGGTGGGGGGCAGGCTCCCTTCAATTTCAGTTCATGTGCCTGCGTGGCGTTTGCAGGACACGTTGCCAGCTACACAGCAGGGGAACAGCTGGCGGTGCTGAACCCCACTAACACATTGGCTGGTGTTTTACTCTGTGCAGCTAGCATGTCCGGGCAGAAACATGCGTTGTTTGAGCCCAGGGTCAGCAGGAGGAGGAGAGGAGCAAAGTGTAGGCCGAAGCCTGCACTGGTGGCAGCTTTTGGTCAGTTGTGCCAGCGTGGCTTGTGCTGGACACGATGCCGACTACACAGCAGGGGAACAGCTGGCGGTGCTGAACCCCACTAACACATTGGCTGGTGTTTTTCTCTGTGCAGCTAGCATGTCCGGGCAGAAACTGGCGGTGTTTGAGCCCAGGGTCAGCAGGAGGAGGAGAGGAGCAGAGTGTAGGCCGAAGCCTAGTTGAACCAATTTCAAAGGTTACCTTTAACCCCCCCCCCCTCAGGTGTTGCAAGGTACAAGAGCCACACCTTGAACAGCATTAATGATGCACAAGTCAAAGGTTGCTCTATTTTATTTTGCTCCTTGCACACGCTGAATAAAACACGTACACTATTTAGCCCATTATACTGTCAAACAGTAGTGGAGGCGTGACTACTAGTCTTTTTAAGGAGATGCAGCACAGGTGTAAAAATTTACACCTAGCTGCTGTGCGCAGATTCCTGAGCGTTGTTATTTGCTGTACAGGAGTCTGCGCTATTGTGATCCCTTGGCCATGCGCTGTGAGCGCTTCCTGTCTTCTGACCTCATTTCATGTCGGCCGTTGCGGTTAGCGATGGACATGAATCCCAGACCCACAGTGTGTTTTCAAAAAATCACACTGCGTGGCTGGGATTCGTGGCCTTGTTCAGTAAATATGTTTGACGCTCACACATGTCCTTACACCTGCTTCAGACTGGGCGGCCTCAGCTGATCCCTTATCGCCTGCCGCGGCCATGAGGACACCCAGTCTGAAGAAGGCGGAAGGAGATGAGTGAACACAGGCAAACATATGCACTGCACATGCCCATCAATCACACCCTCGCTGTCCAAAAAAATAAGACACCGAGGGGCGTTGTTTCGAGCAGGGCAGACGCACAGGCGCAGCCAGCTAACCAATGATGTCAAAAGACGGGCAGCGCTAACAAGGGTGGTGCTGCGTATCATTAGAAAGGAAAGTCACACCTCAGGGACAGTGGAATGGTCTCAATGAGACACATTTAGTACGCGTTTAATTAAACGTGGGCAAGGAGAAAAAGTCAGCCACCTTGTACAAATGCAGCAGTATTGCTGTACAAGGTGGCTATTATACATAGAAACACCTGGGGGTGGGGGGCAGGCTCCCTTCAATTTCAGTTCATGTGCCTGCGTGGCGTTTGCAGGTCACGTTGCAAGCTACACAGCAGGGAAACAGCTGGCATTGCTGAACCCCACTGACACATTGACTGGTGTTTTTCTCTGTGCAGATCGCATGTCCGGGCAAAAACTGGCGGTGTTAGAGCCCAGGGTCAGCAGGAGGAGGAGAGGAGCAGAGTGTAGGCCGAAGCCTGCACTGGTGGCAGCTTTTGGTCGGTTGTGCCAGCGTGGCTTGTGCTGGACACGATGCCAACTACACAGCAGGGGAACAGCTGGCGGTGCTGAACCCCACTAACACATTGGCTGGTGTTTTTCTCTGTGCAGCTAGCATGTCCGGGCAGAAACTGGCGGTGTTTGAGCCCGGGGTCAGCAGGAGGAGGAGAGGAGCAGAGTGTAGGCCGAAGCCTGCACTGGTGGCAGCTTTTGGTCAGTTGTGCCAGCGTGGCTTGTGCTGGACACGATGCCGACTACACAGCAGGGGAACAGCTGGCGGTGCTGAACCCCACTAACACATTGGCTGGTGTTTTTCTCTGTGCAGCTAGCAGTTCCGGGCAGAAACTGGCGGTGTTTGAGCCCGGGGTCAGCAGGAGGAGGAGAGGAGCAGAGTGTAGGCCGAAGCCTGCACTGGTGGCAGCTTTTGGTCGGTTGTGCCAGCGTGGCTTGTGCTGGACACGATGCCAACTACACAGCAGGGGAACAGCTGGCGGTGCTGAACCCCACTAACACATTGACTGGTGTTTTTCTCTGTGCAGCTAGCAGTTCCGGGCAGAAACTAGCGGTGTTTGAGCCCAGGGTCAGCAGGAGGAGTAGAGGAGCAGAGTGTAGGCCGAAGCCTAGTTGAACCAATTTCAAAGGTTACCTTTAACCCCCCCCTCAGGTGTTGAAAGGTACAAGAGCCACACCTTGTGCAGCATTAATGCTGCACAAGTAAAAGGTTGCTCTATTTAATTTGCTCCTTGCACACGCTGAATAAAACACGTACACTATTTAGCCCATTATACTGTCAAACAGTAGTGGAGGCGTGACTTGTCTTTTTAAGGAGATGCAGCACAGGTGTAAAAATTTACACCTAGCTGCTGTGCGCAGATTCCTGAGCGTTGTTATTTGCTGTACAGGAGTCTGCGCTATTGTGATCCCTTGGCCATGCGCTGTGAGCGCTTCCTGTCTTCTGACCTCATTTCATGTCGGCCGTTACGGTTAGCGATGGACATGAATCCCAGACCCACAGGGTGTTTTCAAAAAATCACACTGCGTGGCTGGGATTTGTGGCCTTGTTCAGTAAATATGTTTGACGCTCACACATGTCCTTACACCTGCTTCAGACTGGGCGGCCTCATCTGATCCCTTATCGCCTGCTGCGGCCATGAGGACACCCAGTCTGAAGAAGGCGGAAGGAGATGAGTGAACACAGGCAAACATATGCACTGCACATGCCCATCAATCACACCCTCGCTGTCCAAAAAAATAAGACACCGAGGGGCGTTGTTTCGAGCAGGGCAGACGCACAGGCGCAGCCAGCTAACCAATGATGTCAAAAGACGGGCAGCGCTAACAAGGGTGGTGCTGCGTATCATTAGAAAGGAAAGTCACACCTCAGGGACAGTGGAATGGTCTCAATGAGACACATTTAGTACGCGTTTAATTAAACGTGGGCAAGGAGAAAAAGTCAGCCACCTTGTACAAATGCAGCAGTACTGCTGTACAAGGTGGCTATTATACATAGAAACACCTGGGGGTGGGGGGCAGGCTCCCTTCAATTTCAGTTCATGTGCCTGCGTGGCGTTTGCAGGTCACGTTGCCGGCTACACAGCAGGGGAACAGCTGGCGGTGCTGAACCCCACTAACACATTGGCTGGTGTTTTTCTCTGTGCAGCTAGCACTTCCGGGCAGAAACTGGCGGTGTTTGAGCCCAGGGTCAGCAGGAGGAGGAGAGGAGCAGAGTGTAGGCCGAAGCCTGCACTGGTGGCAGCTTTTGTTCTGTTGTGCCAGCGTGGCTTGTGCTGGACACGTTGCCGACTACACAGCAGGGGAACAGCTGGCGGTGCTGAACCCCACTGACACATCACCTAGTGTTTTTTCTGTGTAGACAACACTTCCAGGTGGCAACTGACAGTGTTGAAACCCAGGGAATCAAAGAGGAGCAGAGTGTAGGCCGAAGCCTGCAGTGGAGCAAGTTGAAAGGGAACCTTTAAACCCCCCCCCCCAGGCATTTGTTGCTGAAAGAGCCATCTTGTACAGCAGTAATACTGCACATGGAAAATGGTGGCTCCGAAAATTATGCTCCTTGCAAACGCTGAAGTACACACTCATATAATGTGTCCCCTCACACCGTCAAACCATCCCGGAAGTGGGACTTTCCTTTGTAATGTGACACAGCACAGCCGTCATTCCAACCCCCTTGGTGCCAGGCGCCACCTCCTCAACGTTGTTTGGTTCTGTCACGGAGCCCGCGCTGTAATGTTATCCCTTGGCCATGCACATTTAGCGGTGCCCGTCTTCTGACATCATGTAGGTGTCAGGCTGGCAGTGCCTGTGCGTCCAAGCTGCCCGAGATCCAACCTTGCAGTGTCATCTAATGTAGTCCCACTGCGGGCCAGGGATCCATGGGCATGCGCAGTGCATATCATCGCCTCTCACTCACCTCCTTCCTGCTTCTTCAGACTGTGCGGCGTCACGGCCGTGGCATGCTATTAGGGATCAGCTGACGCCGCCTAGTCTGAAGAAGCGTGAAGAAGGGGAGTGAGAGGCTAGTATATGCACTGCGCATGGCCATGGATACCAGGCCCACTGTGGGATCACATTAGACGACACTGCGAGGTGTGATTTCGGGCAGCGTGGACGCACAGGCGCAGCCAGGACGACAACAAATGATGTCAGAGGACGGGCAGCGCAAACTGTGCATGGCCAAGGGATAACATAACAGCGCAGGGTCCATGACGGAATCAAACAACGCTAAGGAGGCAGCGCACGGTGCCAAGGGGGTAGCAATGACGGCTGTGCTGCGTCACATTACAAAGGAAAGTCCCACCTCCGGGACGGTTGGACGGTGTGAGGGGACACATTACATGAGTGTGTAGTTCAGCGTTTGCAAGGAGCATAATTTCAAGAGCGACCTTTCCCTTGTGCAGTATTAGTGCTGCACATGGTGGCTCTTTCAGTAACAAACGCCTAGGGGGGGGGGGGGGGTACAGGTCCCCTTACATTTTAGTTGTGCCAGCGTGGTGGTCGCATGACACGTTGCCAGATACACAGCTGGGGATCAGCTGACGTTACTGAACCCCAATAACAGAGGAGCGACTGTTGACTGTGCACACAGCACTTCCAGGCACCAACTGGCGGTGTTAGAGCCCAGGGACAGCAGGAGGAGCAGATTGGAGGTATTGCCGCACACACAGCTGGGGATCAGCTGACGTTACTGAACCCCAATAACAGAGGAGCGACTGTTGACTGTGCACACAGCACTTCCAGGCACAAACTGGCGGTGTTAGAGCCCAGGGACAGCAGGAGGAGCAGATTGGAGGTATTGCCACACACACAGCTGGGGATCAGCTGACGTTACTGAACCCCAATAACAGAGGAGCGACTGTTGACTGTGCACACAGCACTTCCAGGCACAAACTGGCGGTGTTAGAGCCCAGGGACAGCAGGAGGAGCAGATTGGAGGTATTGCCACACACACAGCTGGGGATCAGCTGACGTTACTGAACCCCAATAACAGAGGAGCGACTGTTGACTGTGCACACAGCACTTCCAGGCACAAACTGGCGGTGTTAGAGCCCAGGGACAGCAGGAGGAGCAGATTGGAGGTATTGCCGCACACACAGCTGGGGATCAGCTGACGTTACTGAACCCCAATAACAGAGGAGCGACTGTTGACTGTGCACACAGCACTTCCAGGCACCAACTGGCGGTGTTAGAGCCCAGGGACAGCAGGAGGAGCAGAGGAACAGAGTGTAGGCCGAAGCCTGATTGGAGCAAGTTGAAAGGGAACCTTTAACCCCCCCCCCCAAGACGTTTGTAGCTGAAAGAGCCATCTTGTGCAGCACTAAGGATGCAAAAGGAAAAGGTTGCTCTTTTAATTATGCTCCTTGCAAACACCGAAGTAAACACTAAAAATGTGTCCCTTTATACCGTTAAACCGTTCCGGAGGTGCGAATTTCCTTCGTAATGGGACACAGCACAGCTGTCATTCCTATCCCCTTGGTGTCGTGCGCTGCCTCCTCAGCGTTGTTTTAAGCTGTCACGGAGCCTGCGCTGTTCTGTTAGCCCTTGGCCATGCCCAATTAGCGCTGCCTGTCTTCTGACATAATTTGGTGTCAAGCTGTCAGTGCCTGTGCGTCCACGCTGCTCCAGATCCCACCTCGCAGTCTCGTCTAACGTAATCCCACTGCGGGCCTTGGAACCATGGGCATGCACAGTGCATAACCTCGACTCTCACTCCCCTCCTTCCCTCTTCTTCAGACTGTGCGGTGTCACGGCCGTGGCATGCTAGGGATCAGCTGATGGCGCACAGTCTAAAGAAGGCGGAGGGAAATGAGCGAGAGCCCGAGGGGAAGATATGCACTGCGCATGCCCATGGATCCCAGGCCCGCAGTGTGACTCAATCAGAAGACACTGCGAGGCGGGATCTCGGGCAGCGCGGCCGCACAGGCGCAGCCAGCCTGACACCAAATTATGTCAGAAGACAGGCAGCGCAAATAGGGCATGCCCAAGGGATAACAGAACAGCGCAGGCTCCGTGACAGCTTAAAACAACGCTGAGGAGGCAGCGCATGGCACCAAGGGGGTAGGAATGATGGCTGTGCTGCGTCACATTACGAAGGAAAGTCCCAGCTCCGGGACGGTATAACGGTATCAGTGAACACATTTTATAAGTGTTAAGTTCTGCGTGTGCAAGGAGCTAAAAAAAAGAGCTACCTTTTCCTTGTGCAGCATTACTGCTGCACAAGATGACTCTTTCAGTAACAAACGACGGGGGGGGGGGGGGACAGGTTCCCTTACATTTAGGTTGTTGTGCCAGCGTGGCGGTCGCAGGACACATTGCCGGCTACACAGCTGGGGATCAGCTGACGTTACTGAAACCCAATAACACTGGGTCGTATGTTTTTACTGTGCAGCCTGCACTTCTGAGCCGCAACTGGCGGTGTTGGAGCCCAGGAATAGCAGTTCAGGTGGTAGAAAGATGAACACAGCAGGAGACCTGGATGACACCCAATTACTTAATCAGGCAGAGGAGTGGCAAATTCCTGCGAGATCCAGGCCTGGTTCATTTTCAGGAAAGTAAGCCGGTCAACGTTATCGGAGGATAGTCGCATGCGACGGTCTGTTAGTACACCACCTGCGGCACTAAAGACACGTTCCGATAAGACACTAGCCGCAGGGCAAGCCAGCACCTCCAATGCATACTGGCTTAGCTCTGGCCATGTATCCAGCTTAGAGACCCAAAACTTGAACGGGGAAGAGCCGTCTGGGAGTACAGTAAGAGGGCAAGCCATGTAGTCTGTCACCATCTGACGGAACCGTTGCCTCCTGCTGACTGGAGCCGCCGGTGATGGTGTAGACATTTGGGGCGGGCACACAAAAGTGTGCCAGAGTTGTGCCATACTGGGCTTGCCTTGGGCAGAGGCACTGCTTCTGCTCCCTCTTTGGGCAGAGCCTCCCCCACTGCCTCGACGCACTGAGCTGCTTTGTAAAGCACTAGCAGCACTCCTCTCAGTTGGACAGGAGAAGATGATGGAATTCACCAGTGTGTCGTGGTACTCCCGCAATTTACGCTCCCGGGTCAACGCAGGGATGAGGTTTTGGACGTTTTCCCGGTAGCGAGGATCGAGGAGGGTGAACACCCAATAATCAGGCATGTTGAGAATGTGGTCGATGCGGCGGTCGTTTCTCAGGCACTGCAGCATGAAATCCACCATGTGCTGCAGAGTGCCAACTGGCCCAGAAACGCTGTCCCCTGCTTGAGACATGATCTCTGCCCGCTCGTCATCACCCCACCCTCGCTGTACACACTGACCACTGGACAATTGTGTCGCTCCCTCCTCTGGACGGAGCTCTTCCTCCTCCATTGACTCCTCCTCATCCTCCTCACAAATTGGCCCCTGCGTACCCCTTTGTGAGGAACCACGTGGCGCTGACTCTCCAGAAGCTGATGGAAAAGGTGACTCCTCATCCTCCACCTCTTCCACCACATCATCCCTTAACCCTTGCAAAGTTTGCTGAACCAGGTAGATAAGGGGGACAGTCATGCTGACTAGTGCATCATCTGCATTTGCCATCCGCGTGGAATAATCAAAAGGACGCAAAACCTGGCAGACGTCCTTCATAGTGGCCCACTCTGTGGTTGTGAAGTCTGATCGGCGCTGACTGCGACTTCTTTGCGCCTGATGCAGCTGGTACTCCATAACTGCTTGCTGCTGCTCACACAACCGCTCCAACATATGTAACGTGGAATTCCACCGGGTAGGTAGGTCACATATGATGCGGTGTTCCGGAAGGCGGAATCGGCGCTGCAGAGCAGCAATGCGGGATCTGGCCAAGCTGGAACGCCGCAAGTGAGCACACTCTAGGCGGACCTTGTGCAGCAGGGCATCAAGATCCGGATAGTCCCTCAGAAAACTCTGCACAACCAAATTGAGCACATGTGCCAGACATGGGATGTGAGTGAGGTTGCCAAGGGCCAAAGCTGCCACCAGATTTCGGCCATTGTCACACACTACCATGCCTGGCTGGAGATTCGCTGGCAGTAACCACACATCGCTCTCCTGCTTGATGGCATTCCAGAGCTCCTGCGCTGTGTGGCTTCGATGCCCCAATGAAACTAGTTTCAAGACGGCCTGCTGACGTTTGGCCACGGCTGTGCTCATGTCGGTCATAGGTAAACGTTCACGGGTCCATGTGGAGGTGGACTGTGACGGATCCTGCAGAGAGGAATCAGAGGAACTGGTGTAAGAGGAGGAGTCGATGCGTACAGACTGGATTCCTGCAATCCTTGGAGTGGGCAGGACACGTCCTGCGCCACTCGCACGATCTTTACCTGGCTCAACAACATTAACCCAATGGGCAGTGAGGGAAACATATCGCCCCTGTCCATGCTGACTGGTCCACGCATCGGTGGTGAGGTGGACCTTGCTACTGACGGCGTTCAGTAGCGCATGTTTTATGTTTGCCTCAACATGCCTGTGCAGGGCAGGGACAGCCTGCCTGCTGAAGTAAAAGCGGCTGGGCACCTTGTACTGTGGGACTGCCAATGCCATCAAGTCACGGAAGCTGTCAGTCTCCACCAGCCTGAACGAGAGCATTTCCAGGGACAACAGTTTGGCAATGCCTGCATTCAGAGCCTGTGCTCGGGGGTGGTTGGCCGAGAATGCCCGCCTTTTCTCCCATGCCTGGACTACCGATGGCTGTAGAGTAGACTGGGAGTGTGAGGATGACTGGGAAGGTGGTGCTGTGGGTGGAATTACACTAGGTCTCTGGACAACAGTGGAGGAAGAGGCAACACGAGATGAAGAGGTGGTAGCTGCCGCTGTTGGTTGGCCTACGTCTTCACTGTGTTTCTGTAACTCCACCGCGTGCCTGTTCCGCACATGTTTCCACATATTTGTGGTATTGAGGTTGCTGACACTTTTACCTCTTTTTACTTTCTGATGACACAGCTTGCATTTGACAAAACAAATGTCATCTGCAACTGTGTCAAAAAAGGACCAGGCACTGCAAGTCTTGGGAGCGCCCTTTTTGGCTTTGGAAAGAGACAGGCTCCTAACGGGTGCCAAAGTGGAGGCTACAGGCTCCGCAGTCTTCCCCCTCCCTCTCCCTCTTTGGCCCGTAAGGGGAAGCTCTTCCTCAGAGCTGCTCCCACCACCTTCCTGTTCCTCACGCCACGATGGGTCAAGGACCTCATCATCTCCACTACCCTCTGCCACCAACTGCTCCTCCTGGGTAGTCTCGGCAGCACAGTACGCATCAGAAAGCGGCACCTGAGTTTCATCATCAGATGCGTACTGCGCTGTGGTCACCGGAGGCACTGGCCCACCTGCCTCTTCAGAGTCAGAGAGAAAAAGCTGTTGGGCATCACTGCACACTGCCTCTTCTTCCATTTCTCCAATGCTGCTTGGCTGGCCCCCTGTTTCCAAGCCAAGAGATTCAGAGAACAGAAGTAGAGACGGCTCCTGTCCTGGGCTCTCTGACTGCCTGGCCAATTTGGCAGGTGGTGAAGAGACAGATGGCTGCTCTCCAGTGCTCTGTGCCTGAGAGGATGTGGCACTAAATGAAGTCGATGCCGAGGCGTTAGCTGCCATCCACCCGACAACGGCTTCAATTTGGTCTTCACGTAGCAGCGGTGCACGGCGCTCTCCGACAAAGCTGCGCATGAAGGACTGTTCCCTGCTGAAACTGAGTGACGACGAGTCACCGGCGCCCGCAGCAGGCACAGAATCACCACGTCCTCTCCCTGCTCCTCTCCCTGCTCCGCGCCCACGCCCACGTGCCTTACTCCCTGCCCTCTTCATCTTGGTTGACAGATAAAGATAAGCAGAAAAGTACTAAGGCCTTAGTGTGCTTATTCCTGAAATGCTCCTCCTAACAGGTGTAAGAAACACTAATGTTGTAAATTGTGGACTAAACTTTATTATTTTTCAAATGTGGCCTACACAAGTGTTAAGTTGTGTTTGGTGAACTTTACTTTTTTTTTGGTGCAGATCGGGCTACAGAGCTAGTTTAAATCACACAGAGACCGTGCAGACAGCCGTAAACGGTGCTGCAAGGCCAAAAAACCCTCCTCTCGGTTATCCTATATAATGTTTTTCCACTATTTAGCTGGATACGAGTGGAAAGACACTAATAGGAATTTTTTTTTTCAAATTTTAAACTGGCTGCACTATTTGAAAAAAAGGAAATTGTTTTTCAAGGTATGAGGCAGTAACGCACCCTGAGCTGAATCCAACCGGCTATTGCTGCACACAGACTACAGGGCGAGCTGCGCTCACACAGAGACCGTGCAGACAGCCGTAAACGGCGCTGCAAGGCCAAAAAACCCTCCTCTAGGTTATCCTATATAGTGTTTTTCCACTATTTAGCTGGATACGAGTGGAAAGACACTAATAGGAATTTTTTTTTTTTTCAAATTTTAAACAGGCTGCACTATTTGAAAAAAAGTAAAATTTTTCTCTAGGTATGAGCCAGTAACGAACCCTGAGCTGAATCCAACCGGCTATGGCTGCACACAGACTACAGGGCGAGCTGTGTCATGATCCCAATGGCAGGGGATCACTAAAGGACAAGCACAGATACAAACAAGCTCTAGGGCGATGGAACCTGAGCTGACCGCGACCCTGAACCTAACACACAAATAAAAGTAGCCGGGGAACGTGCCTACGATGATCCTAGACGTCTCGCTCCAGCCGAAGATCTAACTTCCCCTATTAGAAGAAACACAGACCTCTCTTGCCTCCAGAGAAACACCCCACAGAAATAGCAGCCCCCCACATATAATGACGGTGAAATGAGAGGAAAGCACATACGCAGTATGAAAACAGTTTCAGCAAAATGAGACCCGCTAAAGCTAGATAGCAGAGAATACAAAAGTGATCTGCGCGGTCAGCGAAAAACCCTTCAAAAAACCATCCTGAAATTACTTGAACTCATGTGCCAACTCATGGTACATGAGGAGCAATTTCAGCCCACTAGAGCAACCAGCAGCAAAGAATCAAATATCTGCAGGCTGGACTAAAAACCAAATAAAGCAAAACACCAAAACAGGAAAATCCAAACTTAGCTTGACCAGAAGGTTCTAGGAGCAGGGAGCAGAGGTAACAAGACACACTGTATACATTGATAACCGGCGAGGAAATGCCAGTAAAGCCAGGTAAAATAGGAAACTCCCATATCCTGATGGAACAGGTGGAACCCAGAGACCCAGGAAAGACAAGTCACCCAGTACCATCAGTAACCACCAGAGGGAGCCCAAAAACAGAACTCACAACAGTACCCCCCCCTTGAGGAGGGGTCACCGAACCCTCACGAGAACCACCAGGGCGACCAGGATGAGCCCTATGAAAAGCGCGAACCAAATCATCAGCATGAACATCAGAGGCAACCACCCAAGAATTATCCTCCTGACCATAACCCTTCCACTTGACCAAATACTGGAGTTTCCATCTGGAAACACGAGAATCCAAGATCTTCTCCACAACATACTCCAATTCTCCCTCCACCAGCACTGGAGCAGGAGGCTCAAGCGAAGGAACAACAGGTACCTCATACTTCCGCAACAACGACCGATGGAACACATTATGAATAGCAAACGATGCCGGGAGATCCAAACGAAACGACACAGGGTTAAGAATTTCCAAGATCCTATAGGGACCGATGAACCGAGGCTTGAACTTAGGAGAAGAGACCTTCATAGGAACAAAACGAGAAGACAACCACACCAAGTCCCCAACAAGAAGTCGAGGACCCACGCGGCGACGGCGATTAGCAAACTGCTGAGCCTTCTCCTGGGACAACCTCAAATTGTCCACCACATGACTCCAAATCCGATGCAACCTATCCACCACCATGTCCACTCCAGGACAATCAGAAGGTTCCACCTGACCAGAGGAAAAACGAGGATGAAACCCCGAATTACAAAAGAAAGGAGAAACCAAGGTAGCAGAACTAGCCCGATTATTAAGGGCAAACTCGGCCAGCAGCAAAAAGGTAACCCAGTCATCCTGATCAGCAGAAACAAAACACCTTAAATAAGTTTCCAAGGTCTGATTAGTTCGTTCAGTCTGGCCATTCGTCTGAGGATGGAATGCAGACGAAAAGGACAAATCAATGCCCATCTTAGCACAGAACGTCCGCCAAAATCTAGACACAAACTGGGATCCCCTGTCAGAAACGATGTTCTCAGGAATCCCATGCAAACGAACCACATTCTGAAAAAACAGAGGGACCAACTCAGAGGAGGAAGGCAACTTAGGCAAGGGTACCAGATGAACCATTTTAGAAAAGCGATCACACACAACCCAGATGACGGACATTTTTTGAGAGACAGGGAGATCCGAAATAAAGTCCATGGAAATGTGCGTCCAAGGCCTCTTCGGGATAGGCAAAGGTGACAACAATCCACTGGCCCGAGAACAGCAAGGCTTAGCCCGAGCACAAACCTCACAAGACTGCACAAAAGAACGCACATCCCTCGACAAGGAAGGCCACCAAAAAGACCTGGCCACCAAGTCTCTAGTACCAAATATTCCAGGATGACCTGCCAACGCAGAAGAATGGACCTCGGAGATGACTCTACTGGTCCAATTATCCGGAACAAACAGTCTCTCAGGCGGACAACGATCAGGTTTACCTGCCTGAAATTCCTGCAAAGCACGTCGCAAGTCTGGGGAGACAGCAGACAAAATCACCCCATCCCTAAGGATACCAGAGGGCTCAGAATCTCCAAGGGAGTCAGGCACAAAACTGCTAGAAAGAGCATCCGCCTTCACATTCTTTGAACCTGGCAGGTATGAAACCACAAAATTGAAACGAGAGAAAAACAGTGACCAACGAGCCTGTCTAGGATTCAGACGCCTGGCAGACTCAAGGTAAATCAAATTTTTGTGATCAGTCAAGACCACCACACGATGTCTAGCACCCTCTAGCCAATGACGCACTCCTCAAATGCCCACTTCATGGCCAAAAGTTCCCGATTACCAACATCATAATTCCGCTCAGCCGGCGAAAACTTTCTAGAAAAAAACGCGCATGGCTTCATCACTGAGCCATCGGAGCTTCTCTGTGACAAAACCGCCCCCGCTCCAATCTCGGAAGCATCAACCTCAACCTGAAAAGGGAGCGAAACATCTGGCTGACGCAACACAGGAGCAGAAGAAAACCGGCGCTTAAGTTCCTGAAAGGCCTCCACAGCCGCAGGAGACCAATTAGCAACATCAGCACCCTTCTTAGTCAAATCCGTCAAAGGCTTAACAACACTAGAAAAATTAGTTATAAAACGACGATAGAAATTAGCAAAGCCCAAGAACTTCTGTAGACTCTTAAGAGATGTAGGCTGCGTCCAGTCACAAATAGCCTGAACCTTGACGGGATCCATCTCAATAGTAGAAGGGGAAAAAATATACCCCAAGAAAGAAATCTTCTGGATTCCAAAGAGACACTTTGAGCCTTTTACAAACAAGGAATTGGCCCGCAGGACCTGAAACACCTTCCTGACCTGCTGAACATGAGACTCCCAGTCATCAGAAAAAACCAAAATATCATCCAAATACACAATCATAAATTTATCCAGATATTCACGGAAAATATCGTGCATAAAGGACTGGAAGACTGAAGGAGCATTAGAAAGTCCGAAAGGCATTACCAAATACTCAAAATGGCCCTCAGGCGTATTAAATGCGGTTTTCCACTCATCACCTTGCTTTATTCGTATAAGATTATACGCGCCCCGAAGATCAATCTTAGTGAACCATTTAGCCCCCTTAATGCGAGCAAACAAATCAGTCAACAATGGCAAAGGATACTGATATTTTACGGTAATCTTATTCAAAAGACGATAATCTATACAAGGCCTCAAGGAACCATCTTTTTTGGCCACGAAAAAAAAACCTGCTCCCAAAGGGGACAAAGATGGACGGATATGTCCCTTTTCCAAGGACTCCTTAACATAATCCCGCATAGCAGTATGCTCTGGCACTGACAGATTGAACAAACGACCTTTAGGAAATTTACTGCCTGGAATTAAATTTATAGCACAATCGCAATCCCTATGATGAGGAAGCGAACTGAGCTTAGGCTCCTCAAAAACATCCCGATAGTCAGACAAAAACACAGGAATCTCAGAAGGAGTAGATGAAGCGATAGAAATCGGAGGTGCTTCATCATGAACCCCCTGACAACCCCAGCTTAACACAGACAATGATTTCCAGTCAAGGACTGGATTATGAGTTTGTAACCATGGCAGACCAAGCACTAGGACATCATGCAAATTATACAGTACCAGGAAGCGAATCACCTCCTGATGAACAGGAGTCATACGCATGGTCACTTGTGTCCAGTACTGAGGTTTATTCATAGCCAAAGGTGTAGAGTCAATTCCCTTCAAAGGAATAGGGACTTCCAGAGGCTCCAGACTAAACCCACAGCGATTGGCAAATGACCAATCCATAAGACTCAGGGCAGCGCCTGAATCCACATAGGCATCGACGGAAATGGATGATAATGAACAAATCAGAGTCACAGACAGAATGAACTTAGACTGTAAAGTACTAATGGCAACAGACTTATCAACCTTTTTTGTGCGTTTAGAGCATGCTGATATAACATGAGCTGAATCACCACAATAAAAGCACAACCTTTTTTTCCGCCTATAATTTTGCCGTTCACTTCTGGACTGAATTCTATCACATTGCATTATCTCAGGTGACGGTTCAGATGACACCGCCAAATGATGCACAGGTTTGCGCTCCCGTAAACGCCGATCAATCTGAATAGCCATAGTCATAGACTCATTCAGACCAGTAGGCGCAGGGAACCCCACCATAACATCTTTAATGGCCTCAGAAAGGCCATCTCTGAACTTTGCAGCCAGGGCGCACTCATTCCACTGAGTAAGCACCGACCACTTCCGAAATTTTTGACAATAAATTTCTGCTTCATCTTGCCCCTGAGAGAGGGCCAACAAAGCTTTTTCAGCCTGAATCTCTTGGTTAGGTTCCTCATAGAGCAAACCCAATGCCAGAAAAAACGCATCCGCATTAAGCAACGCAGGGTCCCCTGATGCCAATGCAAATGCCCAATCCTGAGGGTCACCCCGCAGGAAAGATATAATAATCTTGACTTGCTGAGCAGGGTCTCCAGAGGAGCGAGATTTCAAAGAAAGAAACAACTTGCAATTGTTCCTAAAATTCAGAAAACGAGATCTATCTCCAGAAAAAAACTCTGGGACAGGAATTCTAGGTTCAGACATAGGAGCATGTACAACAAAATCCTGTATATTTTGAACCTTAGCGGCAAGATTATTCAGGCTGGAAGCCAAACTCTGGACGTCCATGATAAACAGCTGGGATCAGAGCCATTCAAAGATTAAGAGGAGGAGGAAGTAGCCACGCTGCAATAAGGCTAGGCAGCAAACTCTGAGGGAAAGAGAAAAAAAAAAAAAAAAACTTCCTCAGACTACTTATCCTCCTACTTCAGACAATACAATTAACACTTTGTGGGCCGGTTATACTGTCATGATCCCAATGGCAGGGGATCACTAAAGGACAAGCACAGATACAAACAAGCTCTAGGGCGATGGAACCTGAGCTGACCGCGACCCTGAACCTAACACACAAATAAAAGTAGCCGGGGAACGTGCCTACGATGATCCTAGACGTCTCGCTCCAGCCGAAGATCTAACTTCCCCTATTAGAAGAAACACAGACCTCTCTTGCCTCCAGAGAAACACCCCACAGAAATAGCAGCCCCCCACATATAATGACGGTGAAATGAGAGGAAAGCACATACGCAGTATGAAAACAGTTTCAGCAAAATGAGACCCGCTAAAGCTAGATAGCAGAGAATACAAAAGTGATCTGCGCGGTCAGCGAAAAACCCTTCAAAAAACCATCCTGAAATTACTTGAACTCATGTGCCAACTCATGGTACATGAGGAGCAATTTCAGCCCACTAGAGCAACCAGCAGCAAAGAATCAAATATCTGCAGGCTGGACTAAAAACCAAATAAAGCAAAACACCAAAACAGGAAAATCCAAACTTAGCTTGACCAGAAGGTTCTAGGAGCAGGGAGCAGAGGTAACAAGACACACTGGATACATTGATAACCGGCGAGGAAATGCCAGCAAAGCCAGGTAAAATAGGAAACTCCCATATCCTGATGGAACAGGTGGAACACAGAGACCCAGGAAAGACAAGTCACCCAGTACCATCAGTAACCACCAGAGGGAGCCCAAAAACAGAACTCACAACAGAGCTGGGCTCACACGGAGACCGTGCAGACAGCCGTAAACGGCGCTGCAAGGCCAAAAAACCCCCCTCTAGGTTATCCTATGTAGTGTTTTTCCACAATAGAGCTGGAGACTGGTGGAAAAACACTAATAGGAAATTTGAGAAAAAATGTGCAGCAGGCTGCACTAAGAGCAAAAAAGGACAACTGTGTGAGGCAGTGTGAACCCCCCCTGAGCTGAATACAACCGGGTATATGGCTGCACACAGACTACAGAGTGAGCTGCACACACACACACACACAGAGACCTTGCAGAACGCTGTTAAAACAGCGCTGCAAGGCAAGAGCAAGGTGAACAGTGAAGAACACACAGCGTTTTGCTAAATTAGCCTTTGGAAAGGAAAATAAAGCAATTAGCTAGCTCGACTGGCCCTCAGTTAGAACACAGCGTCCTGTCCCTAACTGAAATCACAGCAGAGTGAGCGCAAAATGGCGGCAGCGTTTTTTATAGTGCAGAGTGACATCATTTCAGCAGCCAATCCCAGCCTTGCCAGTACTTACATGCCCACCATGCTAAACAGGATGTGCCCACACTTCCAATCATTCCTCATTGGCTGCTGCGTTCAGTTTGAATTCTGGGAACTTCCGATTCCGGTATCCGATACGCGGGAAGTATCGGAATTCGGTATCGGAATTCCGATACCACAAATATCGGCCGATACCCGATACTTGCGGTATCGGAATGCTCAACACTACTGGCGACCCTCAGGACTGGGCATTTTCTCTTGCGTCAGGAGATCCTGCATTAAGTAATATCGATGCATTTTTCCTGGCGCTCGGATTGCTGTACGATGAGCCTAATTCTGTGGATCAGGCAGAGAGGAATTTGCTGGCTCTGTGTCAGGGTCAGGATGAAATAGAGGTATATTGTCAGAAATTTAGAAAGTGGTCCGTACTCACTCAGTGGAATGAAGGTGCGCTCGCAGCTATTTTCAGAAAAGGTCTCTCTGAAGCCCTTAAGGATGTCATGGTGGGATTTCCTATGCCTGCTGGTCTGAATGAGTCTATGTCTTTGGCCATTCAGATCGGTCGACGCTTGCGCGAGCGTAAATCTGTGCACCATTTGGCGGTATTACCTGAGCTTAAACCTGAGCCTATGCAGTGCGATAGGACTTTGACCAGAGTTGAACGGCAAGAACACAAACGTCTGAATGGGCTGTGTTTCTACTGTGGTGATTCCACTCATGCTATCTCTGATTGTCCTAAGCGCACTAAGCGGTTCGCTAGGTCTGCCACCATTGGTACGGTACAGTCAAAATTTCTTCTGTCTGTTACCTTGATCTGCTCTTTGTCATCGTATTCTGTCATGGCATTTGTGGACTCAGGCGCTGCTCTGAATTTGATGGACTTGGAGTATGCTAGGCGTTGTGGGTTTTTCTTGGAGCCCTTGCAGTGTCCTATTCCATTGAGAGGAATTGATGCTACGCCTTTGGCCAAGAATAATCCTCAGTACTGGACCCAGCTGACCATGTGCATGGCTCCTGCACATCAGGAGGTTATTCGCTTTCTGGTGTTGCATAATCTGCATGATGTGGTCGTGTTGGGGTTGCCATGGCTACAAGTCCATAATCCAGTATTAGATTGGAAATCCATGTCTGTGTCCAGCTGGGGTTGTCAGGGGGTACATGGTGATGTCCCATTTCTGACTATTTCGTCATCCACCCCTTCTGAGGTTCCTGAGTTCTTGTCTGATTACCGGGATTTATTTGATGAGCCCAAGTCCGATACCCTACCTCCGCATAGGGATTGTGATTGTGCTATCAATTTGATTCCTGGTAGTAAATTCCCAGAAGGTCGACTGTTTAATTTATCTGTGCCTGAGCACGCCGCTATGCTGAGTTATGTGAAGGAGTCTTTGGAGAAGGGGCATATTCGCCCGTCATCGTCGCCATTAGGAGCAGGGTTCTTTTTTGTAGCCAAGAAGGATGGTTCACTGAGACCTTGTATAGATTACCGCCTTCTAAATAAGATCACGGTTAAATTTCAGTACCCCTTGCCATTGTTATCTGATTTGTTTGCTCGGATTAAGGGGGCTAGTTGGTTCACCAAGATAGATCTTCGTGGTGCGTATAATCTTGTGCATATTAAGCGAGGCGATGAGTGGAAAACTGCATTTAATACGCCCGAGGGCCATTTTGAGTCTCTAGTAATGCCATTCGGACTTGCCAATGCTCCATCAGTGTTTCAGTCCTTTATGCATGACATCTTCCGAGAGTACCTGGATAAATTCCTGATTGTGTACTTAGATGACATTTTGATCTTCTCGGATGATTGGGAGTCTCATGTGAAGCAGGTCAGAACGGTGTTTCAGGTCCTGCGTGCTAATTCTTTGTTTGTGAAGGGATCAAAGTGTCTCTTTGGTGTTCAGAAGGTTTCATTTTTGGGGTTCATCTTTTCCCCTTCTACTATCGAGATGGACCCTGTTAAGGTCCAAGCCATCCATAATTGGACTCAGCCGACATCTCTGAAAAGTCTGCAAAAGTTCCTGGGCTTTGCTAATTTTTATCGTCGCTTCATCTGCAATTTTTCTAGTATTGCTAAACCATTGACCAATTTGACCAAGAAAGGTGCTGATTTGGTCAATTGGTCTTCTGCTGCGGTGGAAGCTTTTCAAGAGTTGAAGCGTCGTTTTTCTTCTGCCCCTGTGTTGTGTCAACCAGATGTTTCGCTTCCGTTCCAGGTCGAGGTTGATGCTTCTGAGATTGGAGCAAGGGTTTTTTTTGTCGCAGAGAAGTTTTGATTGCTCGGTGATGAAACCATGCGCCTTCTTTTCGAGGAAGTTTTCGCCTGCTGAGCGAAATTATGATGTGGGCAATCGAGAGTTGCTGGCCATGAAGTGGGCATTCGAGGAGTGGCGTCATTGGCTTGAAGGAGCTAAGCATCGCGTGGTGGTCTTGACTGATCATAAGAACTTGACTTATCTCGAGTCCGCCAAGCGGTTGAATCCTAGACAAGCTCGTTGGTTGTTGTTTTTTGCCCGTTTTGACTTTGTGATTTCATACCTTCCGGGCTCTAAAAATGTGAAGGCGGATGCTCTGTCTAGGAGTTTTGTGCCCGACTCTCCGGGTGTATCTGAGCCGGCGGGTATCCTCAAAGAGGGAGTAATTGTGTCTGCCATCTCCCCTGATTTGCGGCGGGTGCTGCAAAAATTTCTGGCTAATAAACCTGATCGTTGCCCAGCGGAGAAACTGTTTGTCCCTGATAGGTGGACGAATAAAGTTATCTCTGAGGTTCATTGTTCGGTGTTGGCTGGTCATCCTGGAATCTTTGGTACCAGAGAGTTAGTGGCTAGATCCTTTTGGTGGCCATCTCTGTCGCGGGATGTGCGTACTTTTGTGCAGTCCTGTGGGATTTGTGCTCGGGCTAAGCCCTGCTGTTCACGTGCCAGTGGGTTGCTTTTGCCCTTGCCGGTCCCGAAGAGGCCTTGGACACATATTTCGATGGATTTCATTTCTGACCTTCCCGTTTCTCAAAAAATGTCGGTCATTTGGGTGGTCTGTGATCGCTTTTCTAAAATGGTCCATCTGGTGCCCTTGGTTAAATTGCCTTCCTCCTCTGATTTGGTGCCATTGTTTTTCCAGCATGTGGTTCGTTTACATGGCATTCCAGAGAATATTGTTTCTGACAGAGGTTCCCAGTTTGTTTCGAGGTTTTGGCGAGCCTTTTGTGGTAGGATGGGCATTGACTTGTCTTTTTCCTCGGCTTTCCATCCTCAGACTAATGGCCAGACCGAACGAACCAATCAGACCTTGGAAACATATCTGAGATGCTTTGTTTCTGCTGATCAGGATGACTGGGTGTCCTTTTTGCCTTTGGCTGAGTTCGCCCTTAATAATCGGGCCAGCTCGGCTACCTTGGTTTCACCGTTTTTCTGCAACTCTGGGTTCCATCCTCGTTTCTCTTCAGGGCAGGTTGAGTCTTCGGACTGTCCTGGTGTGGATACTGTGGTGGACAGGTTGCAGCAGATTTGGACTCATGTAGTGGACAATTTGACTTTGTCCCAGGAGAAGGCTCAACGTTTCGCTAATCGCAGACGCTGTGTGGGTCCCCGACTTCGGGTTGGGTACTTGGTTTGGTTATCTTCTCGTCATATTCCTATGAAGGTTTCCTCTCCTAAGTTTAAACCTCGTTTTATTGGTCCGTATAGGATTTCTGAGGTTCTTAATCCTGTGTCTTTTCGTCTGACCCTTCCAGATTCTTTTTCCATACATAACGTATTCCATAGGTCATTGTTGCGGAGATACGTGGCACCTATGGTTCCATCTGTTGATCCTCCTGCCCCGGTTTTGGTGGAGGGGGAGTTGGAGTATATTGTGGAGAAGATTTTGGATTCTCGTGTTTCAAGGCGGAAACTCCAGTATCTGGTTAAGTGGAAGGGTTATGCTCAGGAAGATAATTCCTGGGTCTTTGCCTCTGATGTCCATGCTCCCGATCTTGTTCGTGCCTTTCATATGGCTCATCCTGGTCGTCCTGGGAGCTCTGGTGAGGGTTCGGTGACCCCTCCTCAAGGGGGGGTACTGTTGTGAATTCTGTGGCAGAGCTCCCTCCTGTGGTCACAAGTGGTACTTCGGCTGGTTCTTTCTGTGAGCTTCCGTTGGTGGAGGAAAGTGGTACTGTGGCTTCTGAGTTTCCTTCCTCAGGTGATGTGGTGAAGTTGTTAGGTGCTGCTTTATTTAACTCCACCTAGTGCTTTGATCCTGGCTTCCAGTCAATGTTCTAGTATTGGACCTGTTTCCTCCTGGATCGTTCCTGTGGCCTGCTGCTCTGCATAGCTAAGTTCTTCTTTGCTATTTGTTTGCTGTATTTTTCTGTCCAGCTTGTCAATTTGTTTTTTTCTGCTTGCTGGAAGCTCTGGGACGCAGAGGGTGTACCTCCGTGCCGTTAGTTCGGTACGGAGGGTCTTTTTGCCCCCTTTGCGTGGTTTTTGTAGGGTTTTGTGTTGACCGCAAAGTTACCTTTCCTATCCTCGCTCTGTTCAGAAAGTTGGGCCTCACTTTGCTAAATCTATTTCATCTCTACGTTTGTCTTTTCATCTTAACTCACAGTCATTATATGTGGGGGCTGCCTTTTCCTTTGGGGTATTTCTCTGAGGCAAGGTAGGCTTATTTTCTATCTTCAGGCTAGCTAGTTTCTCAGGCCGTGCCGAGTTGCATAGGGAGCGTTAGGCGCAATCCACGGCTGCCTTTAGTGTGGTTTGAGAGGATTAGGGATTGCGGTCAACAGAGTTCCCACGTCTCAGAGCTCGTTCTTGTTTTTTGGGTTATTTCCAGGTCACTGTATGTGCGCTGACCTCTATGTCCATTGTGGTACTGAATTACCTTTCATAACATCAGGCGCTGCTCTGAATTTGATGGACTTGGAGTATGCTAGGTGTTGTGGGTTTTTCTTGGAGCCCTTGCAGTGTCCTATTCCATTGAGAGGAATTGATACTACGCCTTTGGCCAAGAATAAGCCTCAGTACTGGACCCAGCTGACCATGTGCATGGCTCCTGCACATCAGGAGGTTATTCGCTTTCTGGTGTTGCATAATCTGCATGATGTGGTCGTGTTGGGGTTGCCATGGCTACAAGTCCATAATCCAGTTTTAGATTGGAAATCCATGTCTGTGTCCAGCTGGGGTTGTCAGGGGGTACATGGTGATGTCCCATTTCTGACTATTTCGTCATACACCCCTTCTGAGGTTCCTGAGTTCTTGTCTGATTACCGGGATTTATTTGATGAGCCCAAGTCCGATACCCTACCTCCGCATAGGGATTGTGATTGTGCTATCGATTTGATTCCTGGTAGTAAATTCCCAAAAGGTCGACTGTTTAATTTATCTGTGCCTGAGCACGCCGCTATGCAGAGTTATGTGAAGGAGTCTTTGGAGAAGGGGCATATTCGCCCGTCATCGTCGCCATTGGGAGCAGGGTTCTTTTTTGTAGCCAAGAAGGATGGTTCGCTGAGACCTTGTATAGATTACCGCCTTCTAAATAAGATCACGGTTAAATTTCAGTACCCCTTGCCGCTGTTATCTGATTTGTTTGCTCGGATTAAGGGGGCTAGTTGGTTCACCAAGATAGATCTTCGTGGTGCGTATAATCTTGTGCGTATTAAGCGAGGCGATGAGTGGAAAACTGCATTTAATACGCCCGAGGGCCATTTTGAGTATCTAGTAATGCCATTCGGACTTGCCAATGCTCCATCAGTGTTTCAGTCCTTTATGCATGACATCTTCCGAGAGTACCTGGATAAATTCCTGATTGTGTACTTAGATGACATTTTGATCTTCTCGGATGATTGGGAGTCTCATGTGAAGCAGGTCAGAACGGTGTTTCAGGTCCTGCGTGCTAATTCTTTGTTTGTGAAGGGATCAAAGTGTCTCTTTGGTGTTCAGAAGGTTTCATTTTTGGGGTTCATCTTTTCCCCTTCTACTATCGAGATGGATCCTGTTAAGGTCCAAGCCATCCATAATTGGACTCAGCCGACATCTCTGAAAAGTCTGCAAAAGTTCCTGGGCTTTGCTAATTTTTATCGTCGCTTCATCTGCAATTTTTCTAGTATTGCGAAACCATTGACCGATTTGACCAAGAAAGGTGCTGATTTGGTCAATTGGTCTTCTGCTGCGGTGGAAGCTTTTCAAGAGTTGAAGCGTCGTTTTTCTTCTGCCCCTGTGTTGTGTCAACCAGATGTTTCGCTTCCGTTCCAGGTCGAGGTTGATGCTTCTGAGATTGGAGCAGGGGCTGTTTTGTCGCAGAGAAGTTCTGATTGCTCGGTGATGAAACCATGCGCCTTCTTTTCCAGGAAGTTTTCGCCTGCTGAGCGTAATTATGATGTGGGCAATCGAGAGTTGCTGGCCATGAAGTGGGCATTCGAGGAGTGGCGTCATTGGCTTGAAGGAGCTAAGCATCGCGTGGTGGTCTTGACTGATCATAAGAACTTGACTTATCTCGAGTCCGCCAAGCGGTTGAATCCTAGACAAGCTCGTTGGTTGTTGTTTTTTGCCCGTTTTGACTTTGTGATTTCATACCTTCCGGGCTCTAAAAATGTGAAGGCGGATGCTCTGTCTAGGAGTTTTGTGGCCGACTCTCCGGGTGTATCTGAGCCGGCGGGTATCCTCAAAGAGGGAGTAATTGTGTCTGCCATCTCCACTGATTTGCGGCGGGTGCTGCAAAAATTTCAGGCTAATAAACCTGATCGTTGCCCAGCGGAGAAACTGTTTGTCCCTGATAGGTGGACGAATAAAGTTATCTCTGAGGTTCATTGTTCGGTGTTGGCTGGTCATCCTGGAATCTTTGGTACCAGAGAGTTAGTGGCTAGATCCTTTTGGTGGCCATCTCTGTCGCGGGATGTGCGTACTTTTGTGCAGTCCTGTGGGATTTGTGCTCGGGCTAAGCCCTGCTGTTCTCATGCCAGTGGGTTGCTTTTGCCCTTGCCGGTCCCGAAGAGGCCTTGGACACATATCTCTATGGATTTTATTTCAGATCTTCCCGTCTCTCAAAAGATGTCAGTCATTTGGGTGGTCTGTGATCGCTTCTCTAAGATGGTCCATTTGGTACCCTTGTCTAAATTACCTTCCTCCTCTGATTTGGTGCCATTGTTTTTCCAGCATGTGGTTCGTTTACATGGCATTCCAGAGAATATCGTTTCTGACAGAGGTTCCCAGTTTGTTTCGAGGTTTTGGCGAGCCTTTTGTGGTAGGATGGGCATTGACTTGTCTTTTTCCTTGGCTTTCCATCCTCAGACTAATGGCCAGACCGAACGAACCAATCAGACCTTGGAAACATATCTGAGATGCTTTGTTTCTGCTGATCAGGATGACTGGGTGTCCTTTTTGCCTTTGGCTGAGTTCGCCCTTAATAATCGGGCCAGCTCGGCTACCTTGGTTTCACCGTTTTTCTGCAACTCTGGGCTCCATCCTCGTTTCTCTTCAGGGCAGGTTGAGTCTTCGGACTGTCCTGGTGTGGATACTGTGGTGGACAGGTTGCAGCAGATTTGGACTCATGTAGTGGACAATTTGACTTTGTCCCAGGAGAAGGCTCAACGTTTCGCTAATCGCAGACGCTGTGTGGGTCCCCGACTTCGGGTTGGGGACTTGGTTTGGTTATCTTCTCGTCATATTCCTATGAAGGTTTCCTCTCCTAAGTTTAAACCTCGTTTTATTGGTCCGTATAGGATTTCTGAGGTTCTTAATCCTGTGTCTTTTCGTCTGACCCTTCCAGATTCATTTTCCATACATAACGTATTCCATAGGTCATTGTTGCGGAGATACGTGGCACCTATGGTTCCATCTGTTGATCCTCCTGCCCCGGTTTTGGTGGAGGGGGAGTTGGAGTATATTGTGGAGAAGATTTTGGATTCTCGTGTTTCAAGGCGGAAACTCCAGTATCTGGTTAAGTGGAAGGGTTATGCTCAGGAAGATAATTCCTGGGTCTTTGCCTCTGATGTCCATGCTCCCGATCTTGTTCGTGCCTTTCATATGGCTCATCCTGGTCGTCCTGGGAGCTCTGGTGAGGGTTCGGTGACCCCTCCTCAAGGGGGGGGGTACTGTTGTGAATTCTGTGGCAGAGCTCCCTCCTGTGGTCACAAGTGGTACTTCGGCTGTTTCTCTCTGTGAGCTTCCATTGGTGGAGGAAAGTGGTACTGTGGCTTCTGAGTTTCCTTCCTCAGGTGATGTGGTGAAGTCGTTAGGTGCTTCTCTATTTAATTCCACCTAGTGCTTTGATCCTGGCTTCCAGTCAATGTTCTAGTGTTGGACCTGTTTCCTCCTGGATCGTTCCTGTGGCCTGCTGCTCTGCATAGCTAAGTTCCTCTTTGCTATTTGTTTGCTGTTTTTTTCTGTCCATTTGTCAATTTGTTTTTTACTGCTTGTTGGAAGCTCTGGGACGCAGAGGGTGTACCTCCGTGCCGTTAGTTCGGTACGGAGGGTCTTTTTGCCTCCTTTGCGTGGTTTTTGTAGTGTTTTGTGTTGACCGCAAAGTTACCTTTCCTATCCTCGCTCTGTTCAGAAAGTTGGGCCTCACTTTGCTAAATCTATTTCATCTCTACGTTTGTCTTTTCATCTTAACTCACAGTCATTATATGTGGGGGCTGCCTTTTCTTTTGGGGTATTTCTCTGAGGCAAGGTAGGCTTATTTTCTATCTTCAGGCTAGCTAGTTTCTCAGGCCGTGCCGAGTTGCATAGGCAGCGTTAGGCGCAATCCACGGCTGCCTTTAGTGTGGTTGGAGAGGATTAGGGATTGCGGTCAACAGAGTTCCCACGTCTCAGAGCTCGTTCTTGTTTTTTGGGTTATTGCCAGGTCACTGTATGTGCGCTGACCTCTATGTCCATTGTGGTACTGAATTACCTTTCATAACACTGATGCCCTCTCTAGGAGTTTTTTGCCTGATTCTCCTGAGGTCTTGGAACCGGTCGGTATTTTGAAAGAAGGGGTGGTCCTTTCTGCTATTTCCCCTGATTTACGACGGGTTCTTCAGGAATTTCAAGCTGATAAACCTGACCGCTGTCCTGTGGGGAAATTGTTTGTTCCTGACAGATGGACTACTAGAGTGATTTCTGAGGTTCACTGTTCCGTGTTGGCTGGTCATCCTGGCATTTTTGGTACCAGAGACTTGGTTGGTAGGTCCTTTTGGTGGTTTTCTTTGTCGCGTGATGTGCGTTTTTTTGTGCAGTCCTGTGGGACTTGTGCGCAGGCCAAGCCTTGTTGTTCCCATGCTAGTGGGTTGCTTTTGCCATTGCCGGTCCCTGAGAGGCCCTGGACGCATATTTCCATGGATTTTATTTCCGAACTTCCGGTTTCCCAGAGGATGTCGGTTATCTGGGTTGTTTGTGACCGGTTCTCTAAGATGGTTCATTTGGTGCCTTTGCCTAAATTGCCTTCCTCTTCGGATTTGGTTCCATTGTTTTTTCAGCATGTGGTCCATTTGCATGGTATTCCGGAGAATATTGTGTCCGACAGAGGTTCCCAGTTTGTTTCTAGGTTTTGGCGGGCCTTTTGTTCTAGGCTGGGCATTGATTTGTCTTTTTTTCTCCGTTCCATCCTCAGACAAATGGTCAGACCGAGCGAACTAATCAGACTTTGGAGACGTATTTGAGATGCTTTGTGTCTGCTGATCAGGATGATTGGGTGGCTTTCTTGCCATTGGCCGAGTTTGCCCTTAATAATCGGGCTAGTTCGGCTACCTTGGTTTCGCCTTTCTTTTGTAATTTTGGTTTTCATCCTCGTTTTTCTTCTGGGCAGGTTGAGCCTTCTGACTGTCCTGGTGTGGATTCTGTGGTGGACAGGTTGCAGCAGATCTGGGCTCATGTGGTGGACAATTTGGTGTTGTCTCAAGAGGAGGCTCAACGTTTTGCTAATCGTCGTCGGTGTGTTGGTTCCCGGCTTTGGGTTGGGGATCTGGTCTGGTTGTCTTCCCGTCATGTTCCTATGAAGGTTTCTTCTCCTAAGTTTAAGCCTCGGTTTATTGGTCCTTATAGGATTTCTGAGATTATTAATCCGGTGTCTTTTCGTCTGGCGCTTCCGGCCTCTTTTGCTATCCATAATGTCTTCCATAGATCTTTGTTGCAGAAATATGTGGAGCCCGTTGTTCCCTCTATTGATCCTCCAGCCCCTGTGTTGGTTGATGGGGACTTGGAATATGTTGTTGAGAAGATTTTGGATTCCCGTTTTTCGAGGCGGAAGCTTCAGTACCTTGTCAAATGGAAGGGTTATGGCCAGGAGGATAATTCTTGGGTTTTTGCCTCTGATGTCCATGCTGCTGATTTGGTTTGTGCCTTTCATCTGGCTCATCCTGATCGTCCTGGGGGCTCTGGTGAGGGTTTGGTGACCCCTCCTCAAGGGGGGGGGTACTGTTGTGAATTCTGCTTTTGAGCTCCCTGTGGTGGTAGTAGATGATAATGCAGTTGTTCCTGGGCTGCAGTCTTGGAAAGGTGTATCTGCTAATTGCAGTTCTGACTGGGGTATTTAGGCTTGCATGACTCATTAGTCCTTGCCAGTTGTCAATGTTTTTTGGGATATGATGGATCCCTGCCTGGCTTCTCCTACTTGGCTGCCATTTCAGCAAAGATAAGTGTCTGTTTCTTTTTCTGTGGCACATAGGCTGTGTGCTTGTTTTTGTTTGTATTCCTGCTCTGTATGTAGGATTCACTGGAGTTGCAGATATACGCTCCTACGTCTTTAGTTAGATGGAGGAAGTTTTTGTATATTCTGCTGTGGATATTTTTGAAGAGTTTTAATACTGACCGCACTGAATTCTATCCTATCCTGTCCTATGTTAGCTAGAGTGGCCTCTTGTGCTAAATCCTGTTTTTCTGCCTGTGTATGTTTTTTCCTCTCTGACTCACCGCCAATATTTGTGGGGGGCTGTCTATCCTTTGGGGTTCTGCTCTGAGGCAAGATAGTATTCCTATTTCCATCTTTAGGGGTATTTAGTCCTCCGGCTGTGACGAGGTGTCTAGGATTGGTTAGGTACACTCCACGGCTACTTCTAGTTGCGCTGTTAAGATCAGGATTTGCGGTCAGTATAGTGACCACCTACTCCAGTGAAAGTTTTCATGCTGCTCCAAGGTCACCGGATCATAACAGAAACCCCCCACAACTGACACCATTTTGGAAAGTAGACCCCCTAAGGAACTTATGTGTGGTGAGCACTTTGACCCTCCAAGTGCTTCACAGAAGTTTATCATGTCAAGCCGTAAAAACGCTGATACCCCATATGTTGGGGTAAACCCCTGTTTGGGCGCACGGGAGAGCTCAGAAAAGAAGGAGCACTGTTTTACTTTTTCAACGCAGAATTGGCTGGAATTGAGATCGGACGCCATGTCGCGTTTGGAGAGCCCCTGATTTGCCTAAACAGTGGAAACCCCCCAATTATAACTGAAACCCTAACCCAAACACACCCCTAATCCCAACCACACCCCTAACCCCAACCCTAACCACACCCTTAACTCCAACACACCCCTAACCCTAATCCCAACCATAACCCTAACCACACCCCTAACCCTGACACACCCCTAACTCTGATCCCAACCGTAAATGTAATCCAAACCCTAGCCCCAACCCTAACCCTAGCCCCAACCCTAGCCCTAACCCTAATGGAAATAAATACATTTTTTTAATTTTATTTTTTCCTAAGTAAGGGGGTGATGAAGGGGGGTTTGATTTACTTTTATAGTGGGTTTTTTAGCGGATTTTTATGATTGGCAGCTGTCACACACTAAAAGACGCTTTTTATTGGAAAAAATATTTTTTTGCATTACCACATTTTGAGAGATATAATTTTACCATATTTTGGTCCACAGAGTCATGTGAGGTCTTGTTTTTTTGCGGGACAAGTTGACTTTTTTTATTGGTAACATTTTCGGGCACGTGACATTTTTTGATCGCTTTTTATTCTGATTTTTGTGAGGCAGTATGACCAAAAACCAGCTATTAATTTCTTTTTTTTTGGGGTGGGGGGGCGTTTATACCGTTCCGCATTTGGTAAAACGGATGAAGCAGTTTTATTCTTCGGGTCAGTACGATTACAGCGATACCTCATTTATATTTTTTTTTTATGTTTTGGCGCTTTTATATGCTAAAAACTATTTTATAGAAAAAAGTATTATTTTTGCATCCCTTTACTCTGAGGACTATAACTTTTTTATTTTTTCACTGATGACGCAGTATGGTGGCTCGTTTTTTTGCAGGACAAGATGATGTTTTCATCGGTACCATGGTTATTTATATCTGTCTTTTTGATTGCGTGCTATTCCACTTTTTGTTCAGCGGTATGATAATAATGGGTTGTTTTTTGCCCCTTTTTTGTTTAATTTTATTTTTACGGTGCTCACTGAAGGGGTTAACTAGTGGGACAGTTTTATAGGTCGGGTCGTTACGGACGCGGCAATACTAAATATGTGTACTTTTATTGTTTTTTTTTAAATTTAGATAAAGAAATGTATTTATTGGAACAATATTTTTTTATTTTATTTATTTGGGATTTTTATTTATTTATTTTTTTACTTTTTTACTTTGCCCTGGGGGGGACATCACAGTAAAGTGACAGATCGCTGATCTGAAACTTTGCTGTGCACTGTGTCAGATCAGCGATCACACAGGCACAGCAGGGAGGCTTCCCGGCGCTTGCTCTGAGCAGGCGCTGGTAAGCCACCTCCCTGCAGGAACCGGATGCAGCCCCGCGGCCATTTTGGATCCAGGGCCTGCAGGGAGAAGAAGGTAGGAGATCCTCGGAGCAACGCGATCACATCACGTTGCTCCGAGGGTCTCCGGGAAGCACGCAGGGAGCCTCCTCGCTGCGCGATGCTTCCCTATGTCTCCAGAACGCTGCGATCATGTTTGATCGCAGTGTGCCGGGGGTTAATGTGCCAGGAGCGGTCTGTGACCGCTCCTGGCACATAGTGCCGGATGTCAGCTGCGATAGGCAGCTGACACCCGGCCGCTATCGCTATGACGTTCTATCCCGTCCCTGGGAATTAAGTTAGTACGTCAAATGGGATTAAGGCTACTTTCACACTAGCGTCGTACTCGGCCCGTCGCAGTGCGTCGGGCTGACGTACCGACGCATACTGTGGAAGCGCCGCACAACGGGGGCAGCGGATGCATTTTTCCAGCGCATCCGCTACCCCATGAGGTGCGGGGAGGTGGGGGCGGAGTTACAGCCGTGCATGCGTGGTCGGAAATGGCGGACACGACGCTCAAAAAACGTTTGCAAGCAACGTTTTTTTGTTCGGACGGTCCGCCACAACACGACGCAACCGTCGCACGACGGTTGCAACGTGTCGCAATGCGTCGCAAATACATGCCTATGGAGAAAAAACACATCCTGCAGACAACTTTGCAGGATGTGTTTTTTTCTGCAAAACGACACATTGCGACGTGCAGTGCACGACGCTAGTGTGAAAGTAGCCTAAGGGGTTAATGTATTTTATTTCCTTCCAGGAATTAGATGCCGAATGTGAGGGCCGTCAGACATCGCCTGTGTCCAAAGACATCAGTGTGACTTATGAATGGGGCAAAAAAGAAAATAAAGTTAAAGTTTCTGGAAATAATACAATGTTTGACATCATGGAACAAAATCATGGAGTAAAGCTGGGTGGAAAACATCTCCTTGTCTTTGTTAAAGGATGTTCTGCAGTAATGAATCCTTGGGTACCATGTGGGGCCCTGAAGGAGGGAGAAAAACTGAAAATAATCTTAAAAAATATTAAACCCCCTGAACCTTCAGATTATCCCAACTTCTCTGATCTGAAATGTTTTATAGTGAGTGATCTAAAGGAGAAAACAAATAAAACTAGGAAGATGTTACATGACTCACGGTACTCGGATAATAAGCCTCTTATTGTCTTTGGATATAAGGGAGAGACCATAAGAGATGCTCTGCAGAGAGACACCAGGTTTAATGTCACATCTGAACAACCTCCCATTTACCTTTCTATTTATTCAGAAAATCTTAGAGCCGAGCTGAATTCGTCTGTACCATGCGGGGCCCTGGAGGAAGGGGAAGAGCTGACAGTGAGTATCAGAAAGGGTAAATCCCCGGAGCCCTACAAATATCCCCTATATCCCGATGGGATGTTTTTAAAATTGGAAGATAAGGGCTCAAATCTGAAGGCGAAATTACACGAGAAGCATTACTATAATAAAAAACCCCTGGCTGTCTACGGAAACAAAGATCGATCAATACGAGAAGCGCTCACAAATGATAAAAGATTCAATGTTACTCAGAACTTTGTTCTTCAACATTCTGATGGAGCGGACATTAGCAGCGAATTACCCCTTTCACACCTGAAACAAAAAAACTTTTATGTAATTTCTAAAAAAAAAAAGAATAAACCAAAACAGTGGAACTAAAGCCCAAGGAAAACAAGAGTCACAGACCAGTGACAACACAAGAGGAAATATCCCTCCATATTCACCAACTTTATCCAGAAAACCACCAGAGCACTACAAGGAATGTGCAGTTCTCCTCTCTGCTGTCAGCTCCAAATTTTCCAATGCCTTCAATAATCTACCAATAAAAGTGAGAAGTGAAATATTTAGCAAGAGTCTGAAAGATTACAAAGAGTTTGTTCTTTACAACAGTCCAGTAACAGCTAAACTTCACGATACTCTCAATAACCACATGAAGAATGTGGCAATTATCGGCCTTAAAGATACAAATAGAGCCCTGGGCACCGTTTTCCTCCTGACTGAATCTCTGGCTCTTACCTGTCACCACGTGGTACAGGATTATGTGGATCCCTGGAACTCGCATACATTTGACCTCATTTTTAACTATGATGAAGAACCATTAAATCATGGACAATATTCTGCAAAGGCAAAACTATTGTTTTATTCTGAGGAGCACGACTTCGCATTTTTAGCAGTTGAAGATTATGATCCTTCCTTTGAGAACCGTCCATCAGGCTTGTTACAATATGTGGCTCGTCCTCCAACAGAAGGTGCTGTGAGCATCATCGGTCACCCGGGAGGTCAATGCAAAAAAGTGGATGCATGGTGTTCAGTGATTAACTTCACAGATGTAGTCACTGCTGACAACATTTTGTCTAATAAGTTCTTCCTCCATCTATTTACAAAGGACACGTATGCCAAAATTAACGATGGAAGGTATATGAAATATGATAGTTGTATGTATGAGGGATCGTCCGGCGCCCCTGTTTTCAATGATAAAGGAGAACTTGTGGCAATGCACACGGGGGGGGGGGTATTACACAAATCTAAGGAAGAAAACGCATGTGATAGAGTTCGGGTCATGCATCTCTCACATAATTCATATTATTGCTGAGAATGGGAATTTACCCACACAACTGCGAGTGCTCAAAGAAAGTAATTTTGCTCCTGCGATTTTAGGAAGTGATTCCATACACAATGATTGTGAAGAGACACCAATGGAAATCAGTTCCTAACCGGGGACAGCTTCATTATCAAAACGGCAGTAACACTTTTTTTTTGGCATTATGTATAAATTCATTAATACAAAGCTCTATATGTTGAAGGAACATTCCAGCAAAATTGTGCGTAATGAGGGGCAGGCAGGGGTGGAGAATGACGGTAGGACTTATATCGGCTTTTCAGGCTCTGCACCAGACAGTCACCTCTCCGCACCACAGGGTCTTCAGAATCACATAGGGGTCCCCCCTTCACCCCTGATCTTCAGACACGGAGATAAACCTTGTTTATGTTGGTGCTTTTGTCATTTACAGAAAATACAGAAATATTGCAATTAATTATAGAAAAAAACAATTAAAAATTAAAATAATTAATATACAAGATAAATTAGAAAACAAGAACACTGTATTTTGTATCAAATAAAAGTGGAAATCAGAGATCTATAATCACCGTGTACAGTGTATAGATAATTCCCCTGTGTGCATGAGCCCTATAGATAGATAAAGAGCTTCTTGTAAGTGACTGATTAGGCAGACGCCCACCACGTGGCTGTGATTGACATCGGTGTGAGGCTTGTAATCAGCTTTTATTGTAGAATATAATGAGTTGCTATGAATTATTTACTCTGCAGATACTGCGCATTATTTACTCTACATCTATGGGGGCTCCTCTCTTCCCAGTCTCACCTTGGCTTTGTAGACTGTGCGACGGTCGTCCATGGGGGGATAGGGGGATCTCCTCCTGGAACTGCTTATTTGTATTGTATTATATCATTAATAATAAAAATCTATCTACATTTTCACATGTGTCTTCTTGAGAGAATCGTCGCTGTCTACCTGCTCTTCAGCTGAATTCCTTACATCCATTGCATTTCAGAATTGTTTTTTATTTTTTCCTCATCTGTCCCCCACTTGCAATCTTTTTTAGATACAGTTGAAACCAGAAGTTTCCATCCACTATATAAAAAGACACATCTGCATCTTTTCTCATTATCTGGCATGACATCAGAATAATAATAATAATCTTTATTTATATAGCGCCAACATATTCCGCAGCGCTTTACAGTTTAACAGTTTCAAACACAACAGTCATAGGTAACAACGTTAACAATACAGTAATAAAGCAAAATAAGACAAAATAAGCCGCCCCTGCTGGTGAGAGCTTACAATCTACAATGAGGTGGGGGAGATACAAAGTACAGGTGTGTATTTACAATGATGTATTTACAATGAGGGTCCGGCCATCTTCATGGAGTGGGGGGTAGATAGAGATAGTGAATGGGCTACACACACACACAAACATAAAATGAGTTTGATTAGGGAACGTGATAGGCCGCTCTGAACAAATGAGTTTTGAGCGAGCGCCTAAAACTATGCAAATTATGGATGGTCCTAATATCTTGGGGTAGAGCATTCCAGAGGATTGGCGCAGCACGGGAGAAGTCTTGCAGTCGGGAGTGGGAGGTATGGATTAGTGCAGAGGTTAGTTGAAAGTCGTTTGCAGAGCGCAGTGGTCGGTTAGGCCGATAGACAGAAATGAGGGAGGAGATGTAAGGGGGGCCGCACTGTGGAGAGCTTTGTGGGTGAGATATCAGATCAGAATAAACCTGTCTCGTTTCAGATCAATTATGATTACTATAATTATTAATATTTGCCAAATGCCAGAATAATGAGAGCGAGAGAGAATGTTTTACGCCTTTTTTTATTACTTCATTATAACATGATGCTTGAGACATGGTCAGTATTTGGTCAGTATTTTACATCAGTATTTGTAAGCCAAAACCAGGAGTAGAACAGGTAGGAAAAGTATAATAAAGAATATAAAACTGTGAGCCCCTCCAGGAACATCAGTGACAATATCTGTGCAGAGCTGCGGAATATGTCAGCCCTATAAGCGAGCGTAATCAGTAAGGGAGAACACACAAACCCTTGGAATTATAACTATGGCTGTCACAGCCATGACCAAAGCAGAGGTTTATTTTTCCCTTACACCCTGTGACAGACACTTTTCAGCAAGTGATGAGGTTACACCTGTAAGGCCATCATCTACTTTCACTTGCGCCATCTTGCACCCTTGTTAGCCGGAGTATTACCACAGCAGCGCGTGTTACTTCATATAAGCAGCAGAATCCAACGTAAGGCAAACTGTGTTTAATATATGCAGCTTGAACTGGAACAAAATAAGAAAGCTTTGACAGTAACTACCGATATAATCTAGTCCATGTAACACATGTCTCTCTGTGAAGGAAACAGCAGCAGAATGATGCAATCAGTGAGAGTCCTCTGACCTTTTTGTACAAACTTTAACAATCACAGCATAGCTGACAAATGAACACTCATAGACATTCAATGCAGACTACAACAGGAATGGAGTTGTTGCATTTAAACTTATTCCAACACCCCCACTCAACAACTGCTTATCCTGTTAGTCCCATTGCAGTTCTGAATTCTTCAAACTTGGCTCTTCTTCTGGAATTGATCTGACCATATAAGAAAGGCGTTTAGCTGGAATTCCTTTATTTGATCTTTCTGATCTTCTGATCTCCTGAGGTTGGCTTGGTTCTTCTGTTTCTTTTTCAGTACTTTCAGAGCATATCCAGACTTCAGTATTTTCTTTGAGATTCTCTTCAATGTCTGGAATCACTGACTGAAATTCTTGTTCCTTAGGTTGAATTATTTGCGTAACCTCATGAAATTTGAGCGATACTGAGTTTTCATCAATCACTACATCTCTGCTGATTGTTACTGTGTTGGTCTGTGGGTGCAGGATTCTGTATCCTTTCTGAGTTTCACTGTACCCCACAAGAACTCCTTCCTTTGCATGAGATTCCCACTTAGAACGTTTTTCTTTGGGAACATGCACAAAAGTTTTGCTTCCGAATATCCTGAGATGCTTCAGGTTGGGCTTCTCACAGTTCCATAGCTCATATGGAGTTTTACTTGTAGCTTTACTTGGCAGTCGATTTTGAAGATAGGTAGCAGTCATGATGGCTTCTCCCCAATATGTTGTAGGTAGGTTTCCATCAAATAGCATACTTCTTCCACTTTCACAAAGAGTTCGGTTCTTTCTCTCTGCTGTGCCATTCTGCTCTGGGTTGTATGGAACGGTTGTCTGGAACACGATTCCATTCTTTTTCAGGATGGTTTGCACTTTACCACTTGTATATTCAGTTCCATTATCTGCTCGCAGTACCTTTGGTATTCTTCCAAATTTGTTAAGAACTGCAGCAAGATATTCTTCAAGTTTCTGTGGAACTTCATCTTTACTTTGAAGTAGGTAAGTAACAGTATATCTGGAATAATCATCAATGAATGTGAGAAAATATCTCTTCTTGCTGGGAGTAAGAACACTCATTGGACCACACACATCTGTATGTATCAAATCCAGTATCTGTGCAGATTTAGTAGTGCTTACTTTAGGAAACGATTTTCTGGACATTTTCCCTTTTAGGCAACTTGTGCACTTCATTGTTTGATTACACTGGTTGATTGCAATACCATTTGCAAGTTGAGCTAGTTTCTTTACTGCTTCTGGATCTCTGTGGCCTAGGCGTCTGTGCCACACATGAATACAGTCCTTATGAAAATCTTGTCTAGCACTGTAAACAGTTTCATTGCATTTCAGCTGATAAAGTTCATCTTTGATTTTTCCTTCGGCAAGGGTATGACCCTTCTTTGAAATGATGCATCTGTCATCCTTAAATGTAACTATATTTCCCTGTTGTGCAAGCTTCTTTACAGATAAAAGGTTACTTTCAAGTTTGGGAACATACAGCACGTCTTTAACTGGGATTTTTCTGACTTGTGCTGAGGATTGAACTTGACAATGGAGATAACCATCTCCTATTCCTTCTGATGTCATATAGTGACCATTAGCTAAAATTACCTTTTCAGACTTGCTTTCATCTAGATTAATGAAGAAATCTTTATCACGTGTCATGTGAGCAGTCGCTCCAGAGTCAATACACCAAACATGGTTTGCATATGGGCTTGTGCTGACCCCAAATGCAGTCGCAATACATGCATCTTCCTTCTTTACAGCTGTTTTAACCTTTTGATGACTGTCCTGCTTTTTAAACTGATTCATTCTTGCTTTCCACACTCTGCAGTCTGCTTTAAGGTGACCAGGCTTTTTACAGACAAAACATTCACGAGTTTCCTTTAAATGACTCTGAGCTTTAGAAAAGTACTGTGTCTTTAATGCTGCTTCTGCTTTGCATATATTATTGCTAATAGTCTCTGACTTTCTCTTGTATTCATCTGCAAGTTTCCCTTTCACATATTCTAGTGTGAGTTCATCATCTGGTCTGGCATCTAATGCAGTCACAAGCGTGTCATAACTTTCTGGAAGACCACTTAATAGTAATGCAGCAACATGAAAATCTTTAATTTCTTCACCAATACCCCTTAGGCGCTCCACAATCTCTAGGGTGTTTCTGATATAGTCCTGCATATGCTGGCCATCACTTAATTTAGACTGATACAGCTTTCTCATAAGATATAGCTTATTGCTGAGATTTGACCTTTCATGCACTTTCTGTAATTCTTCCCACATTTTCTTTGCAGTATCACATTTGCATACATGTACAATCTGGTTATCATCTATGCTGAGGGAAATAGTGCTTTGTGCTTTCTGATCAGTCTCTAGCCAATCACCCGGTACTGGGTCAGGCACAGGCTGTTCAATACATTTCCATGTACCCTCTCTTATAAGTAACATCTTTACCTTGAATTTCCAGGAGCTGTAATTGTGATTTGTGAGACTTGGCACTGTGTACTTCACTGCATTCCTTTCTGTAGACATTCTTGTCTCTTGTACCTTAGTTGTTGCATTTAAACTTATTCCAACAACCCTCCTAACACTAAGGTCCCTTTCACACTGTGTTTTCTCCTACATTCAGTTGTCTCGTCGGGGCTTACATCCGAATCCCATTTTGTGGGATTTGGGCATATGTTCCAACAGAGTCATTGACCACAATGATGCAGACGAAGAAACCGTGGAATCTGCCGTGCGTCATTTTTGGCCATACACTACTATGGGAGTCATATATCTAGCTGTCCACCTCCACTAGGCACATATAGCAAAAAATGATCCATGACAGAACACAGTTACTCCATCTGCATCACTAAGGTCAGTGACCCCGTCGGCACATAATGTTATTTATTTTCTTCAGCCACTGGTTGCAGCCATTTTCATTTGCTGGCATGGAAGTGTCTGAGCACGACATTTACACAACACAAAAATGGCATCTCCTACAGCTGTGATCTGGGCATGATCATGATCCCTGGGCGTCCAGGTCACAGTTGTGGGAGGAGATAGAAGCCATTTTTAAGACAAAATGCTCAGTGCAAGCGGTGACAGGAAGTGCCGGGATGCAGAGAGCAGCAGTCCGCAGTGAGGCGAGTATCGGCACTGGTTAGCAGTGTACAGCAGCCTGACAGTAGTAGTACATCACTAGCCTGCCAATCACCCTGCCACTGTCACCACAGTGTTTAGAGCACCGCAGGGTAATCGTCACGTCATCACGCTGCTGTGCACTGATCACTTACTCAGCTCTGCTATGCCAGTGTAACGCATCTGAAGGAGGAAGAGCCAAGATATAACAGACCATGTATCTAATGCCATCATGTATGATACAACCCAGAGTCACGAATCTAACACCCTTCATGAGTGATACCCCAAAGAGTCGTGTATCCAATCCCATCATGTCTGATACACAGTGCTGGGTTGTATCTAATCCCATCATATGTGGTACAGCCCACAGAGACCTGTATCCAATCCCAAAGCATCATACACTCTGAATATCCATCACAGCATATATTACACCACTGCTTGTGGTATAGTTGGTGAAACCCGAAACCCTCTGTAATGCCTTCAAATCCTCAAGATGATCCCAATCCAGTACTGCCCAGACCTTCGCCGGATCCATGCAAAAAACGGTAATCGATAAAATATATGCTAGAAAAGGGATTTCCTCAGAGAAAATACATTTATCTGGTTTGACAAATAACTTATTGTCTCTGAGTATCTGTAAGACCTGCCTGACATGTACCTGATGTGACTCAAGGTCAGGTGAATAAATTAATATGACAGCAAGATAGATCACAACAAATCTACCTACCAGGTGACTAACGATGTCATTTACAAAGTGCTGAAACACGTGGGAGCATTAATCAACCCAAATAGCATCACTAGGTTCTCATAGCATCCCAAAGGCATATTGAAAGCTGTTTTCCACTCATCCCCCTCTTTAATATGAAAGAGAATGTATGCCTCCCTGAGATCCAGTTTAGAAAACCATTTTGCTCCTACAATCTGATTAAAGAAGTCTGGGAAGAGAGTAAGCAGATATGGATCTCTGACCGTGACCTGATTGAGTTCACATAAACCTAGGCAGAGGCGTAACCCGTCTTTCTTTTTTTACAAATAAAACCCCACAGCAATGGGGAATGAGGATGGTCTGATATGACCCTTTACCAAACTTTCCATGATACAGTCCTTCATGGTTTGCCTCTCAGGACTAGAGATACTATATAGTCTGCTCTTAGGCAGCTTGGCCCCAGGGACAAGATTTATGGCACAGAGATAAGGACAATGGGGTGGAAATTCTTGGCACCCCTACTCCGAGAACACATACCCAAAGTCAGACAGATATTGTCACTCGCAGTGTAGCAAAGACTTAAGTGCAACACAAAGGGATAAGGGGAATAAGGGGAAGGGAGCTCAACACTAGGGAAAGGGGGAATGGAGACCCTAAGGCAGATCTAACGTCACCCTGTCCTGCCCTAAATGTCCCTCTATATAGGTTCTGCATTTATCGCCGTACAAGAACCTAATTCTTGCCTGACCCTGGCGATAAGCCCTGCATAGGGAAGGATAGGATAAGCACTAGTCAATCTCCACTACCACTAAAGACTGCTGGGGCAGACAAACAAGGGGAACACTTATCTTGAGAAGACTGAGAGATGTAACCCAGTCGTCCTTCAGCAACACCAAAGAGGAAGATAGCCGATTGCTATAGCTCCAAGCCTCAATAGGGAGAAATGGAAGTAACCCCGGCGATTTCCAGCAGCAAGCTATGAGTCATAAACACCCGAATCCAGGTGTGTCCATTAGAGCCAGGGGATGTTGCCACTGGGTCATAAAGTCAGAAGGACCCGGAAGAAGTCTGTGAAGCAAACTGCTGAGACTTTCTGCAGCCAGATGCAGTACGACAGTCTGCAGCCTCTGACAAACCTGTGGCAGTACTCCCCCCCCCCCCCCCCCCCTTGTACGAGTGGCCTCCGGACACTCAGGAGCAGGTCTCAGGATAAGAGGTGTGGAACACATGAACCAGCTTGGAGGCGTTCACCTCTGATGCAGAAACCCACATCCTTTCCTCTGAACCATAGCCCCCCCAATGCACCTAGAATTGTAGGCAGAGCCGTAGCAAAGGGTTCAGCCTAGGGGGTGCAACACCTCTGAGTGGGCCCCCAAACCTGAGTAACAGTGTGTCTGTTGCAGCTTATCAGTAGTCGGTTGGCTGCAGAGCTCCCATGACATCCAATTCAAAAAACATCACAGAAAAAAGCAGCCATATTTTAAAACACCAAGTCAGATTACCAATGTACCAGCAGAATGCACAGTTGCAAAATATTGATGAAACAACCACTCACAAGCTTATCATTCATTGAGAGGGTGCTTGCTTAATATTATAAATTCACACAAATAAGGCTTGCATAGAGCGCCAGTCATACATAGGTACTGCACAGTGTCTGGCTTCAGCCTATTAGTGACCCAACATTATTAGAGCAGGTGGGCATCCCAACACTACATAAGTGCAGCCCACAAGGACAAAAGCCCCAAGTTCTCCAGGTCAACACTAAAGGTGCCATCTGTATCCATAACAAAAAATGAAAAAATGTACAAAAATGTAATGTTTTTTTTGAAGTAGTAAAAAAATACAAAAAGAGGCAGCTGATAAATCAAGTATCAGCAGATGGCCAGGCTGATTTTAAAAATCTCTATACAGACACTCACACTGATATTACCGCCATATGGTGAATATATAGTGGTAGATATCAGTCCTAAGGCCGGGGTCACACTTGCGAGTGTGATATGAGAAACTCGCATCAATACCGGCCACTAGGGTTGAGCGAAACGGATCGGACAAATTCAAAAATCACCGACTTTCGGCAAAGTCGGGTTTCATGAAACCCGACTCGATCCTAGTGTGGGATCGGCCATGAGGTCGGCGATCTACGCGCCAAAGTCACGTTTCGTATGACGCTTTCAGCGCCATTTTTCTGCCAATGAAGGAGGAAGCAGAGTGTGGGCAGTGTGATGACATAGGTCTCGGTCCCCACCATCTTAGAGAAGGGCATGGCAGTGATTGGCTTGCTTTCTGCGGCGTCACAGGGGCTATAAAGGGGCGTGCACGCCGACCGCCATCTTACTGCTGCCGATCGTAGCATGGGGAGAGGTTGCCACAGCTTCATCAGAAGGGATATAGTTAGGGAGGGAAGATTAAGCCCCGAAACTGCTTGTGCTGTAGCGATTTCCACTGTCCAATACCACCATTGTTTTGCAGGGACAGTGGCGTTTATATTTTTGTGCACCAGCTCTGTAGCTTATTAGGCTGCCATATAAGGCTCCCTGATAGCTGCATTGCTGTTTGCACGCTGCTGTGCAAACCAACTGCTTTTTTAAAAGCAAAAATCCGGTTGCTCCTTTCTGCACAGTTATCTTGTTTCTTTGCAGTCCTTTTTATTGCTGCCATACTTGTCCTGAGATCATTGTAGGGAGATTGAAATTGTGCTACAGTCCTTGTATTTTTTCATATACCGTATTTTTCGGACTATAAGACGCTCCGGACGATAAGACGCACCCCAAATTTTCAGAATAAAAATAAGGAAAAAAAAATGTTTCAAATGGGGGTACGTCTTACAGTCCGAATTCAGCTTACAAGTGAAGGGATCGCCACAGGTGGAGAAGTGGTCACAGGGGCCTTTAGGTGGTCCAGGCTGGTGCGTTGGCCTCCAGGAAATCCCATCCCAGGCTGGTGCTTGGGCAGGGGTGGAGGCTCTGTGCTCTGGAGCAGCGGCTGGGCTCCGGGGCAGTGGCTGGGCTCCGGGGCAGTGGCTGGGCTCCGAGGCACAGGCTGGGCTGTGGGGCACAGGCTGTGCTGCGGGCAGTGGCTGGGCTCCGGGGCACAAGCTATGCTGCGGGCAGTGGCTGGGCTCTGGGGCACAAGCTGTGCTGCGGGCAGTGGCTGGGCTCTGGGGCACAAGCTGTGCTGCGGGCAGTGGCTGAGCTCTGGGGCACAAGCTGTGCTGCGGGCAGGGGCTGGGCTCTGGGGCACAAGCTGTGCTGCGGGCAGTGGCTGGGCTCTGGGGCACAAGCTGTGCTGCAGGCAGGGGCTGTGTTGCGGGGCTGTGGCAGCGGCTCTCTGGGCTCAGTGGGGGCTCCGACGGCATTTCATCAAAGCCCGGAGGCCCCCCGCTCATCCTTGAATGGCAATTTGCGGTGGCCTCCGAGAACATGGGCGCCAGGAAAATGGCCGCTGGGCCGGCGCACGCTGAGATTCAGATCTTGTTGCCGAGATCTCGCCCCGAGATCTCGGGAGACGAGATCTCGTTGACGAGATTTGAATCTAAGCGTGCGCCGGTCCGGCGGCCATTTTCCCGGCGCCCATGTTCTCGGAGGCCACCGCAACTTGCCATTCACGGACGAGCGGGGGGCCTCCGGGCTTTGACGAAATGCCGTCGGAGCCCCCACTGAGCCCAGAGAGCTGCTGCCACAGCCCCGCAGCACAGCCCCTGCCCGCAGCACAGCCACAGCCGCACCAGCATGGGAAGGGAGGCTGCATCGGGACCGCCGCCGCATGATTTGTAAGTATATTGCGACTACAAGACGCACCCCCATTTTCCTGTTAAATTTTTTGGGGAAAAAGTGCGTCTTGTAGTCCAAAAAATACGGTATCTTCCAGCCACTTTCTGCCACTTACATTGCGTTGTTTTATACACTGGGCCTGAGTTTTGGTTCATAACCATAAGGATGAATGACCTCGGGGAGATCAAAACATCCAACACCGCGGAGACACCATCACGTGTTTCTCAACGCAGTGATCCAGAACACTGCTCCTATCCCTTATGGGAAATATGCAAATGCATGTAGAAAAGCCGCGGAGACACCATCATGTGTTTCTCAACGCAAGCAATAAATAGCCAGGTCTTTCACCGGGAAGGAACAACCATGGGAAGGGCAGCATCCATAAAGGAAAACCACCTATGCCAAAACATGGTATCCAAACACAGACAGCTGTTTCGGGGTGTTTGCCCCTCATCAGTGTGGAGTAGGAAACTGGCTATTAGGAGCAGTGCCTAGTAAAAGGACTATAAACATAAGGATGAATGACCTTGGGGAGATCAAAACATCCCCCTGACGAAGGAATTTAGTTCCGAAACGCGCGTCGGGTGTGTGCGTGTATTCAGGACGGCGCGGTGCCCTAAGATAATATCCACTAATATCCACTATTTTTCCCTGAAATCTGTTTTAGTTCAGCACTGATATCTTTGTGTGGAAACTTCCTGAAGAAGAAGCCATGAGCTTCGAAACGCGTTGAATAAACCACCCGAACACCTTACAATTATATCTGGATCCATTATTTGTCGCAGCAGCGCGGATTTAATCCACATTTCATCTAGTTTAACGGTTCTGAGAGGTCGCAGCGCCGACCTGTGGATCTGCAGCAGCTGACAAACTACATGCCTGTACTGTGTACCACCAGGTGAGCAGTTCTCTCACAATTGATTAGAAGCAATCCTGGGGATAAGACCCTATTTGCGCTTTTTTGTCTCCTATTTTTCTATATTAGTTCACCACTTAGCACTTTGTCTCTATGAGCACTGTGCAGAGTCTGGAAATAACCCTGATGGTTAAAACAATTGTGTTCTTTGAATTTATTTGCACTTCAGCACTTTTTTTGCATATATTGCACATCAATTTTGGAGTTTTTATTATTTTTTATTATTGTTTCCACATTGTGTCACTCAATTTTTCAGGGAACTAATATACCCCGATTGTGGGTAACACTTACCTTGCACGGATATATAAATTATTATTATTATTGTGCGGTTGGGTATCCATATATTCATTTTTATATGCCGTCCCGTGCTGCACACTTTTTTGTATGATTGTTTTGTATTTTTATCGTATATTTTTTAACGGTAGTTTTTTATATATTGTATCACTGCTTGATAATTAAATAATAAAAGAATATATCTTGATCCAGTCTGGTCTTCCTGGTGCATCCTTTGGTTTGGTGATTGGTTTTGGTTCTTGGTTTAAGTGGTCTCCACTTTCTTTTTACTCAAAAGACACCCGGGTGAGCTAATATCACTATATTTATGATTGTGATACTGATTTATATATAGCCTTTCTTTTATTTGGGTTGTTCTTTGGTAATTTTCTCTATTAGGAGCAGTGCCTAGTAAAAGGACTATAAACATAAGGATGAATGACCTCGGGGAGATCAAAACATCCAACTCCGCGGAGACACCATCACGTGTTTCTCAACGCAGTGATCTAGAACACTGCCCCCATCCCCTATGGGAAATATGCAAATGCATGAAGAAAAGCCGCGGAGACACTATCACGTGTTTCTCAACGCAAGCAGTAAATAGCCAGGTCTTTCACCAGGAAGGAACAACCACGGAAAGGGCAGCATCCATAAAGGAAAACCACCTATGCCAAAACATGGTATCCATCCACAGACAGCTGTTTCGGGGTATTTGCCCCTCATCAGTGTGGAGTTTCCTACTGTCTCTGGATGGATACCATATTTTGGCATAGGTAGTTTTCCTTTATGGATGTTGCCCTTCCCGTGGTTGTTCCTTCCTGGTGAAAGACCTGGCTGTTTATTGCTTGCGTTGAGAAACACGTGATGGTGTCTCCGCTGGTGGAAGTCTGGTGGAAGAGCCCGTGGGCGGTGGTTGCCAGCTGGTACTGATGGTGGTGGTGGTGCATCTGGTGGTAGTGGCAAAAGCACGGTAGCACCTAAGGCTGGAGGTGTTGAGCCAGCGTCATCGTCTGGCTACACAAGGCCTCAAAGGCTCTCTTATTTGGGAGTAGGGAAACAGCTTTTAAAGCCGGAGCAGCAGGAAAAAGTTTTGGCTTTCCTTCCTGACTCAGCCTCTAGCTCGTTCGCCTCCTCTTCAGAAAGTTCCAAATATAAAAGCAGCGAGTCGTTAGTGGATGCTCCCGGTCAGGAACAAGACGTTTCCTTGTGTCCTTCACCCAAACCAAAAGTGAAGGATGCGGCAGGCGACACTACAGGTTACTCCATGGAGCTCTTTACACATACCGGGCCTGGGGTAGAAAGAGAAATTGTTAACTGCCCATTACAAGATGAATCGGACATGGAGTGCACTGATGCACAGCCACAGCTAGATTATTATGCTGTTCCATTGACTCAGATCACTACATTGCCCTCGCAGTGTACTGAGCCAGAATCTGACCCTGATGAGACTATGGAGCCCTGTCACGAATGCTATAGCACCGGCTTAAACGGTGACACAGAGGAAGCTGCACATGACATTGAAGAGGAGGTGATAGATGACCCAGTTGTTGACCCAGATTGGCAGCCATTGGGGAAAGAGGGTGCTGCTGGCAGTAGCTCAGAAGCGGAGGAGGAGGGGCCGCAGCAGCCATCTACATCACAACAGCTGTCATCTGGCAGGCCCGTATCAGGCCAAAAACATTTGTCAAAAACAAAAACAGTTTTAGGACAGCGTGGCAATCTGGTGAAAGTAGCACAGCGTGCAATGCCTGAAAAGGTATTCCATAGTAGGAAGAGTGTAGTGTGGCAATTTTTTAACCAAGATCCGAATGATCCGTCAAAAGTTATCTGTAAGAAATGCTCAAAGACCTTTAGCAGAGGGAAGAATCTTCAAAATCTAAATACAACGTGCATGCTTAGACATTTAACCAGCATGTACTAGCAAGTCTGGACTAACTACTAAACGTCCCATACCGTTGGTGCACCTGCTCAGAATGAAGATAGTCAGCAAGGCTACATTGCTTCCCTCACTGTAAGCCCACCGGTTAGGACACCACCAGCAGCAAATGTAGAGGTATTGTCGCAAGGCCAAAGCTGTCTGGGAATCACAAGGTTCTTGGTAGGAAACACTGTATGTAGGCCAACATCAAGAATACCATCACCAACCCTCTCTCAATCCGCCATGTCCACCACCACCCCTGCTAGTTCCACCATATGCAGCTCTCCAGTCCAGCTCACCCTACAAGAGACTCTCGTTAGGAAAAGAAAGTACTCATCCTCTCATCCGAGTACACAGGGTTTGAACGCCCACATTGCTAGACTAATCTCGTTAGAGATGATGCCCTACCGGTTGGTTGAAAGCGAAGCTTTCAAAGCCCTGATGGCCTACGCAGTACCACGCTATGACCTACCCATTTGGCACTTCTTTGCGAGAAAAGCCATCCCAGCCCTCCACCAGCATGTCAAAGACCGCATTGTCCATGCACTGAGGCAATCAGTCAGTGGAAAGGTGCACCTCACAACAGATGCATGGACCAGTAGGCATGGCCAGGGACGTTACGTGTCCATCACGGCGCACTGGGTTAATGTGGTGGATGCAGGGTCCACAGGGGACAGCAATAGGGACAGTTCTGCCTAGCCCACTGTCTAGGAAACAGTTGGCTGTAGGCGTGCGCCACCCATCCTCCTCCTCCAGAAGCGAAAGCTCGTCCACAGAGCGCAGTCGCACGACCACTCCATCCGCAGCTGCCAGTGTTGCACACGAGGTGTCCCATTATCGAACAGCTAGTGGTAAGCGTCAGCAGGCTGTGTTACAAATGAAGTGTTTGGGCGACAACAGACACACCGCGGACGTACTGGCCGAGTACTTGCAGCAACAAACTCAGTCATGGCTGGGCAGTGTACAGTGTCTTGAGGCAGGCAAGTTAGTCAGTGATAACGGAAGGAATTTTATGCCTGCCATAGCCCTTTCAGAACTTAAACACATACCTTGCCTGGCTCACACCTTGAACCTGGTGGTGCAGTGCTTCCTCAAAACTTATCCGGAGTTACCAGCCCTGCTCCTGAAGGTGCGAAGACTTTGCTCGCACATCCGCCGGTCCCCCGTACACTCCAGCCGTATGCTGAACCATCAGCGATCGCTGAATCTTCCCCAGCACCGCCTAATAATCGACGTTGCAACAAGGTGGAACTCCACACTGCACATGGTTCAGAGGCTGTGCGAACAGAGGCGTGCTGTAATTAATTTGTGGGAGGATACACATACACTGGCAGGCACTTGGATGGCAGACATGGAGTTGTCTGGTGTGCAGTGGTCGAAGCTACAAGACCTCTGTCAAGTCCTTCAGTGTTTTGAAAAATGCACATGGCTGGTAAGTGCAGACAACGCCATCATAAGCATGAGCATCCCACTAATGTGTCTGCTGATGCAAAGTTTGACGCACATTAAGGAGCAGGCATCTGCAGCCGAGGAGGAGGGAAGCCTTGATGACAGTCAGCCCTTGTCTGCTCAGGGAACTCTGGACGAGGTGGCGGACGAAGAGGAGGAGGATGATGGGGATGAATATTTATGGGAGGAGGATGCTTCTCAGGGGGCAATAGAAACTGGTGGCGTTGCAAGGTCAGGTACAGGGTTTTTGCGGGACACAAGTGATGTTGATTTGCAAGAAAGTGCTCCTCAACCCAGCACAAGCAGTGAATTGACACCTGGAACATTGGCCCACATGGCTGAGTATGCCTTGCGTATCCTAAAAAGGGACCCCTGCATTATCAAAACTGATGACGATGACGATTACTGGTTGGCCTGCCTCCTGGATCCAGGATATAAAGGAAAATTACAAAATATCATGCCACATGAGAACCTTGAGCAAATATTGGCTACCAAACAAGCAACTCTTGTTGACCGTTTGGTTCAGGCATTCCCAGCACACAGCGGCGGTGATAGTTCTCACACGAGCTGTAGTGGAGAAACATGGCAGAGGTGTTAGAGGTGCACAAATCAGAAGTGGCGTTGGACAGAGGGGTTTTCTGACCAAGTTGTGGAGTGATTTCGCAATGACCGCAGACACGACAGGTACTGCTGCATCGATTCAAAGTGACAGGAGACAACATTTGTCCAGTATGGTTACGAACTACTTTTCCTCCCTTATTGATGTTCTCCCTCACAGGTTATTCCCCTTTGATTACTGGGCATCTGAATTAGACACCTGGCCTGAATTGGCAGAATATGCATTACAGGAGCTCGTTTGCCCAGCAGCTAGTATGCTATCAGAAAGAGTCTTCAGTGCTGCTGGTTCAATATTGACCAAAAAAAGGACACGTCTGGCTACCCAAAATGTTGATGATCTAACCTTCATTAAAATGAACCAATAATGGATTTCAAATTATTTTGCCCCACCTTCCCCTGCTGACACGTAGCTTCCCTGAAAAATGTCTTGCTTTTGGCCTCCTCTTACTGACTGCTCCAATTCCGCCATTTGCAGCTGCTGAATGTCCACCACAGGCCATTTTAATACCTCCCTAAATGGGCTGACTCCCCCCACAGGGCTGTGGTCACCACCTGGCGCAAGCAAGCACCCGTGCGAGTGCCGTTTGCCTGGACAGGTGGGTGTGCCCACTCTTGGGCGACAGCACTGGCACAGGGTCCCTCATAGTACAATGAAGTGTCTGTGATGGTGGTGGTGCACAACCAACGTCAGACACACCGTCGTAATATGAGGGGTCCTGTGCCAGTACCGCCGCCCACGAGAGAGTGTTCCCCCCCTGCTCAAACAGTGCTCTACCACTTGCAAAACTTACCTCTCCCTGCTCCACCACAGTGTAGTCTGTGCTGTTAAATCCTTCAATGGCACTGCCAATACAAATTTGTTGAAATGATAGATGATAGTTAAAATATACAGGTGCCCTGGCCTCCATTTAGACCAATTAATAGATAAATCTCCAGGTCCGGATGGCATACACCCACGAGTACTAGGAGAACTAAGTAATGTAATAGATAAACCATTATTTCTTATTTTTAGGGACTCTATAGCGACGGGGTCTGTTCCGCAGGACTGGCGCATAGCAAATGTGGTGCCAATATTCAAACAGGGCTCTAAAAGTGACCCTGGAAATTATAGGCCAGTAAGTCTAACCTCTATTGTTGGTAAAATATTTGAAGGGTTTCTGAGGGATGTTATTCTGGATTATCTCAATGAGAATAACTGTTTAACTCTGTATCAGCATGGGTTTATGAGAAATCGCTCCTGTCAAACCAATCTAATCAGTTTTTATGAAGAGGTAAGCTATAGGCTGGACCACGGTCAGTCATTGGACGTGGTATATCTCGATTTTTCCAAAGAGTTTGATACCGTGCCGCACAAGAGGTTGGTACACAAAATGAGAATGCTTGGTCTGGGGGAAAATGTGTGTAAATGGGTTAGTAACTGGCTTAGTGATAGAATGCAGAGGGTGGTTATAAATGGTATAGTCTCTAACTGGGTCGCTGTGACCAGTGGGGTACCGCAGGGGTCGGTATTGGGACCTCTTCTCTTCAACATATTCATTAATGATCTGGTAGAAGGTTTACACAGTAAAATATCGATATTTGCAGATGATACAAAACTATGTAAAGCAGTTAGTACAAGAGAAGATAGTATTCTGCTACAGATGGATCTGGATAAGTTGGAAACTTGGGCTGAAAGGTGGCAGATGAGGTTTAACAATGATAAATGTAAGGTTATACACATGGGAAGAAGGAATCAATATCACCATTACACACTGAACGGGAAACCACTGGGTAAATCTGACAGGGAGAAGGACTTGGGGATCCTAGTTAATGATAAACTTACCTGGAGCAGCCAGTGCCAGGCAGCAGCTGCCAAGGCAAACAGGATCATGGGGTGCATTAAAAGAGGCCTGGATACACATGATGAGAGCATTATACTGCCTCTGTACAAATCCCTAGTTAGACCGCACATGGAGTACTGTGTCCAGTTTTGGGCATCGGTGCTCAGAAAGGATATAATGGAACTAGAGAGAGTACAAAGGAGGGCAACAAAATTAATAATGGGGATGGGAGAACTACAATACCCAGATAGATTAGCGAAATTAGGATTATTTAGTCTAGAAAAAAGACGACTGAGGGGCGATCTAATAACCATGTATAAGTATATAAGGGGACAATACAAATATCTCGCTGAGGATCTGTTTATACCAAAGAAGGTGACGGGCACAAGGGGGCATTCTTTGCGTCTGGAGGAGAGAAGGTTTTTCCACCAACATAGAAGAGGATTCTTTACTGTTAGGGCAGTGAGAATCTAGAATTGCTTGCCTGAGGAGGTGGTGATGGCAAACTCAGTCGAGGGGTTCAAGAGAGGCCTGGATGTCTTCCTGGAGCAGAACAATATTGTATCATACAATTATTAGGTTCTGTAGAAGGACGTAGATCTGGGGATTTATTATGATGGAATATAGGCTGAACTGGATGGACAAATGTCTTTTTTCGGCCTTACTAACTATGTTACTATGTTAATATGTCATACTTTGCGCCTAATACCACTGTCTGCTACTCAGCAGAGGAGCCGACCCCTGTACCTAGCTATGCCGCCTGTTTATTTATGAACAATTTTTTGGCAGACATTTAGCCCACTTTAGTATTTGGGCCTACTAACTGTGTCGGCCACTCATTACAGTTGTCCTCCACTGAACAAAGCAATGCCGCCTGTTTAGTCCTGTTACCAATTTTGAACTGCATTTAGCCTACTTTAGTTTTTGGGCCTACTAACTGTGTCAGCCGCTTATTACAGTGTTCCTCCACTGAACAAAGCAATGCCGCCTGTTTAGTTCTGTTACCTATTTTGAACTGCATTAACCCTACTTTAGTATTTGGGTCTACTAACTGTGTCAGCCACTCATTACAGTTGTCCTCCACTGAACAAAGCAATGCCACCTGTTTAGTCCTGTTACCAATTTTGAACTGCATTTACCCTACTTTAGTATTTGGGCCTACTAACTGTGTCGGCCACTCATTACAGTTGTCCTCCACTGAAAAAAGCAATGCGCCTGTTTAGTCCTGTTACCAATTTTGAACTGCATTTACCCTACTTTAGTATTTGGGCCTACTAACTGTGTCGGCCACTCATTACAGTTGTCCTCCACTGAATAAAGCAATGCCGCCTGTTTAGTCCTGTTACCAATTTTGAACTGCATTTACCCTACTTTAGTATTTGGGCCTACTAACTGTGTCAGCCGCTCATTACAGTGTTCCTCCACTGAACAAAGCAATGCCGCCTGTTTAGTTCTGTTACCTATTTTTAATTGCATTTAGCCAACTTTAGTATTTGGGTCTACTAACTGTGTCTGCCGCTCATTACAGTTGTCCTCCACTGAACAAAGCAATGCCACCTGTTTAGTCCTGTTACCAAATTTGAACTGCATTTACCCTACTTTAGTATTTGGGCCTACTAACTGTGTCGGCCACTCATTACAGTTGTCCTCCACTGAATAAAGCAATGCCGCCTGTTTAGTCCTGTTACCAATTTTGAACTGCATTTACCCTACTTTAGTATTTGGGCCTACTAACTGTGTCAGCCGCTCATTACAGTGTTCCTCCACTGAACAAAGCAATGCCGCCTGTTTAGTTCTGTTACCTATTTTTAATTGCATTTAGCCAACTTTAGTATTTGGGTCTACTAACTGTGTCTGCCGCTCATTACAGTTGTCCTCCACTGAACAAAGCAATGCCACCTGTTTAGTCCTGTTACCAAATTTGAACTGCATTTACCCTACTTTAGTATTTGGGCCTACTAAATGTGTCGGCCACTCATTACAGTTGTCCTCCACTGAACAAAGCAATGCTGCCTGTTTAGTCCTGTTACCAATTTTGAACTGCATTTACCCTACTTTAGTATTTGGGCCTACTAACTGTGTCGGCCACTCATTACAGTTGTCCTCCACTGAACAAAGCAATGCTGCCTGGTTAGTCCTGTTACCAATTTTAAACTGCATTTAGCCTACTTTAGTATTTGTGCCTATATCTGTGTTTCCTCCTCATCCTGCCTATTACCCAGCCAGTGCTAGTTGAGTCTGCTGGTACATTGACCCATACCATTACAATCCCCTTGCACTCTACAGAGCCAGATTCTGACCCTGCTGAAAGTCAGGTTCCCCTTCCCGCATACTATACCACCTTACACGGGGACAAAGAGGAAGGTGCAGATGAAAGTGCAGGTTCCTTCATCAGGTGGGGGGGGGTATACTCGTTTGCGACGTCACTGGCACAGGGCCCTGTTATGATCAGGTAATTCAGTACCACAATGGACATAGAAGTCAGAGCACATACAGTGACCTGACCAAAACCCAAAAACATAGAACGAGCTCTGAGACGTGGGAACTCTGCTGACCGCAATCCCTAATCCTCTCCAACCACACTAGAGGCAGCCGTGGATTGCGCCTAACGCTCCCTATGCAACTCGGCACAGCCTGAGAAACTAGCTAGCCTGAAGATAGAAAATAAGCCTACCTTGCCTCAGAGAAATACTCCAAAGGAAAAGGCAGCCCCCCACATATAATGACTGTGAGTTAAGATGAAAAGACAAACGTAGAGATGAAATAGATTTAGCAAAGTGAGGCCCGACTTTCTGAACAGAGCGAGGATAGGAAAGGTAACTTTGCGGTCAACACAAAACCCTACAAACAACCACGCAAAGGGGGCAAAAAGACCCTCCGTACCGACTAACGGCACGGAGGTACACCCTCTGCGTCTCAGAGCTTCCAGCAAGCAAGAAAAACAAATAAACAAGCTGGACAGAAAAAACAGCAAACAAGAATAACACAAGAGCAACTTAGCTATGCAGAGCAGCAGGCCACAGGAACGATCCAGGAGGAAGCAAGTTCAATACTAGAACATTGACTGGAGGCCAGGATCAGAGCACCAGGTGGAGTTAAATAGAGCAGCACCTAAAGACTTCACCACATCACCTGAGGAAGGAAACTCAGAAGCCGCAGTACCACTCTCCTCCACCAACGGAAGCTCACAGACAGAATCAGCCGAAGTACCACTTGTGACCACAGGAGGGAGCTCTGCCACAGAATTCACAACAGTACCCCCCCTTGAGGAGGGGTCACCGAACCCTCACCAGAGCCCCCAGGACGACCAGGATGAGCCATATGAAAGGCACGAACAAGATCGGGAGCATGGACATCAGAGGCAAAGACCCAGGAATTATCTTCCTGAGCATAACCCTTCTACTTAACCAGATACTAGAGTTTCCGTCTCGAAACATGAGAATCCAAAATCTTCTCCACAATATACTCCAACTCCCCCTCCACCAAAACCGGGGCAGGAGGATCAACAGATGGAACCATAGGTGCCACGTATCTCCGCAACAATGACCTATGGAATACGTTATGGATGGAAAAAGAATCAGGAAGGGTCAAACGAAAAGACACAGGATTAAGAACTTCAGAAATCCTATATGGACCAATGAAACGAGGCTTAAATTTAGGAGAGGAAACCTTCATAGGAATATGACGAGATGACAACCAAACCAAATCCCCAACACGAAGTCGGGGACCCACACAGCGTCTGCGATTAGCAAAACGTTGAGCCTTCTCCTGGGACAAGGTCAAATTGTCCACTACATGAGTCCAGATCTGCTGCAACCTGTCCACCACAGTATCCACACCAGGACAGTCTGAAGACTCAACCTGCCCTGAAGAGAAACGAGGATGGAACCCAGAGTTGCAGAAAAACGGCGAAACCAAGGTAGCCGAGCTGGCCCGATTATTAAGGGCGAACTCAGGCAAAGGCAAAAAGGACACCCAGTCATCCTGATCAGCAGAAACAAAGCATCTCATATATGTTTCCAAGGTCTGATTGGTTCGTTCGGTCTGGCCATTAGTCTGAGGATGGAAAGCCGAGGAAAAAGACAAGTCAATGCCAATCCTAGCACAAAAGGCTCGCCAAAACCTCGAAACAAACTGGGAACCTCTGTCAGAAACGATATTCTCCGGAATGCCATGTAAACGAACCACATGCTGGAAGAACAATGGCACCAAATCAGAGGAGGAAGGTAATTTAGACAAGGGTACCAAATGGACCATCTTAGAGAAGCGATCACAAATCACCCAAATGACTGACATTTTTTGAGAGACGGGAAGATCTGAAATAAAATCCATAGAGATATGTGTCCAAGGCCTCTTCGGGACCGGCAAGGGCAAAAGCAACCCACTGGCACGAGAACAGCAGGGCTTAGCCCGAGCACAAATCCCACAGGACTGCACAAAGAATGCACATCTCGTGACAGAGATGGCCACCAAAAGGATCTAGCCACTAACTCTCTGGTACCAAAGATTCCAGGATGACCAGCCAACACCGAACAATGAACCTCAGAGATAACTCTATTCGTCCACCTATCAGGGACAAACAGTTTCTCCGCTGGGCAACGATCAGGTTTATTAGCCTGAAATTTTTGCAGCACCCGCCGCAAATCAGGGGAGATGGCAGACACAATTACTCCCTCTTTGAGAATACCCGCCGGCTCAGATAAACCCGGAGAGTTGGGCACAAAACTCCTAGACAGGGCATCCGCCTTCACATTTTTAGAGCCCGGAAGGTACGAAACCACAAAGTCAAAACGGGAGAAAAACAGCGACCAGCGAGCCTGTCTAGGATTCAACCGTTTGGCAGACTCGAGATAAGTCAAGTTCTTATGATCAGTCAAGACCACCACGCGATGCTTAGCTCCTTCAAGCCAATGACGCCACTCCTCGAATGCCCACTTCATGGCCAGCAACTCTCGATTGCCAACATCATAATTTCGCTCAGCAGGCGAAAACTTCCTGGAAAAGAAGGCGCATGGTTTAATCACCGAGCAATCAGAACTACTCTGCGACAAAACAGCCCCCGCTCCAATTTCAGAAGCATCAACCTCGACCTGGAACGGAAGCGAAACATCTGGCTGACATAACACAGGGGCAGAATAAAAACGACGCTTCAACTCTTGAAAAGCTTCCACAGCAGCAGAAGACCAATTGACCACATCAGCACCCTTCTTGGTCAAATCGGTCAATGGTTTAGCAATACTAGAAAAATTGCAGATGAAGCAACGATAAAAATTAGCAAAGCCCAGTAACTTTTGCAGACTCTTCAGAGATGTCGGCTGAGTCCAATCATGGATGGCCTGGACCTTAACAGGATCCATCTCGATAGTAGAAGGGGACAAAATGAACCCCAAAAATGAAACCTTCTGAACACCAAAGAGACACTTTGATCCCTTCACAAACAAACAATTAGCACGCAGGACCTGGAACACCGTTCTGACCTGCTTCACGTGAGACTCCCAATCATCCGAGAAGACCAAAATATCATCCAAGTACACAATCAGGAATTTATCCAGGTACTCTCGGAAGATGTCATGCATAAAGGACTGAAACACTGATGGAGCATTGGCAAGTCCGAAAGGCATAACTAGGTATTCAAAATGGCCCTCGGGCGTATTAAATGCAGCTTCCATTCATCGCCTCGCTTAATACGCACAAGATTATATGCACCACGAAGATCTATCTTGGTGAACCAACTAGCCCCCTTAATCCGAGCAAACAAATCAGATAACAGCGGCAAGGGGTACTGAAATTTGACAGTGATCTTATTAAGAAGGCGGTAATCTATACAAGGTCTCAGCGAACCATCCTGCTTGGCCACAAAAAAGAACCCCGCTCCCAATGGCGACGATGACGGGCGAATATGCCCCTTCTCCAAGGACTCCTTCACGTAACTCCTCATAGCGGCGTGCTCAGGTACAGATAAATTAAACAGTCGACCTTTTGGAAATTTACTACCAGGAATCAAATCGATAGCACAATCACAATCCCTATGCGGAGGTAGGGCATCGGACTTGGGCTCATCAAATACATCCCGGTAATCAGACAAGAACTCTGGGACCTCAGAAGGGGTGGATGATGAAATAGACAGGAATGGGACATCACCATGTACCCCCTGACAACCCCAGCTGGACACAGACATGGATTTCCAATCTAATACTGGATTATGGACCTGTAGCCATGGCAACCCCAACACGACCACATCATGCAGATTATGCAACACCAGAAAGCGAATATGCTCCTGATGTGCAGGAGCCATGCACATGGTCAGCTGGGTCCAGTACTGAGGCTTGTTCTTGGCCAAAGGCGTAGCATCAATTCCTCTCAATGGAATAGGACACTGCAAGGGCTCCAAGAAAAACCCACAACGCCTGGCATACTCCAAGTCCATCAAATTCAGAGCAGCGCCTGAATCCACAAATGCCATGACAGAATAAGATGACAAAGAGCAGATCAAAGTAACGGACAAAAGAAATTTTGACTGTACTGTACCAATGGTGGCAGACCTAGCGAACCGCTTAGTGCGTTTAGGACAATCAGAGATAGCATGAGTGGAATCACCACAGTAGAAACACAGCCCATTCTGACGTCTGTGTTCTTGCCGTTCAACTCTGGTCAAAGTCCTATCGCACTGCATAGGCTCAGGTTTATGCTCAGATAATACCGCCAAATGGTGCACAGATTTACGCTCACGCAAGTGTCGACCGATCTGAATGGCCAAAGACATAGACTCATTTAGACCAGCAGGCATAGGAAATCCCACCATGACATCCTTAAGGGCTTCAGAGAGACCCTTTCTGAAAATAGCTGCGAGCGCACCTTCATTCCATTGAGTGAGCACGGACCACCTTCTAAATTTCTGACAGTAAATCTCAATCTCATCCTGACCCTGACACAGAGCCAGCAAATTTTTCTCTGCCTGATCCACCGAATTAGGTTCATCGTACAGCAATCCGAGCGCCAGGAAAAACGCATCAATATTACTTAATGCAGGATCTCCTGGCGCAAGGGAAAATGCCCAGTCTTGAGGGTCGCCACGCAAAAAAGAAATAATAATTCTAACTTGTTGAACTGGGTCACCAGAGGAGCGAGGTTTCAAGGCCAGAAACAGTTTGCAATTATTTTTGAAATTCACAAACCTGGCTCTATCACAATAAAACAAATCAGGAATAGGAATTCTTGGTTCTAACATAGGATTCTGAACCACCAAATCTTGAATCTTTTGCACATTTATAACGAGATTATCCATTGAAGAGCACAGACCCTGAATGTCCATGTCCACACCTGTGTCCTGAACCACCCAAATGTCTAGGGGAAAAAAAGGCAAAACACAGTGCAAAGAAAAAAAAATGGTCTCAGAACTTCTTTTTTCCCTCTATTGGGAATCATTAGTACTTTGGGCCTCCAGTACTGTTATGATCAGGTAATTCAGTACCACAATAGACATAGAAGTCAGAGCACATACAGTGACCTGACCAAAACCCAAAAACATAGAACGAGCTCTGAGACGTGGGAACTCTGCTGACCGCAATCCCTAATCCTCTCCAACCACACTAGAGGCAGCCGTGGATTGCGCCTAACGCTCCCTATGCAACTCGGCACAGCCTGAGAAACTAGCTAGCCTGAAGATAGAAAATAAGCCTACCTTGCCTCAGAGAAATACCCCAAAGGAAAAGGCAGCCCCCCACATATAATGACTGTGAGTTAAGATGAAAAGACAAACGTAGAGATGAAATAGATTTAGCAAAGTGAGGCCCGACTTTCTGAACAGAGCGAGGATAGGAAAGGTAACTTTGCGGTCAACACAAAACCCTACAAACAACCACGCAAAGGGGGCAAAAAGACCCTCCGTACCGACTAACGGCACGGAGGTACACCCTCTGCGTCTCAGAGCTTCCAGCAAGCAAGAAAAACAAATAAACAAGCTGGACAGAAAAAACAGCAAACAAAAATAACACAAGAGCAACTTAGCTATGCAGAGCAGCAGGCCACAGGAACGATCCAGGAGGAAGCAAGTTCAATACTAGAACATTGACTGGAGGCCAGGATCAGAGCACCAGGTGGAGTTAAATAGAGCAGCACCTAACGACTTCACCACATCACCTGAGGAAGGAAACTCAGAAGCCGCAGTACCACTCTCCTCCACCAACGGAAGCTCACCATCAAATACACCGCTGTACTATGAGGGGCCCTGTGCCAGTGCCAACAAGTGGGCCCCCCTGCTTGCTCAGGATCACAGCACTTGCAAAGTTGAAATACTTACCTCTCCCTGCTCCACCGCCGTGGCGTATTCCGCGTTTCCTGGGACCACGAAAATCTTGAGCCAGCCTTACCCCCCCACAACTTTAGCCAAATGACCCCCAGTTTTCAATGCCTAACTATTATTATAAAGTAAATTAAGATTTACAAGCTTAAGTAATAAGAATTGATGTTTTGGGCATTAAAATGGGCACTGTAGGTGTTTTCCTGTCCTCCACTCACTGCCGACTGTGATTCCCCATTGACTTGCATTGGGTTTCGTGTTTTAGTCGGCCCCCGACTTTTCGCAATAATCGGCCGATTTCACCCGACCCGACTTTTTACAAAAAAGTACAAGTCGCTCAACTCTACCGGCCACTGCTGCCGGCACTCAGACCAGAGCGTGCGGCTGCATAGAAATACATACAGCTGAAAGCTCCGGTCCCGAGTGCTGGGTATTGATGCAAGTTTCTCGCCTCACACTCGCAATTGTGACCCTGGCCTAAAGAACATATCGGCAATAACAGTGCAGTTATAGAGACTTACAGGTGATGCTCTTTCTAATGGAGTCATTCATTTTTCCAGTCTATTAAACCAGGCACAGATCGCCACGATGCGGCTGCAGAGATTACAACAAAGACACATTTGACTTCTCACATTTCCAGCATTGTCCCCAGTGGGATTATTCCCAACCTGCACAAACTCCTCATCCTGCTGATACCTCAATACTGAGCTGCTGCTGCCATATGTGACCATACTACTGATCCTCTTAGTACTCCAAATAATAATGCCACCACTGTTCCCCACATAGTTATGCCCACCACTGTGCCCCTAACAAAGTAAAATCCCCCTTGTGCAGTCTGGATGGTAAAACTATCCCTTTAATATACAGTGCCTTGCGAAAGTATTCGCCCCCTGGAACTTTTCAACTTTTTCCCACATATCATGCTTCAAACAAAGATGCCAAATGTAAATTTTTGGTGAAGAATCAAAGATGGCCGTGGCATCCGGGTCCTGCAGGGAGGTGGCTTCACTGCGCCTGCTCAGAGCAGGCACCGGGAAGCCAGGAGAAATGCACATCAGATCGCTGATCTGACACAGTGCACAGCAAAGTGTCAGATCAGCGATCTTACACTACAACATGATGCCCCCCCTGGGGCAATGTTATAGTGTAAAAGAAATGTAAAACCCCCCCCCCCAAAAAAAAAAATATTCTTCCCATAAATACATTTCTTTATTTAAATAATAAAAAAACAATAAAAGTACACATATTTAGTATCGCTGTGTCCATAACGACCCCACCTATAAAACTATATCACTAGTTAACCCCTTCAGTGAACACCGTAAAAAAAAAAAAACGAGCAAAAAACAAAAAAACGCTTTATTCTCATACCGCCAAACAAAAAGTGGAATAACACGCGATCAAAAAGACGGATATAAATAACCATGGTACTGCTGAAAACGTCATCTTGTACCACAAAAAACGAGTCACCATACAGCATGATCAGCAAAAAAATTAAAAAGTTATAGTCCTCAGAATAAAGCGATGCAAAAATAATAATTTTTTCTATAAAAGTTTTTATCGTATAAAAGCGCCAAAACAGAAAAAAATGATATAAATGAGGTGTCGCTGTAATCGTACTGACCCGAAGAATAAAGCTGCTTTATCAATTTTACCAAACGCGGAACGGTATAAACGCCTCCCCCAAAAGAAATTCATGAATAGCTGGTTTTTGGTCATTCTGCCTCACAAAAATCGGAATAAAAAGCGATCAAAAAATGTCACATGCCCGAAAATGTTACCAATAAAAACGTCAACTCATCCCGCAAAAAACAAGACCTCACATGACTCAGTGGACCCAAAAATGGAAAAATTATAGCTCTCAAAATGTGGTAACGCATAAAATATTTTTTGCAATAAAAAGCGTCTTTCAGTGTGTGACGGCTGCCAATCATAAAAATCCGCTAAAAAACGCTATAAAAGTAAATCAAACCCCCCTTCATCACCCCCTTAGTTAGGGAAAAATTAAAAAATTTAAAAAATGTATTTATTTCCATTTTCAAATTAGGGTTAGGGCTAGGGTTAGGGCTAGGGTTAGGGTTTAGGGCTAGGGTTAGGGCTAGAGTTAGGGTTGAGGCTAGGGTTAAGGCTACAGTTAGGGTCGGGGTTAAAGTTAGGGTTGGGATTACATTTACGGTTGGGATTAGGGTTGGGATTAGGGTTAGGGGTGTGTCTGGGTTAGAGGTGTGGTTAGGGTTAGGGTTAGGGGTGTGTCTGGGTTAGAGGTGTGGTTAGGGTTACTGTTGGGATTAGGGTTAGGGGTGTGTTTGGATTAGGGTTTCAGTCATATTTGGGGGGTTTCCACTGTTTAGGCACATCAGGGGCTCTGCAAACGCGACATGGCTTCCGATCTCAATTCCAGCCAATTCTGCGTTGAAAAAGTAAAACAGTGCTCCTTCCCTTCCGAGCTCTCCCATGTGCCCAAACAGTGGTTCCTCCCCACATATGGGGTATTAGCGTACTCAGGACAAATTGGACAACAACTTTTGGGGTCCAATTTCTCCTGTTACCCTTGGGAAAATACAAAACTGGGGGCTAAAAAATAATTGTTGTGAGAATTTTTTTTTTCACGGCTCTGCATTATAAACTGTAGTGAAACACTTGGGGGTTCAAAGTTCTCACAACACATCTAGATAAGTTCCCTGGGGGGTCTAATTTCCAATATGGGGTCACTGGTGGGGGGTTTCTACTGTTTAGGTACATTGGGGGCTCTGCAAACGCAATGTGACGCCTGCAGACCAATCCATCTAAGTCTGCATTCCAAATGATGCTCCTTCCCTTCCGAGCTCTGCCATGCGCTCAAACGGTGGTTCCCCCCACATATCAGGTATCAGCATACTCAGGACAAGTTGGACAACAACTTTTAGGGTCCAATTTCAACTGTTACCCTTGGAAAAATACATAACTGGGGGCTAAAAAATAATTTTTGTGGAATTTTTTTATTTTTTTTATTTTTAAGCCTCTGCATTATAAACTTCTGTGAAGCCCTAGGTGGGTCAAAGTGCTCACCACATATCTAGATAAGTTCCTTAGGGGTCTACTTTCCAAAATGGTGTCACTTGTGGGGGGTTTAATGTTTAGGCACATCAGTGGCTCTCCAAATGCAACTTGGCGTCCTGTTATGAACTGGTGATTCAGAAACACAATGGACCTGGTGGTTAAGAGCACACAAAGTGACCTGATAGTTACTAATAACATAGGACGAGCTCTGAGACATGGGAACTCTGCTGACCGCAATCCCTAATCCTATCACACCTGTTGTGAGTTCTGTTTTTGGGCTCCCTCTGGTGGTTACTGATGGTACTGGGTGACTTGTGTTCTCTGCGGTCTCTGGTGTCCACCTGTTCCATCAGGTTATGGGAGTTTCCTATTTAACCTGGCTTTTTTGTCATTTCCTCGCCGGCTATCAATGTAATCAGCGTGTCTTTTTACCTCTGCTCCCTGTGTCTGTTATCTTCTGGACAAGCTAAGTTTTGATTTTCCTGTTCCACGTTTTGCTTTATTTTTGTCTTAGTCCAGCTTGCAGATATGTGATTCCTTGCTGCTGCTTGCTCTAGTGGGCTGAAATTACTCCTCATGTTCCATGAGTTGGCACATGAGTTCAAGTAATTTCAGGATGGTTTTTTGAAGGGTTTTTCGCTGACCGCGCAGTTCACTTTTGTATCCTCTGCTATCTAGCTTTAGCGGGCCTCATTTTTGCTGATTCTATTTTCATAACTACGTATGTGCTTTCCTCTCATTTCACCGTTATTACATGTGGGGGGCTGCTATTTCTGTGGGGTGTTTCTCTGGAGGCAAGTGAGGTCTGTGTTTCTTCTTATAGGGGAAGTTAATCCTTCGGCTGGCGCGAGACGTCTAGGAATCATCGTAGGCACGTTCCCCGGCTACTGCTAGTTGTGTGTTTAGGTTCAGGATCGCGGTCAGCTCAGGTTCCATCACCCTAGAGCTTGTTTTGTTTTTGTGCTTGTCCTTTTGTGATCCCCTGCCATTGGGATCATGACACACACCACACTAGAAGTAGTCGTGGAGCGCTCCTGACCAGACCTAGGCGCCTCGGGCACAGCCTGAGAAACTAGCTAGCCCTGAAGATAGAAAAATAAGCCTACCTTGCCTCAGAGAAATTCCCCAAAGGAAAAGGCAGCCCCCCACATATAATGACTGTGAGTAAAGATGAAAATACAAACACAGAGATGAAATAGGTTTTAGCAAAGTGAGGCCCGACTTACTGAACAGACCGAGGGCAGGAAAGATAGCTTTGCGGTCAGCACAAAAACCTACAAACAACCACGCAGAGGGCGCAAAAAGACCCTCCGCACTGACTAACGGTACGGAGGTGCTTCCTCTGCGTCCCAGAGCTTCCAGCAAGCAAGACAAACCAATATAGCAAGCTGGACAGAAAAAATAGCAAACAAAAGTAACACAAGCAGAACTTAGCTTATGCAGGGCAGACAGGCCACAAGAACGATCCAGGAGAGAGCAAGACCAATACTGGAACATTGACTGGAGGCCAGGAACAAAGAACTAGGTGGAGTTAAATAGAGCAGCACCTAACGACTTAACCTCGTCACCTGAGGAAGGAAACTCAGAAGCCGCAGCCCCACTCACATCCACCAAAGGAAGCTCATGGACAGAACCAGCCGAAGTACCACTCATGACCACAGGAGGGAGCTTGACCACAGAATTCACAACAGCGTCTCATCTCAATTCCTGTCAATTTTGCATTGAAAAGTCAAACGGCGCTCCTTCCCTTCTGAGCTCTCCCATGCGCCCAAACAGTGGTTTACCCCCACATATAGTGTATCAGCATACTCAGAACAAATTGTACAACAACTATTGGGGTCCAATTTCTTCTCTTACCCTTGGGAAAATAAAACAAATTGGAGCTGAAGTAAATTTTTGGTGAAAAAAAGTTAAATGTTAATTTTTTTTAAACATTCCAAAAATTCCTGTGAAACACCTGAAGGGTTAATAAACTTCTTGAATGTGGTTTTAAGCACCTTGAGGGGTGTAGTTTTTAGAATGGTGTCACACTTGGTTATTTTCTATCATATAGACCCCTCAAAATGACTTCAAATGAGATGTGGTCCCTAAAAAATATTGGTGTTGTAAAAAAGAGAAATTGCTGGTCAACTTTTAACCCTTATAACTCCCTAACGAAAAAAAATTTTTGGTTCCAAAATTGTGCTGATGTAAAGTAGACATGTGGGAAATGTTACTTATTAAGTATTTTACATGAAATATCTCCGTGATTTAAGGGCATAAAAATTCAAAGTTGGAAAATTGCAAAATTTTCAACATTTTCCCTAAATTTTTTTCACAAATAAACACAAGTAATATCGAAGAAATTTTACCACTATCATGAAGTACAATATGTCACGAGAAAACAATGTCAGAATCGCCAAGATCCGTTGAAGCGTTCCAGAGTTATAACCTCATAAAGGGACAGTGGTCAGAATTGTAAAAATTGGCCCGGTCCATAACGTGCAAACCACCCTTGGGGGTAAAGGGGTTAATAACAGCATTTACTTTGCCACATCATGTACTATGTCAGGCAGTCATAGGAGAAATCACATTGCTGGTGGATGCATAGTAATTTGAATAAAGACGCATAACGTGGAAGCCGATGGGCACCTGAACGAACGCCAGGGCATCTATGTGATTGACAGCAGCGTTTAAGAGATTAACAGCGGCCATTGTTGCTGTTGCCAATTTCGGAGTCAATCTGTGTGACATGAAGCATCTGCAACGAGCGCCCTCTGGTGGTTATCATAGGTAGTTGGGAGATTTTGCATCGGGGCCCTTGAGCTTCTAGTTATAGCGGAGCTTGTGTGCGAAAATAGAGGATCCTAAGGGAGTGTTCACACTGCGGCTTTTTTCTAGCAGTCAAAGATATCCATTTTTCAGGCAGAAAGCACATCAGGAATCGCTCTCTGGAGTTTTAGAGTATGTGCACACGCTGCGGATTTTGCTGTGGGTCCGCAGCGGTTTCCCATGAGTTTACAGTACAATGTAAACCTATGGGAAACGAAATCCGCAGTGCACATGCTGCGGAAAAAAACGCGTGGAAACGCAGCGTATTATTTTCCGCAGCATAACAATTCTTTGTGCGGAATCCGCACTAGAAACCGCGATAAATCCGCAGGACAAACCGCAGCGGTTTTGCACTGCGGTTTTTCCAAATCCACTGCTGAAAAATCCGCAGAGGAGCTCTCTACGTGTGCACATAGCCTTATGATTCAGAAGTGGCATTTTTCACTGTTTTTTTCTGGAAGTTTCCTGGCACTTTTCCCACCTGCGATTTTTAAGCTGGCGGTTTCCATCCCGCCTGGGGCGTGCTGTCAGTATAGTAATCGGTGACTGTAGCCGGTGGCTCCCGGTAGCGGCGCTCTCCGTACGGCGGCCCGGCAGCTGTGTGTCGCCACTAACCCTGTATCTGCAGGTAAATGGCGTTTTCTGAGGTGACAAATTCCCTTTAAATTGCGCTCAAAACATGGAAACTATATAGAAATGAGTTGGGAGATAATTTTGAGCATTATTTGCACTTTTTCTCAGATTGAGGAGGGGAAGATGTGAGGGCACGCACCATTACCACACGAATACCTCATGTATGGTCCTCCCTCCTCGCACAGACAAGGCCTTACAGCCCCCACTGTGATAGAAGCCTGACGAGCACACAGGACCACCTGCACTCCCGTCACTTACCGGTACTGTTCTCCGAGCATCCTCCTCCCGCCGCTGTGTCTCCATTCACTGACAGGAAGCAGAGGACACGACCAGGACTCCGGCCTCCACCTCTAGCACTGAACTCTGAGGTGAATTTACCAACCTATCTTTAATGACCAATCACCGAGCAGCTTTCAATTTCCAAGAGCAAAATGTCAAATGAAAGCTTCCCTGTGATTGGCTGCTATGACCTACAGTGTCCTAAATCTGCCCCAGAGCCAAGTCAGAGATTCCCTTGTGCTGATTGGTGGAGCAAATTTGTGCGCATTCCCTTTCTACCAATCAGAGCTTCTGCTCAGTAGACAAGATGCTCTCATTGGCTTCAGCGAGCCCTGAGGAGCTGATGCCATGGTAACGGCCAATATTAGCATCATGGCAGTTACTAAGGGGCCATTAAATGATTTTCTTCCCGTTTCTATTCACCTGACATGTAATCTTTCCGACAGGTTAATGAATTCACTGACAGCGGGGATCGGTGCTGCAGCCAATCGCGGCCTCAATCCTTCTGACTGTTAGCCATGTGGGTGTCCTCTGCTGGATTTCATACATAGTTGGGCCATTTTTGCATTGGCGCCTGTATTGGCTAACCAGAATTATGTTTGCAGCTTTCAGAGCACAGAGGCTCCTTCTTCAGGCAGATTTACAGAGGAATGAGGGCCGGGGAGTAGATAGAAATCATCGGGCCCCATAGCAGAAGTTTTATTTAGGCTGCCCCAACGCCCCCCCCCAAAAAAAAAAAAAAAAAAAAAAACTATTTTTCACAGTCACAGAACAGCATATCTCACAACTTTACTGCCCTTATAAAGTTATTTTCCTCCTAAATAGTCCTCCACATAGTATTATGGGCACCACATAGTCCTACTTACAGTATTATGGGCCCCATATATTGATCTATTCAATATAATGGGCTCCACACAGAGCTCTGTACAGTATAATGACCCCATATATTGCTCCATATGGTATAAAGGGCTCCATATATTTTTCCATTCAGTATAATGGGCCCGACATAATGCTCTATACAGTATAATGGGCCCCATATAATGCTCCGTACTGTTTAATGGGCCCCATATAGTGCTCCATACAGTATGATGGGCCCATATAATGCTCCGTACTGTTTAATGGGCCCCATATAGTGCTCCATACAGTATGATGGGCCCATATAATGCTCCGTACCGTTTAATGGGCCCCATATAGTGCTCCATACAGTATAATGGGCCCCATATAATGCTCCGTACCATTTAATGGGCCCCATATAGTGCTCCATACATTATAATGGGCCTCATATATTGCTCTATACAGTATGATGGGCCCATATAGTGCTCCATACATTATATTGGGCCCCATATATTGCTCTATACAGTATGATGGGCCCATATAGTGCTCCATACAGTATAATGGGCCCCATATATTGCTCTATACAGTATAATGGGCCCCATATATTCCTCCATTCAGTATAATGGGCCCCATATATTACTTCATACAGTATAATGGGCCCCTATATTGCTCCATACAGGATGATAGGCCCCTTATATTACTCCATACAGTATGATGGGCCCCATATAGTATAATGGGCCCCATATAATGCTCCATACAGTATAATGAGGCTTCTTTATTGCTCCATACAGTGTGATCAGCCCCATATAATGCTCCATACAGTATAATGGGGCTTCTTTATTGCTCCATACAGTGTGATCAGCCCCATATAATGCTCCATACAGTATAATGGGGCTTCTTTATTGCTCCATACAGTGTGATCAGCCCCATATAATGCTCCATACAGTATAATGGGGCTTCTTTATTGCTCCATACAGTGTGATCAGCCCCGTATAATGCTCCATACAGTATAATGGGGCTTCTTTATTGCTCCATACAGTGTGATCAGCCCCGTATAATGCTCCATACAGTATAATGAGGCTTCTTTATTGCTCCATACAGTGTGATCAGCCCCATATAATGCTCCATACAGTATAATGAGGCTTCTTTATTGCTCCATACAGTGTGATCAGCCCCATATAATGCTCCATACAGTATAATGAGGCTTCTTTATTGCTCCATACAGTGTGATCAGCCCCATATAATGCTCCATACATTATATTGGGCCCCATATATTGCTCTATACAGTATGATGGGCCCATATAGTGCTCCATACAGTATAATGGGCCCCATATATTGCTCTATACAGTATAATGGGCCCCATATATTCCTCCATTCAGTATAATGGGCCCCATATATTACTTCATACAGTATAATGGGCCCCTATATTGCTCCATACAGGATGATAGGCCCCTTATATTACTCCATACAGTATGATGGGCCCCATATAGTATAATGGGCCCCATATAATGCTCCATATAGTATGATGGGCCCCATATATTGCTCCATACAGTATAATGATGCTTTTTTATTGCTCCATACAGTGTGATCAGCCCCATATAATGCTCCATACAGTATAATGGGGCTTCTTTATTGCTCCATACAGTGTGATCAGCCCCATATAATGCTCCATACAGTATAATGGGGCTTCTTTATTGCTCCATACAGTGTGATCAGCCCCATATAATGCTCCATACAGTATAATGGGGCTTCTTTATTGCTCCATACAGTGTGATCAGCCCCATATAATGCTCCATACAGTATAATGAGGCTTCTTTATTGCTCCATACAGTGTGATCAGCCCCGTATAATGCTCCATACAGTATAATGAGGCTTCTTTATTGCTCCATGCAGTGTGATCAGCCCTGTATAATGCTCCATACAGTATAATGAGGCTTCTTTATTGCTCCATACAGTGTGATCAGCCCCGTATAATGCTCCATACAGTATAATGAGGCTTCTTTATTGCTCCATACAGTGTGATCAGCCCCATATAATGCTCCATACAGTATAATGAGGCTTCTTTATTGCTCCATACAGTGTGATCAGCCCCATATAATGCTCCATACAGTATAATGAGGCTTCTTTATTGCTCCATACAGTGTGATCAGCCCCATATAATGCTCCATACATTATATTGGGCCCCATATATTGCTCTATACAGTATGATGGGCCCATATAGTGCTCCATACAGTATAATGGGCCCCATATATTGCTCTATACAGTATAATGGGCCCCATATATTGCTCTATACAGTATAATGGGCCCCATATATTCCTCCATTCAGTATAATGGGCCCCATATATTACTTCATACAGTATAATGGGCCCCTATATTGCTCCATACAGGATGATAGGCCCCTTATATTACTCCATACAGTATGATGGGCCCCATATAGTATAATGGGCCCCATATAATGCTCCATATAGTATGATGGGCCCCATATATTGCTCCATACAGTATAATGATGCTTTTTTATTGCTCCATACAGTGTGATCAGCCCCATATAATGCTCCATACAGTATAATGGGGCTTCTTTATTGCTCCATACAGTGTGATCAGCCCCATATAATGCTCCATACAGTATAATGGGGCTTCTTTATTGCTCCATACAGTGTGATCAGCCCCATATAATGCTCCATACAGTATAATGGGGCTTCTTTATTGCTCCATACAGTGTGATCAGCCCCATATAATGCTCCATACAGTATAATGAGGCTTCTTTATTGCTCCATACAGTGTGATCAGCCCCGTATAATGCTCCATACAGTATAATGAGGCTTCTTTATTGCTCCATGCAGTGTGATCAGCCCTGTATAATGCTCCATACAGTATAATGAGGCTTCTTTATTGCTCCATACAGTGTGATCAGCCCCGTATAATGCTCCATACAGTATAATGAGGCTTCTTTATTGCTCCATACAGTGTGATCAGCCCCATATAATGCTCCATACAGTATAATGAGGCTTCTTTATTGCTCCATACAGTGTGATCAGCCCCATATAATGCTCCATACAGTATAATGAGGCTTCTTTATTGCTCCATACAGTGTGATCAGCCCCATATAATGCTCCATACATTATATTGGGCCCCATATATTGCTCTATACAGTATGATGGGCCCATATAGTGCTCCATACAGTATAATGGGCCCCATATATTGCTCTATACAGTATAATGGGCCCCATATATTCCTCCATTCAGTATAATGGGCCCCATATATTACTTCATACAGTATAATGGGCCCCTATATTGCTCCATACAGGATGATAGGCCCCTTATATTACTCCATACAGTATGATGGGCCCCATATAGTATAATGGGCCCCATATAATGCTCCATATAGTATGATGGGCCCCATATATTGCTCCATACAGTATAATGAGGCTTTTTTATTGCTCCATACAGTGTGATCAGCCCCATATAATGCTCCATACAGTATAATGGGGCTTCTTTATTGCTCCATACAGTGTGATCAGCCCCATATAATGCTCCATACAGTATAATGGGGCTTCTTTATTGCTCCATACAGTGTGATCAGCCCCATATAATGCTCCATACAGTATAATGGGGCTTCTTTATTGCTCCATACAGTGTGATCAGCCCCATATAATGCTCCATACAGTATAATGAGGCTTCTTTATTGCTCCATACAGTGTGATCAGCCCCGTATAATGCTCCATACAGTATAATGAGGCTTCTTTATTGCTCCATACAGTGTGATCAGCCCTGTATAATGCTCCATACAGTATAATGAGGCTTCTTTATTGCTCCATACAGTGTGATTAGCCCCATATAATGCTCCATACAGTATAATGAGGCTTCTTTATTGCTCCATACAGTGTGATCAGCCCCGTATAATGCTCCATACAGTATAATGAGGCTTCTTTATTGCTCCATACAGTGTGATCAGCCCCATATAATGCTCCATACAGTATAATGAGGCTTCTTTATTGCTCCATACAGTGTGATCAGCCCCGTATAATGCTCCATACAGTATAATGAGGCTTCTTTATTGCTCCATACAGTGTGATCAGCCCCATATAATGCTCCATACAGTATAATGAGGCTTCTTTATTGCTCCATACAGTGTGATCAGCCCCGTATAATGCTCCATACAGTATAATGAGGCTTCTTTATTGCTCCATACAGTGTGATCAGCCCCGTATAATGCTCCATACAGTATAATGAGGCTTCTTTATTGCTCCATACAGTGTGATCAGCCCCATATAATGCTCCATACAGTATAATGAGGCTTCTTTATTGCTCCATACAGTGTGATCAGCCCCATATAATGCTCCATACAGTATAATGAGGCTTCTTTATTGCTCCATACAGTGTGATCAGCCCCATATAATGCTCCATACAGTATAATGAGGCTTCTTTATTGCTCCATACAGTGTGATCAGCCCCATATAATGCTCCATACAGTATAATGAGGCTTCTTTATTGCTCCATACAGTGTGATCAGCCCCATATAATGCTCCATACAGTATAATGAGGCTTCTTTATTGCTCCATACAGTGTGATCAGCCCCGTATAATGCTCCATACAGTATAATGAGGCTTCTTTATTGCTCCATACAGTGTGATCAGCCCCGTATAATGCTCCATACAGTATAATGAGGCTTCTTTATTGCTCCATACAGTGTGATCAGCCCCATATAATGCTCCATACAGTATAATGAGGCTTCTTTATTGCTCCATATAGTGTGATCAGCCCCGTATAATGCTCCATACAGTATAATGAGGCTTCTTTATTGCTCCATACAGTGTGATCAGCCCCATATAATGCTCCATACAGGAAAATAAAAAAAAACAAATACTCACCACTCCCCCGCTCTCTGCAGTCTCCGGTCTTCACAGCAGCCCCGTATTCTGCCACCATTGCCTCCTCACACTGGCGTATAATACACAGGAATGTAATGAAAGAAAACATCAGTCAGTGCTCATCTGCGAGATTCTCCTCAGCTCTAATCGGACTGAGGAAAAAAATCCCGGCATGCTGCGACTGACTGGGTATAATATCGGCACACGGACCACGCGAGTGCCGCACACACATCTCAACGGAAACCCGACATGTCACCAGCCAAGTACAGCACAGTCAGAGCCCGAACCATCAGAATAGAGAGATATTTAATGTCACCAGCCCCCTACATGTAGCGCGCGAGCCCCCTGAAGTGAGGTGCGTGTGGCAATACAGGGTGTTTCGCCTTATGTAACCTGTTCAATCAGGGGGTGCGAGCGACTGGGTCACGTCTGGCCGAATCCATTAAATCCGGAAATTGGCGTGAGATCAGCGGCGGTTGCAGCCGGGGCCACGTGATGCGGACTGAGCGAGCAGCGATAGCGCCCCTCACAGGCACGTATGGCACAAGAAGGTAATTACAGAAATTCTTAGGTAAAAGGTGCAAATCGATGGGGGCTTAGACCATGTAGTGGACCACCTCTTTAACCCCTTCACCCCCTGGGCCATTTTTGCGTTTCTGTTTCTTGCTCCTCTTCTTCCCAGAGCCATACAGTTTTTATTTTTCCGTCAATATGGCCATGTGAGGGTTTGTTTTTTTTTGCGGGATAAGTTGTACTTTTGAACGACTCCATTGGTTTTACCATATAATATACTGGAAAACGGGAAAAAAAATTCAAAGTGTGGTGAAATTGCAACAAAAGTGCAATCCCACAACTGTTTTTTGGGATTATTTTTTTTTTTTTTTACCATGTTCAAAAAATGCTAACACTGAGCTGCCATTATGATTCTCCACGTCATCACGAGTTTGTAGATACCAAACATGTCTAGGTTCTTTCTTATTTAAGTGTTAAAATTTTTTCCAAAGTTTGTTAAAAAAAAAAAAGTGTCATATTCCGAGACCCGTAGTGTCTCTATTTTTTGCGGTCCGGGTGACGGATTATTTTTTGCGTGCCGAGTTGACGTTGTTATTAATACCGTTTTAGTGTAGATGCAATATTTTGATCGCCCGTTGTTGCATTTTAATCCAATGTTGTGGCAACAAAAAAAACGTGATTCTGTTCGGCGAACACTAGGTGGCGTTCATAGCTATCCTGCTATGACAACCGCAGTGTTCTCCTGCAGACCCTGGGTTGTCATGCCAACCTATCGTCAACCTGCGGTCATGTGACATGGGCGCCGATGGGCGGGATTAGTGGCGCACTTCCGGCGTGATCATGTTAAATGCCACTGTCAGAGATTGACAGGTTAACAGCCGCGGGTGGATCGCTATTCTACAAGCGGCTGTTAGGGGCACATGTCAGCTGATTAAAGCGAATTAATTAAGCTCTGTGGATCTGTTAATTTATTGCGTCTATTACCAGTGGATGGTGTCCTTGCTGGAGGAAGGTGTTCCTCAGTGACAGGGCCAGGACACAGTATTTCAGTATCCTGGGCAGATGAAGCCAATGGCGCCCCCCACCCCTAAGCAAAGGAATGTCTCAGAGACTAAGGTAACAGGACCCCTAGCATACATCCCCCTTCCCCCCTGATGGTTTAGGTAATAAACTCTGATGACCACTTCCTCTAGAATTGTTACCTGTTTCACAAAAAAATGTCAAAAGTAATAAAAAGTGATGTATTTTAGGGAATGTTTCTTAACAAGGAGTGCAATTTCAAATTAGATACACAATCAATCATTTTTTACCGACCATTTACACAATACAGAAGAAAAAATACCGATATTCATTCCCGACATCCTAAATTTTATATGTAGAACTCAAGGATAGTTATGGAAGCTAATAAAGCGTAACTATAATCAGGGCCGTTTGTTTCAATTAAGGTGTCCAGCATTTGGCAGATACCCTAAAAGAAACTAAACAGATCCTCATTATAAATAAAGGGATATTTCTGATGGTTTTTGTGCCACAAGTGCAGCTTGCAACAAAACTGATGCTTGTTCTGGTGACATATTCATGTAGTGATGGTTGTTCTGGTTCTGTATTCATGTAGTGATGATAATTCTAGTGCTATATTCGTCACCAGAGCCATCAATAGTTCAGGAATATGGCACCAGAAATATCATCAGTAAATAAATACATCTCAAGAACCACCAACAGTATATGAATGTCACCAGAACCACCATCACCACATGAATACATCACCAGAATCACCATCAGTACAAGAATACATCAACAGACCCACCATTAGTACTTGACTGCGTCACCAGAACCCCCATCAGTAAATTAATACGTCACCAGAATCTCCATCAGTACGTGAATACATAACCAGAACCAAGAGTACTTGAATAAAAGAACCAAGCTGATTACAACAATTAAAGGGAACCTGTCACCCCGTTTTTTGAGATTGAGCTATAAATACTGTTAAATAGGGCCTGCGCTGTGTGTTCCTATAGTGTATGTAGTGTACCCCGATTCCCCACCTATGCTGAGATATAACTTACCAAAGTCGCCGTTTTCGCCTGTCAATCAGGCTGGTCAGGTCGGGAGGGCGTGGTGACATCGCTGGTTCTTCCTCAGCTTTACGTTGGTGGCGTAGTGGCGTAGTGGTGAAGACACAGCACGCGATCTGCGCTGTAATCCCTTGCATCGGTGGGGGCGGCCATCTTCCTGGGGCCGCGCGTGCGCAGATCGAGTGCTCTGCTGCACGGGGCTTCAGGAAAATGGCCGCGGGATGCCGCGCGTGCGCATTAGAGATCGCGGCGGCCATTTTCCCAAAGCCGAGATGCAAACTCGGCTTTGGGAAAATGGCCGCCGCAATCTCTAATGCGCACGCGCGGCATCCCGCGGCCATTTTCCTGAAGCCCCGTGCAGCAGAGCACTCGATCTGCGCACGCGCGGCCCCAGGAAGATGGCCGCCCCCACCGATGCAAGGGATTACAGCGCAGATCGCGCGCTGTGTCTTCACCACTACGCCACTACGCCACCAACGTAAAGCTGAGGAAGAACCAGCGATGTCACCACGCCCTCCCGACCTGACCAGCCTGATTGACAGGCGAAAACGGCGACTTTGGTAAGTTATATCTCAGCATAGGTGGGGAATCGGGGTACACTACATACACTATAGGAACACACAGCGCAGGCCCTATTTAACAGTATTTATAGCTCAATCTCAAAAAACGGGGTGACAGGTTCCCTTTAATTACAATATCAAGTCAGCTCCATAAACAATTGTATTGCATGAACCTACAACCCTACAGCTCCCAGTATGTCCCTAGATGATGGATGTTTTTGTGTGTCTTGGATGAAAGCTGTTCCATCCAAGATATGCCGGACGTCACGTGGGTTTATGGTTGTCATAGAAAATATTAAGATCTCTAAAGCCACTGTAGTGAAGGGACACTCACCCCCCTCCCTTTTCTCTTTTGCAGTAGGACAAGAGCTTGCAATCTAAGCTGACTTGAAATAGGATTGTCCTGTTGACATAGAGGAAATTACGTATAGTTATGAAGTGACAATCCTAATTAAAATGCAGGCTGCTCCCTTTGATGGAAAAGACCCCTGCAGTGTTAATGAGGATATCTATTCTGAATAGATCCAAGAAGTAGCATTTCTCCTTGTGGAGAGTGACATGATAAGCATGTCGAGGTGAGGAGACTTAAAGCCGCAATGCTCCTCTGGGAAAGGCTCGTTAAAGGGTCGACATTGACTGTTAGGATTGCTACTTCCAATAGGTGGCACTAGAGTTCTAGTCCTCTTCCTCCCTGAAGAGACAATTTGCATATTTCCCAGAGGAACATTGCGGCTTTAAGTCTCCTCACCTCGACATGCTTATCATGTCACTCTCCGCAAGGAGAAACGATACTTCTTGGATTCCGGTCAGACGCCTCTCAATCAGCCAAGCCAGGTCTCCACTTTACACTGACGTGCAAATTGAGATTCTGGTTTGGCTATTATCCTAAATCATGTGATGAGGCTCGTTAAAGGGTCGACATTGACCGTTAGGATTGCTACTTCCAATAGGTGGCACTAGAGTTCTAGTTCTCTTCCTCTCTGAAGAGACAATTTGCATATTCTGAACAGACAAAGGTATATAGATTGAACAGGTAATAAAAGCAGGAAAGGTCTTTTCAGAGGGCTGGATAACAAAGGTGTTTACACATAGATGGATAAGTGGAAGAAGCTATTGTTCCACCTAGACTTGAGGTCTCCAAAAGAAAATTATGAATTTTGGGGCTTGTATAGATTCCATAGTGATTGGACATGCATTTTCAGCTTCAGGACGAATCGGGGAAGAAGATACATATTTTCTCATAACTGTGACCCCTGCCTATAAGCCACAAATCAATAGTGGACAGATCGCTGACACCTGCCATGTCATGTTTGGTCTCTGAGAAAAGGTAAAATCCCAATAAAAAATATGGCGGCAATCTCAAACTTCTGTAATCATCAGCAGTGAACTTATCACATAAGTTGGAAATTTCCCATAATCCTGATGGGATGAGGACATCCTACAATCTGGCCCATGTGAGGTCATCATGGGGGTGTGGGTGTAACTCAGGTGCTGATAAAAGGCGAATTATGATCGGTGTTCAATGCTGAATCGTCTGTGATCCGTGTAGTGAGCTCTTTGGTTAATCCCGTTTTATTTTATGTAATACAATATGTTGAATTGTTTTGTTCCCTTTGTAAAATCTTTTGTATATTTTTTTTATAAAACACTGGAATGTGATACATTATTTATTATGCTTATATAATGCTAACACCTGGATTTATGACTCAGTACTTGGACACCGTTCACACCTCCTCCAGATCACTCAGCCATCACTATCGCCACCACCTCTCCATTTATAAGGAATCATCACCCCCTCCCCCATATACACAAATACTTTTACTTTGGGGCATGAAAGTATTTACATCTTTGGGGTCCTATAATCCAGAAGTTACATTTTTCTGTGTTTTCCTGGCGCTTTTCCAGCATTTTTTTTTTACCACCTGCACATTTTGCTGGCAATTTTCGATTTTTCCATCTTTCTTACCAATTTCTGTATTTTTTTTTCCAAAAAACGTAAAAAAAATGATGCAATTATTTTTCTCTCTAATCGCAGTGACCTGGAGAATTCCATCACCGGGTCAGATTTACCTAAAAAATGAAGGCCGGAAAAACAAAGCAAAACAACAACAAAAAATGGCAGAATTGCGCAATTTCACCGCACCAGGATTTTTTCTCTATTTTTCAGTACATTATATGGTAAAATGAACGGCGCCATTGAAAACCCACGACTCGTCCCTCATAAACAACCACAAGCCGTCGCACGGCGATGGGGACGGAGAATAAGTCCTGGTGCCTGGAGGAAAGGGAGGAAAAGACGCAAAAATGTAAAAAAAACAACAGCAAAACAAAAAAAAACAGGTTAGGAAGGAGTTAAACACAGTGGACGGAGTTTCTGCAAGAAAAAAAAACACGTTTATGCTGCGTGTGAACGCGGCCTCATAGGGATAATACTCCGCTATACAGTGTTATGGTCGGGCCCTACGGTGGGATACAAAATAAGGGAAAATGCTACAAAAGTTTACAAATCTAATTTTTTCCCTTTAAAAAAGTGATAATATAGAGAGTTTTTTAATGTAATTGTCATCAGCGCATTTGTAACGACCCATAAACCCATCACGTTATTTATTAATTACAAGAAATGGCGGAAAAATAAGAGAAGACGCACGAAATCCGGGAGACAAAGTGATCGAAAAAACGTATAATCCTCAAAACAGCCACAAAAACTACTAAGCGTAAAATAAGCCCCGATGCTGCGCCGTCACCTGGCAATCCAGGGGTTAATGGCTGCTTGGACCCATGATGATATGTGGCAGTGCTCCGGACCCCCGGGGGTCTTCATCAGGACCAAAATCTGAGCAAACTCTGAATCTACACCTAATATAAGCCGGCGCCGGCCCTCGCGTATAACCATGGTGATTGCGCCACCCGCTGTGCGCTCCCCTTACTGCAGCCGCTTTCGAAGCAGCACGGAGGTCGCCATTTTTCCGTTGCGGGCTCTTTTTCTTTTTTTAAGTGATTTTTTCTTTTTTTTTTGCATGATTGATCATCGTTTTTTTTAACACACATTTCTTTCTCCCCGCTGCTCAAAGCTCAGTGATTTTTCCTCTATACCACAATATTGGAGTCTATAGGACAAGACGTGAAATAACGAAAAAGTAAATAAAAAGCAAAAAAGTGTTTTTTTTTTTTACAAATATATAAAAATAAAAAATAATAAAAATAACTAAAAATCATATTTGCTTTCTCCGCATCTGTAACGTCCGGTCAATCAGAACGACGGAACCTGAACAATAAATTCCTTAGAAAGAAAATAAAGAAAATTAGCTATTTTTTTCGATCATAAGAAATACAATATAAAGAAAAAGACATTAAAACATCTTATGTCCCCTAAAGTGGCATCAATAAAACCCAGACTTGCCGCACAAAAACAAAACAAGGCCTCGCACTATTTTTTTTTTAATTAAAAAGTTATATGTCTTAACTAATTGGGGGTTGTGTCGCCATTTTATATTTTTTACAAATGTAACATTTTTTTTTATTAAACCACTACAATTATTGTCTTCCGGAATGGCGCCGGCCTGGAGAATCGTGGCGCGGGGGGCATTTTTTACATCTTTAAGTACTTGATCATCTGCTGACATCATCTATCACCTGTGATACTACAGGATATATATATATATATATATATATATATATATATATATATATATAAATATATATATATATATATATATATATATATATATAATTTTAATATTTTTGCATCCTGTAAAATAAAAGATCCCCAGGAAAATCCCTTTATCAAGGCCTTCCATTCCATTGCATTAGTGATATGGAGGGGCGGATCTATGATTATATACCTATAGTATGCAGAATTTCCGGGAGCCTGTTCTTTCCTCTTAGGCCGGGGTCACACTAGACCGTAATACGGACGAGTGCAATGCGATAAAAAATCGCATAGCACTCGTCCCAATGTTAATCAATGGGGCAGCTCCCATCATCCGATATTTTCTCGGCCGTATTCAGGATCCGAGTGAAATCGCAGCATGCTGCGATTGTCAGCGTTTCTCGGCCGAGAATCGCCAATGAAAGTCTATGGAAGCCCCAAAAATACGGATTACACACGGACCAGCAGTGTGACTTGCGAGAAATACGCAGCGGTGTTACAGAGAAAAGCCGGCAATTCAGTGCGGTGTACAGTAAAATCACACTGACAGCTGACATTAGAATAGGTAGAATAAATATGTACACAAAGAATAGGTATATATATATATATATATATATATATATATATATATATATATATATATATATATATATATATATATATATATGTCAGTAGACACATATATGTATATATATTATTCCTTCATACAGCCGCGATATAGCAAAAAGCCGGTAATTCAATTACCGGCTTTTGCTTTCTCCTTCCTAAAACCCGACATGATTTGAGACCTGGTTTACATACAGTAAACCATGTCTTCTCCCCATTTTTTTTTGCATATTCCACACTACTAATGTCAGTAGTGTGTCTATGCAAAATTTGGCCGTTCTAGCTCTTAAAATAAAGGGTTAAATGGCGGAAAAAATTGGCGTGGGCTCCCGCGCAATTTTCTCCGCCAGAGTAGTAAAGCCAGTGACTGAGGGCAGATATTAATAGCCTGGAGAGGGTCCACGGTTATTGGCCCCCCCCTGGCTAAAAATATCTGCCCCCAGCCACCCCAGAAAAGGCACATCTGGAAGATGCGCCTATTCTGGCACTTGGCCACTCTCTTCCCATTCCCGTGTAGCGGTGGGATATGGGGTAATGAAGGGTTAATGCCACCTTGCTATTGTAAGGTGACATTAAGCCTAATTAATAATGGAGAGGCGTCAATTATGACACCTATCCATTATTAATCCAATTGAATGAAAGGGTTAAATAAAAGACAAACACATTATTTAAAATTATTTTAATGAAATAAAAACAATGGTTGTTTGAGTATTTTATTCTACGCCCAATCCAGTCACTGAAGACCCTCGTTCTGTGAAAGAAAAAACATAATAAACCAACAATATCCTTACCCTCCGCAGATCTGTAACGTCCAACGATGTAAATCCTTCTGAAGGGGTTAAAACATTTTGCAGCAAGGAGTTCCGCTAATGCAGGCTGCTCCTTGCTGCAAAACCCCGGGGAATGAAGCTAAAAATAGGTCACTGATCTATATTTAGCTTCATTTGCGGTGAGGCGCCCTCTGCTGGATGTTCATAGATCGTGGGAACTTTCCTTGAAAGCCTGGGAGCTTTAACCCTTCATTACCCCATATCCCACCGCTACACGGGAGTGGGAAGAGAGTGGCCAAGTGCCAGAATAGGCGCATCTTCCAGATGTGCCTTTTCTGGGGTGGCTGGGGGCAGATTTTTTTAGCCAGGGGGGGGCAATAATCATGGACCCTCTCCAGGCTATTAATATCTGCCCTCAGTCACTGGCTTTACTACTCTGGCGGAGAAAATTGCGCGGGAGCCTACGCCAATTTTTTCCGCCATTTAACCCTTTATTTTAAGAGCTAGAATGGCCAAATTTTGCATAGACACACTACTGACATTAGTAGTGTGGAATATGCAAAAAAAATGGGGAGAAGACATGGTTTACTGTATGTAATCATGTCTCAAATCATGTCGGGTTTTAGGAAGGAGAAAGCAGAAGCCGGTAATTGAATTACCGGCTTTCTGCTATATCGCGCTGGATGAAATAATAATATATATACATATATGTGTCTACTGACATATATATATATATATATATATATATATATATAGACAGTATATATGTTTGTTTTTTTTTGACACATGGATCCCTTGTATTGGCGTATGTTGGTTTTGCAAGCCTGCGATAAAAACACGCAGTACGGATGCCATACGGATGTCACACGGATCATTTGATGCGAGAGAATCGCATCCTCGCACTGCACTCGGATCACTGTTTTGTAAAAATTTGTGCGATTCTCGTCCGTCAAAAACGGAGCGTTTTTTTTATACGTTGTGTGTGTCCCCGGCCTTAGGATCATGCCAAAAAATGAAATCTGCCCTAAGGCAGATCAGGTGATCGTCCCATGAGATCTGTCGACAGGTGGAGTAATCAGCGCTGATCCGGTGCCTTCTCCCCTCCCGGACCCCCATGTACCCCCCATAGACACTTTGTATCTTTATCCACAAACTCATAAAGTCACATGAAAAATTCCGCTCAGATTTTTGGGGCCGGAGCAGAATTTCAGGCAGATTATCCCGACTGAATAAAGATCCTCGTCAGGATCCGCAGCCAACTGCAAATCTGCTGCAGAAATTTGGGGTCCGCCGGCAGGTGGGGAAGTAGGAGTGAGGGGGCACCGAGTTATTATCTATGAGTTTTCAACCTGAAACAGTGTCAGGAAACGCTCCTTTTTTTCGAGGAGTTTTTCTTCTCCTCCAGGATCCGCTCCCTGGAATTCACAGGAACTTTGTATTTCTTTCCTCCAGAAGTTTTTCAAATTCTCTTTAGGAAAAAAAAAATACTAAAAAATAAAAACTTCTTTCAATAAAATGGATTTGCCATAGTTTGGAGTTTTAGGACAAAATTATCTAAAAAAAACTAAGTGGAAACATCAGTAGGTAGCGAGTCTTAACCCCTCGTGTGATGGATCCGCCCTATTGTCCAGATGATCTGACACGTCATGTGTGATCACTCCTCAAATTCCCAGTGATTCTCACACATTGTCCTTTATGTTACTGGTATTTTTTTTTTTTCCATTTTAGGAAAATACTATCTCAAATTAGACAAAAATGTAGGAAAAATTCCAATTTTCAAACTTTGATTCTTTCTACCATTGATACCACCTACGAGTGACGAAACGCGCGTCCCACACGTCGGCTTCACGTCAGCAACGAATTTAGCAGCAATTTGTTAAGGAGATTTATAAAATCTTCTGGTTTTTTTTCATTATGCACCTGTTCAGTTGTGAAGTGACTTTGAGGGTCAGATATGTCGGAAAACCCCCCCAAAAAAACACCAATTTATAAAACTGAACTGCTGAAATAATTATCGACTGCGCTCAGGAAATGTGTTAACCCTTCAGGTAAAATAAACAGAAGGAGACTGCAAAAACAATCAGGACCACCCAAATATAATGCAAAGGAAAGTTTATGAAACAAAACTGATGAGCAATGACAAAAAAAAATAATAAAAAAGCAAAAAACTGTTACATATGATGTATTCCACTGGGTGAATTTACCCCTGATGAAGCGGAGCTAGAGCTGGCGAAACGCGTGGGGTTCTCATCTCCTCGATGATTGGTCCGCCTCACCTATGCTCCATATCTATTTGCATATTTGATAGCACTTTGTATTGTCTCTTACATTAGTGTCAGGTCTGATTAGATGACATTACAGGAGAGGTGCTGGTCTGACGCTGGACGCACCTGCAGGAATACATCGTGTGTATCAGATTGTTGCTTTTTTTGTTTTTCATGTTTTTTTCATTGTTCATCACTTTTGTTGAATAAACTTCCCTTCCAATTATATTTGGGTGATCCCAATTGTTGGTTCGTCTCCTTCTCTCTATTCATTGTCTATGTGATATTGATTAATCCCTTATTTATTGGGTGGCGCCCTCAGGTTTGTTTTGTGTGTTAAAAAACAGCTAACATAGAAAAAAATCAGAAAAAACTCAGAAAAAATACGTACCATGAGATACGGCCTTCCCAAAACCCTGTCTGATGACACTGGTGCACAGTGTGGTTGGGGTGGCTGTTTGCACCTGTGCCGCCCCCTGCCTTTATCAGTGGAGGCCTGCTGCATCCTGCTATGTGTGCATTTGTCATCAGACAGGGTTTTGGGAAGGCCGTATCTCATTGTTTTATGTGTTAACCCTTCAGCCGGCATCACACTCAGCGTATGAAAATACGGTCCGTTTTTTTACGGCCGTAATACACAGAAATGTTCCCAAAATAGTGATCCGCATGTCATCCGTAGGCAGGGTGTGGCAGCATATTTTGCGCATGGCATCCTCCGTATGTAATCCGTATGGCATCCGTACTGCGACATTTTCTCGCAGGCTTGCAAAACGGACATACAATGGATCCATGGGCTCAAATAATCGTAAAAACATATATACTGTCTATATATATATATATATATATATATATATATATATATATATATATATCAGTGAGACACATATATATATATTTCATACAGCGCTAGATAGCAGAAAAGCCGGTAATTCAATTGCCGGCTTTTCCTATCTCCTTCCCAAACCTGACATGATATGAGACATGGTTACATACAGTAAACCATCTCATAGCCCTTCTTTTATTACATATTCCTCTTTAGTAATGTAAGAAGTGTCTTGGTGGAAAAATTTTGGGGCTTTAGCTAATAAATTAAAGGGTTAAATCACGGAAAAAATTGGCGATTTTCTCCGCCAGAGTGGGAAAGCCAGTGACTGAGGGCAGATATTAATAGCCTGGAGAGGGTCCATGGTTATTGCCCCCCCACCCCCCGGCTAAAAACATCTGCCCCCAGCCACCCCAGAAAAGGCACATCTGGAAGATGCGCCTATTCTGGTACATGGCCACTCTCTTCCCACTCCCCTGTAGCGATGGGATATGGGGTAATGAAGGGTTAATGCCACCTTGCTATTGTAAGGTGACATTAAGCCAGGTTAATAATGGAGAGGCGTCAATTATGACACCTATCCATTATTAATCCAATAGTACGAAATGGTTAATAAAACACACACATTATTAAAAAGTATTTTAATGAAATAAAGACACATGGTGTTTTAATATTTTATTATACTCTTAATCCACCTGAAGACCCTTGTCACCTGAAACAAAGTTAAGCAAAACAAACAACAATATTCCATAACTTCCGTTGTTCAGTCTTGTCCCACGCTGTAAATCCATCTGAAGGGGTTAAATCATTTTACACCCAGGAGCTCTGCTAATGCAGCTGTGCTCGTGGCTGTAAAAACCCAGGGAATGAATGGAATGCAGGGGAATAACCTGTAGTTACCTCGAGTCACGGTGATGCGCCCTCTGCTGGATGTCCTCATATGAACTTGAGCATGGGAAAATATTCTGAAAAGTTCCCAGGCTCAAGTTCATATGAGGACATCGAGCAGAGGGCGCATCACCGCGACTCGAGGTCACTACAGGTTATTCCCCTGCATTCCATTAATTCCCCGGGTTTTTACAGCTACGAGCACAGCTGCATTAGCAGAGCTCCTGGGTGTAATATGATTTAACCCCTTCAGATGGATTTACAGCGTGGGACAAGACTGAACGACGGAAGGTATGGAATATTGTTGTTTGTTTTTTTTAACTTTGTTTCAGGTGACAGGGGGTCTTCAGGTGGATTAAGAGTATAATAAAATATTAAAACAACCTGTGTCTTTATTTCATTAAAATACTTTGTAATAATGTGTGGGTGTTTTATTAACCATTTCGTACTACTGGATTAATAATAGATAGGTGTCATAATTGACGCCTCTCCATTATTAATCTGGCTTAATGTCACCTTACAATAGCAAGGTGGCATTAACCCTTCATTACCCCATATCCCACCGCTACACGGGAATGGGAAGAGAGTGGCCAAGTGCCAGAATAGGCGCATCTTCCAGATGTGCCTGTTCTGGGGTGACTGGGGGCAGATGTTTTTAGCCAGGGGGGGCCAATAACCATGGACCCTCTCCAGGCTAGTAATATCTGCCCTCAGTCACTGGCTTTCCCACTCTGGCGGAGAAAATTGCGCGGGAGCCCACGCCAATTTTTTCCGCAATTTAGCCCTTTAATTTAATAGATAGAGCCCCAAAATTTTACACCAAGACACTTCTTACATTACTAAAGAGGAATATGTAAAAAAAGAAGGGATATGAGATGGTTTACTGTATGTAACCATGTGTCATATCATGTCGGGTTTGTGAAGAAGATAGGAAAAGCCGGCAACTGAATTACCAGCTTTTCTGCTATCTAGCGCTGTATGAAATATACATATATATATATATATGTGTCTCACTGACATATATATATATATACACCTATTCTATGTGTAGACATTTATTCTACCTATTCTATTCTAACCTGTCAGTGTGATTTTACTGTACACCGCACTGAATTGCCGGCTTTTCTCTCTAACACCGCTGCGTATTTCTCGCAAGTCACACTGCTGGTCCGTGTGTAATCCGTATTTTTCTCGCCCCCATAGACTGTCATTGGCGATTATTTTTGCACAATATGCTGACAAATGCAGCATGCTGCAATTTTCTATGGCCGTAGAAGACCGTATAATACGGATCAGTAAAATACGGCAGATAGGAGCAGGGGCATAGAGAATCATTGTACCGTGTGCAATCCGTATTTTCTGCACCTCTCATACGTCCGTAAAACACGGTAGTGTGACGCCGGCCTTCAGGTGCTTCACAGGAATAAACGCAAAGTGGAATGAAAAGAAAAATTACGGTACACCTCATCTACCAAAATAATGATTTACTCAGGTTGCTGTGAGGTTACAGAGGGAGCCCACCTCACCTGAGGTTATAGAGGGAGCCCACATCACCTGAGGTTATAGAGGGAGCCCACCTCACCTGAGGATACAGAGTGAGCCCACCCCACCGGAGGTTACAGAGGGAGCCCACCTCACCTGAGGTTATAGAGGGAGCCCACCTCACCTGAGGATACAGAGTGAGCCCACCCCACCGGAGGTTACAGAGGGAGCCCACCTCACCTGAGGTTACAGAGGGAGCCCACCTCACCTGAGGATACAGGGGGAGCCCACCTCACCTGAGGATACAGAGGGAGCCCACCCCACCTGAGGTTACAGAGTGAGCCCACCCCACCGGAGGTTACAGAGGGAGCCCACCTCACCTGAGGATACAGAGGGAGCCCACCCCACCTGAGGTTACAGAGGAAGCTCACCTCACCTGAGGTTACAGAGGGAGCCCACCTCACCTGAGGTTACAGAGGGAGCCCACCTCACCTGAGGTTACAGAGGGAGCCCACCTCACCTGACGTTACAGAGAGAGCCCACCTCACCTGAGGTAACAGAGGGAGCTCACCTCACCTGAGGTTACAGAGGGAGCCCACATCACCTGAGGTTACAGAGGGAGCCCACCCCACCTGAGGTTATAGAGGGAGCCCACCCCACCTGAGGTTATAGAGGGAGCCCACCTCACCTGAGGTTATAGAGGGAGCCCACATCACCTGAGGTTACAGAGGGAGCCCACCTCACCTGAGGTTACAGAGGGAGCCCACCTCACCTGAGGTAACAGAGGGAGCTCACCCCACCTGAGGTTACAGAGGGAGCCCACATCACCTGAGGTTACAGAGGGAGCCCACCTCACCTGAGGTTATAGAGGGAGCCCACATCACCTGAGAATACAGAGGGAGCTCACCTCACCTGAGGTTACAGAGGGAGCCCACCTCACCTGAGGTTACAGAGGGAGCCCACCTCACCTGAGGTTACAGAGGGAGCCCACCTCACCTGAGGATACAGAGGGAGCCCACCTCACCTGAGGTTACAGAGGGAGCTCACCCCACCTGAGGATACAGAGGGAGCCCACCCCACCTGAGGTTACAGGGGGAGCCCACATCACCTGAGGTTACAGAGGGAGCCCACCTCACCTGAGGTTATAGAGGGAGCCCACCTCACCTGAGGATACAGAGGGAACCCACCCCACCTGAGGTTACAGAAGGAGCCCACCTCACCTGAGGTTATAGAGGGAGCCCACCTCACCTGAGGATATAGAGGGAGCCCACCCCACCTGAGGTTACAGAGGGAGCCCACCCCACCTGAGGTTACAGAGGGAGCCCACCTCACCTGAGGTTACAGAGGGACCCCACCTCACCTGAGGTTACAGAGGGAGCCCACCTCACCTGAGGTTACAGAGGGAGCCCACCTCACCTGAAGTTACAGAGGGAGCCCACCTCACCTGAGGATACAGAGGGAGCCCACCTCACCTGAGGTTACAGAGGGAGCCCACCTCACCTGAGGTTACAGAGGGAGCCCACCTCACCTGAGGTTACAGAGGGAGCCCACCTCACCTGAGGTTACAGAGGGAGCCCACCCCACCTGAGGTTATAGAGGGAGCCCACCTCACCTGAGGTTACAGAGGGAGCCCACCCCACCTGAGGTTACAGAGGGAGCCCACCTCACCTGAGGTTACAGAGGGAGCCCACCCCACCTGAGGTTACAGAGGGAACCCACCTCACCTGAGGTTACAGAGGGAGCCCACCTCACCTGAGGTTATAGAGGGAGCCCACCTCACCTGAGGATACAGAGGGAGCCCACCCCACCTGAGGTTACAGAGGGAGCCCACCTCACCTGAGGTTACAGAGGGAGCCCACCTCACCTGAGGTTACAGAGGGAGCCCACCTCACCTGAAGTTACAGAGGGAGCCCACCTCACCTGAGGTTACAGAGGGAGCCCACCTCACCTGAGGATACAGAGGGAGCCCACCTCACCTGAGGTTACAGAGGGAGCCCAACTCACCTGAGGTTACAGAGGGAGCCCACCTCACCTGAGGTTACAGAGGGAGCCCACCTCACCTGAGGTTACAGAGGGAGCCCACCCCACCTGAGGTTATAGAGGGAGCCCACCTCACCTGAGGTTAAAGAGGGACCCCACCTCACCTGAGGTTATAGAGGGAGCCCACCTCACCTGAGGATACAGAGGGAGCCCACCCCACCTGAGGTTACAGAGGGAGCCCACCTCACCTGAGGTTACAGAGGGAGCCCACCTCACCTGAGGATACAGAGGGAGCCCACCTCACCTGAGGTTACAGAGGGAGCCCACCTCACCTGAAGTTACAGAGGGAGCCCACCTCACCTGAGGTTACAGAGGGAGCCCACCTCACCTGAGGATACAGAGGGAGCCCACCTCACCTGAGGTTACAGAGGGAGCCCACCTCACCTGAGGTTACAGAGGGAGCCCACCTCACCTGAGGTTACAGAGGGAGCCCACCTCACCTGAGGTTACAGAGGGAGCCCAACTCACCTGAGGTTACAGAGGGAGCCCACCTCACCTGAGGTTACAGAGGGAGCCCACCTCACCTGAGGTTACAGAGGGAGCCCACCCCACCTGAAGTTATAGAGGGAGCCCACCTCACCTGAGGTTAAAGAGGGAGCCCACCCCACCTGAGGTTATAGAGGGAGCCCACCTCACCTGAGGATACAGAGGGAGCCCACCCCACCTGAGGTTACAGAGGGAGCCCACCTCACCTGAGGTTACAGAGGGAGCCCACCTCACCTGAGGATACAGAGGGAGCCCACCTCACCTGAGGTTACAGAGGGAGCCCACCTCACCTGAGGTTACAGAGGGAGCCCACCTCACCTGAGGTTACAGAGGGAGCCCACCTCACCTGAGGTTACAGAGGGAGCCCAACTCACCTGAGGTTACAGAGGGAGCCCACCTCACCTGAGGTTACAGAGGGAGCCCACCTCACCTGAGGTTACAGAGGGAGCCCACCCCACCTGAGGTTATAGAGGGAGCCCACCTCACCTGAGGTTAAAGAGGGACCCCACCTCACCTGAGGTTACAGAGGGAGCCCACCTCACCTGAGGTTACAGAGGGAGCCCACCCCACCTGAGGTTACAGAGGGAGCCCACCTCACCTGAGGATACAGAGGGAGCCCACCTCACCTGAGGTTACAGAGGGAGCCCACCTCACCTGAGGTTACAGAGGGAGCCCACCCCACCTGAGGTTACAGAGGGAGCCCACCTCACCTGAGGTTACAGAGGGAGCCCACCTCACCTGAGGTTACAGAGGGAGCCCACCTCACCTGAGGTTATAGAGGGAGCCCACCTCACCTGAGGTTACAGAGGGAGCCCACCCCACCTGAGGTTACAGAGGGAGCCCACCTCACCTGAGGTTACAGAGGGAGCCCACCCCACCTGAGGATATAGAGGGAGCTCACCTCACCTGAGGTTACAGAGGGAGCCCACCCCACCTGAGGATATAGAGGGAGCTCACCTCACCTGAGGATACAGAGGGAGCTCACCTCACCTGAGGTTATAGAGGGAGCCCACATCACCGGAGGTTACAGAGGGAGCTCACCTCACCTGAGGTTACAGAGGGAGCCCACCTCACCTGAGGTTATAGAGGGAGCCCACCTCACCTGAGGTTACAGAGGGAGCCCACCTCACCTGAGGTTATAGAGGGAGCCCACCTCACCGGAGGTTACAGAGGGAGCCCACTTCACCTGAGGATACAGAGGGAGCCCACCCCACCTGAGGTTACAGAGGGAGCCCACCCCACCTGAGGTTACAGAGGGAGCCCACCTCACGTGAGGTTACAGAGGGAGCCCACCTCACCTGAGGTTATAGAGGGAGCCCACCTCACCTGAGGTTACAGAGGGAGCCCACCTCACCTGAGGTTATAGAGGGAGCCCACCTCACCTGAGGTTATAGAGGGAGCCCACCTCACCTGAGGTTATAGAGGGAGCCCACCTCACCGGAGGTTACAGAGGGAGCCCACTTCACCTGAGGATACAGAGGGAGCCCACCCCACCTGAGGTTACAGAGGGAGCCCACCCCACCTGAGGTTATAGAGGGAGCCCACCCCACCTGAGGTTATAGAGGGAGCCCACCTCACCGGAGGTTACAGAGGGAGCCCACCTCACCTGAGGATACAGAGGGAGCCCACCTCACCTGAGGTTACAGAGGGAGCCCACCCCACCTGAAGATACAGAGGGAGCCCACCTCACCGGAGGTTACAGAGGGAGCCCACCCCACCTGAGGTTACAGAGGGAGCCCACCTCACCTGAGGTTATAGAGGGAGCCCACCTCACCTGAGGATACAGAGGGAGCCCACCTCACCTGAGGATACAGAGGGAGCCCACCTCACCTGAGGTTACAGAGGGAGCCCACCCCACCTGAGGATACAGAGGGAGCCCACCTCACCTGAGGTTATAGCGGGAGCCCACCTCACCTGAGGTTATAGCGGGAGCCCACCTCACCTGAGGATACAGAGGGAGCCCACCTCACCTGAGGTTACAGAGGGAGCCCACCTCACCTGAGGTTACAGAGGGAGCCCACCTCACCTGAGGTTACAGAGGGAGCCCACCTCACCGGAGGTTACAGAGGGAGCCCACCCCACCTGAGGTTACAGAGGGAGCCCACCTCACCTGAGGTTATAGCGGGAGCCCACCTCACCTGAGGTTATAGCGGGAGCCCACCCTCCTTTATTAACCATCTAGATGCCGTTGTAGTTATCGATAGCAGCATGTAAGGGGTTCAATATGCAGATTCCACATGGAGACCACTGTGGGTGCAGATTAACCCTTTATAGCAGAGTGATCCCAAGTGCAGCGCCCCAGGGTCCTGGTCGTTGCAGTAATGTCGTTCTTCTCTAGGGGGGAGTGATGTTACGTTTGAAGGCAATAAAGGAGATCTCTTTACCAGGAATCACAATCATGCAACACATTTCATACTCCAGTCCACCAGGGGGAGCTATGTTCCTCTTTATTAGGGCACTCTTCACAATTAGGTAAAACTGGTGGTCTGGATAGGAAGTTAGGCAGAGGCGAGCTGAGCTTCACCCAGTTAGGTGCTATCTGAGCTCCGCTCAGATAGTTGGTCCCTGACAGGGGTGGGATTCTGTCAGAGGCCTAGACGGAAGGACACGGAGCTGCGCCTGCCCCACGTGCGGCAGCATCCTAAGAAAAAGACAAGACAGCAAATTGTATTGTAGAGGGTGAGAACCGAAGTCATAGCAAAAGGAGAGGAAACCAGAAGGAGTTCTGCCCTATACAGGCTGCCTCCTTGTGAGGCGCAGGATCCGGTAGCCGGAACACCGAGGGAGCAACAGTCTCTATGCCTTGCTCCAGAGACAGGCAGGACAGCTAATTCCAAGTTACTGATCCACCCTATACCCAGGAGGCATGGTGGCAACTTGTGGGGGCCGGGGCGTGCTAGAGTCCCTGTAAAAAGCCTCAGGCCATCAGTCATACGGGTTTGTCCTATCCATCTGGGGGACAGAGAGAGAGAGAGAGACATAACATCTAGAACATCTACAATAGTTGTGAGGACCTTATGAGAGGCTCAGCAGTAAGGTACTACAACACCCAGGCGCTAGAGGAAGGCTACTGATTTCCACCTGGATAAGGGGACTCTGGATTTGCCTTCAGACCGGCCGGACTCTGCCTGCCCTGTGATCTGGTGCTCTGGACTGTGGATGCTGAACCTTCAGTAAAGGTAAAGAGACTGCAACCTTGTGTCCTCGTTCTTCACCGCGCCTCTCACCATCCACCATCTACACTCTGGGAAGCCCTGGGGACACACTTCACCTGTGGGAAGGTATACCATCTAGCTGCCATAACATCACCCCAGCGGACCCCAAGCAGCGTCGGTCACCCTGACCGAATACCACAGGTGGCGTCACGAACATAAACTATCCCTTTAAAGACCTTTCCCCTTTTACAACGGACGTCCCGAGGGCCACGGACCGGTCAGCTACCGTGACGTCCCCCTTGAGAACCAAAGGGCCCGGTACCGAGTATTCCCTCGCCCTTGGGGGTGCTCCATAAGCAGAGCACAGTCGTCACCTTTAAGCTACAAGGAGGATGGGGGTTCATAAAAGAACAGGGACTCTACGCAGAGATATTCATCAATCGGAGAGACGTGGAATCTCATCTCTGGGAAGGACATCCAGATAGAGACCTGTATCCAGGAGACAGTGTCACACCAGGCACTTTGGTGAAAAGGGTTGGTTTGCCCTGAATGTGAACAAGCAAAGAGGCCCTATGACACACCACGCAAAACCCTGCTATGCCGTCTCCTACAACAGCGCCACCTTGTGTCAAGACAACTGCCACTACAACCAGCACTACTGTCACTCCTACCTGCACCTTCACAAGGACCACAGTGTGCACTGTTACTACCTCAGAAACTGTTGTGGCCACGGAACCAACTCCAATTGTAACCTGTGCCAAGGTTACTCCAGAGCAGAACTCAGTGGGCACTCAGACCCCCATCTGGAGTGAGGGAGCCCCATATGTAGCACCTGGTAGCCGCCAGTACCCAAAAGGACTACCTCCACCAGTGCTACCTCCAGAACTGCAATAGATGCCAAGGAAATGGAAACTGATTGTAAATAGTTCTTTAACTCTTTTCCTACTTTGAACCCATCCAGGGTTAATTCTTAAAGGGGTGCCATGTTTAAAGGGATCCTCAGTTTTGCATAAGTTTCGTTTTGCATAAAGGAACATTTGAATCATGGACGATGAATGATTCACAAACTGTCCTTGTAAATAGTTGGCACCTTCTTAAAGGTGCTCTCTACTGGTTTTACAAAGGAGGCTTTTACAGAGACTGCCTCTAACAGAAACTGCTGTTAATCTTGTTGTAAGAATTGCTTTGTTTTTCAGGCGTGAAGAAAAACCCATTGGTGTGGCAGAATTCCGGGTCAGGATACATGTCTTCTAGCCCACCTAAGACCAACGTTGGGGGTTCGTCACAGGTCCCTCGCATCACGTCACCTTTGTTGCTAAACTGACTTGAATCTTGATGTAATTAATACTTTGCACTGCCTCAGAAAAGACTGGAGTTTGCCCTTAAAGGGAATGTCTACTTGTTGCACTTTGCCTAAAATTGATAATGTTTGAAAGTATTGAGTAGTTAGATAGAATTGTGTTTACACAGCAGATAGTGTGTAGCTAACCTTATAGAGTTAGAAGTTAGATAGTCTGAAATGATGTACTTTGAATAAACTGAAGAAAATGCAGTGAGCCTGTGGGGGTTGATAGATTGTTCTGCATTTAAATAAAGTGAACCCGTGGGGGTTAGTTAGTTAAAAAAAATTTGCACTTAGAGAAAAATAATTGTTTTGCACTTGAATAAAAATAAAATATTTGCCTTTTGCACTTAATAGATAGTATACCTGTAAGGGTAATTCCATTTCATAGTTAGTTAATATACCGCCTCACCAACACCGGAGCTCCTGCCTCACCAACACCGGAGCTCCTGCAACCCCCGACCTACTGCCTCCTTCCCCATAATCCTGTAGAATGTAAGTCCGCAAGGGCAGGGTCCTCGCCCCTCTGTATCAGTCTGTCATTGTTAGTTTGTTTACTGTATGTGATATTTGTAACTTGTATGTAACACCTTCTCATGTACAGCACCATGGAGTCAATGGTGCTATATAAATAAATAATAATAATAATAATAATATTGTTGCTAAACTGTTCCATCTATAGAAGTAGGCCGGCACTGTAAATAAGTTTTTGTTTGTAACGTTCAAGTGTCCTCACCTCCCATAAAGTGAAGCTTGGTATATATTAACTTGTTTTATAGCATTTAAAAATTGCATGTCTTCTTGCTAATGTATTGTTGTTTTCTTTTCCCAGTCCCAGAGTACTGGATTTAACGGAGGGGGGGGGGGGGGGACGTTGCAGTAATCTCATTTTCCTCTAGGGGGGAGTGATCTTATGTTTGAAGGCAAAAAAGGAGATCTCTTAACCAGGTATCACAAGCATGCAACACATTTCATACTCCAGCCCACCAGGGGAGCTATCCTCCTATTTATTAGGGCACTCTTCACAATTAGGTAAAACTGGTGGTCTGGATAGGAAGTTAGGCAGAAGCTGGCTGGGCTTCACCCAGTGAGCTGCTATCTGAGCTCCCCTCAGGTAGACGGTTCCTGACAGGGGTGGGATCCTGTCAGAGGCCTAGACGGAAGGACACGGAGCTGCGCCTGCCCCACGTGCGGCAGCATCCTAAGAAAGGACACGAACAGCGAACTGTATTGTAGAGGGTGAGAAACGAAGTCTTAGAAAAAGGAGAGGAAACCAGAAGGAGTTCTGCCCTGCACAGGCTGCCTCCTTCTGAGGTGCAAGATCCGGTAGCCGGAACACCGAGGGAGCAACAGTCCTTTATGCCTTGCTCCAGAGACCGGCAGGACAGCTAATTGTAAGTTACTGATCCACCCTATACCCAGGAGGCATGGTGGCAACTTGTGGGGGCCGGGGAATGCTAGAGTCCCTGTAAAAAGCCTCAGGCCACCAGTTATACGGGTTTGTTCCTATCCATCTGGGGGACAGAGAGAAAGAGACATAACATCTAGAACACCAACATCAGTTGTGAGAAGCTCAGCAGGAAGGTACTACAACACCCAGGCGCTAGAGGAAGGCTACTGATTTCCACCTGGATAAGGGGACTCTGGATTTGCCTTCGGACCGGCCGGACTCTGCCTGCCCTGTGATCTGGTGCCCTGGACTGTGGATGCTGAAGCCTTCAGTAAAGGTAAAGAGACTGCAACCTTGTGTCCTCGTTCTTCACTCCGCCTCTCACCATCCACTATCTACACACTGGGAAGCCCTGGGGACATACTTCACCTGTGGGAAGGTATACCATCCAGCTGCCATAACATCACCCCAGCGGACGCCTAAGCAGCGTCGGTCACCCTGACCGAATACCACAGGTGGCTGTTGTGAATTCTGTTGTCGGGCTCCCTCCTGTGGTCATGAATGGTACTTCGGCTGGTTCTGTCCATGGACTTCCTCTGGTGGGTGTTTCTGAGTTTCCTTCCACAGGTGACGAGGTTAATTCGTTAGCTGGCTGCTCTATTTAACTCCACTTAGATCTTTGCTCCATGCCACCTGTCAATGTTCCAGTATTGGTCTAGTTCACTCTTGGATCGTTCTTGTGACCTGTCTTCCCATCAGAAGCTAAGTTCCAGCTTATATTTATTTGGTTTGCTATTTTTCTGTCCAGCTTGCTATTTAATTTGTTTTTCTTGCTTTCTGGAAGCTCTGGGACACAGAGGGAGCGCCTCCGCACCGTTAGTCGGTGCGGAGGGTCTTTTTGCGCCCTCTGCGTGGTCTTTTTGTAGGTTTTTGTGCTGACCGCAAAGTAACCTTTCCTATCCTCGGTCTGTTCAGTAAGTCGGGCCTCACTTTGCTAAATCTGTTTCATCTCTGTGTTTGTATTTTCATCTTTACTCACAGTCATTATATGTGGGGGGCTGCCTTTTCCTTTGGGGAATTTCTCTGAGGCAAGGTAGGCTTTATTTTTCTATCTTCAGGGCTAGCTAGTTCCTTAGGCTGTGCCGAGTTGCATAGGGAGCGTTAGGCGCAATCCACGGCTATTTCTAGTATGTTTGATAGGTTTAGGGATTGCGGTCAGCAGAGTTCCCACGTCCCAGAGCTCGTCCTTATTATCAGTAACTATCAGGTCATTCCGTGTGCTCTTAACCACCAGGTCCATTATTGTCCTGACCACCAGGTCATAACAGTACAGGTGGCCCAAAGTACTAATGCATCTCAATAGAGGGATAAGAGAAGTTCTGAGACCATTTTTTTTTCTTTGCAGTGTGTTTTGTCTCTATTTTCCCCTTTACCTCTGGGTGGTTCAGGACACAGGTGTAAACATGGACATTCAAGGTCTGTCCTCTTGGATGGATAATCTCACTACAAGGGTACAAAACATTCAAGATTTTGTGGTTCAGAATCCGATGTCAGAGCCTAAGATTCCTATTCCTGATTTGTTTTTTGGTGATAGATCTAAGTTCTTGAATTTCAAAAATAATTGTAAATTGTTTCTTGCCTTGAAACCTCGCTCCTCAGGTGATCCTGTTCAACAAGTAAGGATCATTATTTCTTTATTACGTGGCGACCCTCAAGACTGGGCATTTTTCCCTTGCGCCAGGAGATCCTGCATTGCGTGATGTTGATGCGTTTTTCCTGGCGCTCGGATTGCTTTATGACGAACCTAATTCAGTGGATCAGGCAGAGAAAATCTTGCTGGCTCTGTGTCAGGGTCAGGATGAGGTAGAGATATATTGTCAGAAGTTTAGAAAGTGGTCTGTGCTCACTCAGTGGAATGAATCTGCCCTGGCGGCAATCACGAACATTATCCCTTTACAGACCTTTCCCTTTTACAATGGACCTCCCGAGGGCCACGTACCGGGTCAGCCACCGTGACATCCCCCTTGAGAACTGAAGGACCCGGTACCGAGTATCCCTCTGCCCTATGGGGGCGATCCACATGCGCCGCTCTCTGCAGGAAATCTTACCCCGATTATTCCGGCTCATCCCTGGGGGTCTGCAGAGGGTCATGTGACCGGACTAATCCTGCCTCCCGAGACCCCGTCCCTTTCTTTCGCTTGTTTTTAGCAGGAAGAGTCATATATATTTTTTTTTTATTAGTGAATTTTATAAAATAGTTCACAAAAGTTTTTAGAATTTGTGACTAAATCCATTCATCCCTCCTTTAAAGGGGATGCTCGGGGTTCCGTTTTTTTTTTCTAAACACCTAATCCTTCCCCATAAATCCCCCAGTCAGGCCCCAGCCCCTCTGAGTACAGTCATGTGACCGCAGGAACCAATCACAGCCCTCGGTGGAGCTGCTGCGCAGTGATTGGCTGCTGAGGTCATGTGACACCATCAAAGTAAACCACTGTATCAGTGAGGCTCATTTATTCTGTTATTTCCTGTGGTTACACGGTCATTTCTGGTCACATGACCACATTCTGCGATCTGATTGGTTCTGACTTATTTTAAGCCGCTATGAGAGGAGCAAACAGAATCGCCATCGAAATGTGTCAAAAAATGGAGACTCCATTAAAATCCCAGATGATTTACATAATGCTAATCTGGGCTGTTACTATGTGCATACTAATGAGATGCAGATGACCCCTGCAGTCCCAGCGTCCTCTCCCCCGGCAGGCCCCGCCTCTGTCCTCCTCGCCCCCAGCCCCGGGCAGACCCTTCTCGTCTTTTGTTCTCCGCCCGGGGCAGCACAAAGCCCCCGCAGCCTCATCTGCATACCGGGCAGGACCGCCGCTTAATATTCATGAGCTGGCCCCGCCCACCTCATGTATTATTCCTCACACTTTTCCCATTGGATACAGCGCTGGGGGCGTGGCTTCTGGAGCCCGCTCTCTTGTTGGAGGGGGGAATGAGAAAAAAAATAACATTACAGTTCGGACTGTACCACGCGGCGGGGAGATCCGGGGAGCGGAGTGCGGCGCGCTCGCCTCGTTGTTCCAGTGGTTCCCCTCGGACCCAGCTGCGGGCGGAGTGGTAGCTGCCGCGGGGAGGCGGGCCCGGCTCAGGCGCTCAGTCTGCGTCGGGCCGCCGTGCGTGTCGGATGTTAGGAGGCAGTGAGCGGTTGGAGCACAGCGGGCGGTGAGGCCCAGGAAAGTCCGAGGCCTGCGAGCATGGAGGGGGCCGCGGCCTCCACTCAGGCGGTGCCTCCGCCGCCCCCGGAGAACGAAGCGGAGAGCCGGCCGGGCCCGGAGGAGCGGAGCGGGGAGAGGGCGGCCCTCAGCCTGCTGGAGACGTGCGGAGTGTGCCGGGCCAACATCCAGAGCCGGAGCCCGCGCCTGCTGCCCTGCCTGCACTCCGTGTGCCTGCGCTGCCTGCCGGCCCCGAGCCGCTACCTCAGCCTGCCGGCATCCACGGGGCCCAGCGCGGCCCAACCGGGGGCCCCGAGCTCCGCCGGCGGCGGCACCGTGCAGGGTGAGTGCGGGAAGGACCGGGGGCGGGAGGACGCCGGGAATGTGCCCCAACCGCGCCCCCCGCCGGATATAGCGCCCCCAAATGTATACCGCACCCCAGTGTATACGGCCCCGGATATAGTGCCCCCCAGTGTATAGCGCCCCCCGCCGGATAGAGCCCCCAAATGTATACCGCACCCCCAGTGTATAGTGCCCCCCCAGTGTATATGGCCCCGGATATAGTGCTCCCCCCAGTGTATAGCGCCCCCCGCCGGATAGAGCCCCCAAATGTATACCGCACCCCCAGTGTATACGGCCCCGGATATAGTGCTCCCCCCAGTGTATAGCGCCCCCCGCCGGATAGAGCCCCCAAATGTATACCGCACCCCCAGTGTATAGTGCCCCCCCAGTGTATATGGCCCCGGATATAGTGCTCCCCCCAGTGTATAGCGCCCCCCGCCGGATAGAGCCCCCAAATGTATACCGCACCCCCAGTGTATAGTGCCCCCCCAGTGTATATGGCCCCGGATATAGTGCTCCCCCCAGTGTATAGCGCCCCCCGCCGGATAGAGAGCCCCCAAATGTATACCGCACCCCCGTGTATAGTGCCCCCCCAGTGTATACGGCCCCGTGTATAGTGCTCCCCCCAGTGTATAGCGCCCCCCGCCGGATAGAGAGCCCCCAAATGTATACCGCACCCCCGTGTATAGTGCCCCCCCAGTGTATACGGCCCCATGTATAGTGCTCCTCCAGTGTATACGGCCCCGTGAATAGCGCCCCCCAACCCAAATGTATACAGCTACCCCAGTGTATAGTGCCCCCCCCCCAGTGTATACGGCCCCGTGAATAGCGCCCCCCAACCCAAATGTATACAGCTACCCCAGTGTATAGTGCCCCCCCCCCCCAGTGTATACGGCCCCGTGTATAGTGCTCCCCCAGTGTATAGCGCCCCCCGCCGGATAGAGAGCCCCCAAATGTATACCGCACCCCCAGTGTATACGGCCCCGGATATAGTGCTCCCCCCAGTGTATAGCGCCCCCCGCCGGATAGAGAGCCCCCAAATGTATACCGCACCCCCAGTGTATACGGCCCCGGATATAGTGCTCCCCCCAGTGTATACGGCCCCGTGAATAGCGCCCCTCCAACCCAAATGTATACAGCACCCCCAGTGTATAGTGCTCCCCCCAGTGTATACGGCCCCGGATATAGTGCTCCCCCCAGTGTATAGTGCCCCCCGCCGGATAGAGCCCCCAAATGTATACCGCACCCCCGTGTATAGTGCCCCCCAGTGTATACGGCCCCGTGTATAGCGCCCCCCAACCCAAATGTATACAGCACCCCCAGTGTATAGTGCCCCCCCCCCCCCCGTGTATAGTGCCCCCCCAGTGTATACGGCCCCGTGTATAGCGCCCCCCAACCCAAATGTATACCGCACCCCCGTGTATAGTGCCCCCCCCCCCCAAGTGTATACGGCCCCGAATATAGTGCTCCCCCCAGTGTATAGCGCCCCCAAATGTATACCGCACCCCCGTGTATAGTGCCCCCCCAGTGTATACGGCCCCGTGTATAGCGCCCCCCAACCCAAATGTATACCGCACCCCCGTGTATAGTGCCCCCCCAGAGTATACGGCCCCGGATATAGTGCCCCCCAGTGTATAGCGCCCCCCGCCGGATAGAGCCCCCAAATGTATACCGCACCCCCAGTGTATAGTGCCCCCCCAGTGTATATGGCCCCGGATATAGTGCTCCCCCCAGTGTATAGCGCCCCCCGCCGGATAGAGCCCCCAAATGTATACCGCACCCCCGTGTATAGTGCCCCCCCAGTGTATACGGCCCCGGATATAGTGCCCCCCAGTGTATAGCGCCCCCCGCCGGATAGAGCCCCCAAATGTATACCGCACCCCCAGTGTATAGTGCCCCCCCAGTGTATATGGCCCCGGATATAGTGCTCCCCCCAGTGTATAGCGCCCCCCGCCGGATAGAGCCCCCAAATGTATACCGCACCCCCGTGTATAGTGCCCCCCCAGTGTATACGGCCCCGTGTATAGTGCTCCCCCCAGTGTATAGCGCCCCCCGCCGGATAGAGAGCCCCCAAATGTATACCGCACCCCCGTGTATAGTGCCCCCCCAGTGTATACGGCCCCGTGTATAGTGCCCCTCCAGTGTATACGGCCCCGGATATAGTGCCTCCTCCAGTGTATATGGCCCCGTGAATAGCGCCCCCCAACCCAAATGTATACAGCTACCCCAGTGTATAGTGCCCCCCCCCCCAGTGTATACGGCCCCGTGTATAGTGCTCCCCCAGTGTATACGGCCCCGTGTATAGTGCTCCCCCAGTGTATACGGCCCCGTGTATAGCGCTCCCCCCAGTGTATACGGCCCCGTGAATAGCGCCCCCCAACCCAAATGTATACAGCTACCCCAGTGTATAGTGCCCCCCCCCCAGTGTATAGTGCCCCCCCCCCAGTGTATAGTGCCCCCCCCCCAGTGTATACGGCCCCGTGTATAGTGCTCCCCCCAGTGTATAAGTGTATACGGCCCCGTGTATAGTGCTCCCCCAGTGTATATGGCCCCGGATATACCGCCCCCACCCAAATGTATACAGCACCCCCAGTGTATAGTGCCCCCCCCCCCGAGTATACGGCCCCGGATATAGTGCGCCCCCCCACTGTATACGGCCCCGTGAATAGCGCCCCCCAACCCAAATGTATACAGCTCCCCCAGTGTATACGGCCCCGTGTATAGTGCCCCCCCAGTGTATACGGCCCCGGATATAGCGCCCCCAAACCCAAATGTATACAGCACCCCCGTGTGTAGTGCCCCCCCCCCCAGTGTATACGGCCCCGGATAGAGAGCCCCCCAACCCAAATGTATACAGCACCCCCAGTGTATACGGCCCCGTGTATAGTGCCCCCCAGTGTATACGGCCCCGTGTATAGTGCTCCCCCCACTGTATACGGCCCAGTGTATAGCGCCCCCCAACCCAAATGTATACAGCATCCCCAGTGTATACGGCCCCGTGTATAGTGCTCCCCCCAGTGTGTACGGCCCCGAATATAGCGCCCCCACCGGATATAGCGCTCCCCAACCCAAATGTATACAGCACCCCCGTGTATAGTGCCCCCCCCTCAGTGTATACGGCCCCGGATAGAGAGCCCCCCAACCCAAATGTATACGGCCCCGTGTATAGTGCTCTCCCCAGTGTATACGGCCCCAGATATAGCGCCCCCAACTCAAATGTATACAGCACCCCCAGTGCATAGTGCCCTCCCCAGAGTATACGGCCCCGTGCATAGTGCCCCCCCAGAGTATATGGCCCTGTGTATAGTGCTCCCCCAGTGTATACGGCCCCAGATATAGCGCCCCCCGCCGGATAGCGCCCCCAACTCAAATGTATACAGCACCCCCAGTGCATAGTGCCCTCCCCAGAGTATACGGCCCCGTGCATAGTGCCCCCCCAGAGTATATGGCCCTGTGTATAGTGCTCCCCCAGTGTATACGGCCCCGGATATAGCGCCCCCCGCCGGATAGCGCCCCCAACCCAAATGTATACAGCACCCCCAGTGTATACGGCCCCGTGTATATTGCTCCCCCAGTGTATACGGCCCCGTGTATAGTGCTCCCCCCAGTGTATACGGCCCCGTGTATAGTGCTCCTCCAGTGTATACGGGCCCGTGTATAGTGCTCCCCCCAGTGTATACGGCCCCGTGTATAGTGCTCCCCCCAGTGTATACGGCCCCGGATATAGTGCTCCCCCAGTGTATACGGCCCCGTGTATAGTGCTCCCCCAGTGTATACGGCACCGTGTATAGTGCTCCCCCAGTGTATACGGGCCCGTGTATAGTGCTCCCCCCAGTGTATACGGCCCCGTGTATAGTGCTCCTCCAGTGTATACGGCCCCGTGTATAGTGCTCCCCCCAGTGTATACGGCCCCGTGTATAGTGCTCCCCCAGTGTATACGGCCCCGTGTATAGTGCTCCCCCAGTGTATACGGCCCCGTGTATAGTGCTCCCCCCAGTGTATACGGCCCCGTGTATAGTGCTCCCCCCAGTGTATACGGCCCCGTGTATAGTGCTTCCCCCAGTGTATACGGCCCCGTGTATAGTGCTCCCCCAGTGTATACGGCCCCGGATATAGCGCCCCCACCGGATATAGCACTCCCCAACCCAAACGTGTATAGTGCCCCCCCCAGTGTATAAGGCCCCGGATAGAGAGCCCCCCAACCCAAATGTATACAGCACCCCCAGTGTATACGGCCCCGTGTATAGTGCTCTCCCCAGTGTATACGGCCCCGGATATAGCGCCCCCCGCCGGATAGCGCCCCCAACTCAAATGTATACAGCACCCCCAGTGCATAGTGCCCCCCCAGAGTATACGGCCCTGTGTATAGTGCTCCCCCAGTGTATACGGCCCCGGATATAGCGCCCCCCGCCGGATAGCGCCCCCAACCCAAATGTATACAGCACCCCCAGTGTATACGGCCCCGTGTATATTGCTCCCCCAGTGTATACGGCCCCGGATAGAGAGCCCCCAACCCAAATGTATACAGCACCCCCAGTGTATACGGCCCCGTGTATATTGCTCCCCCAGTGTATACGGCCCCGTGTATAGTGCTCCCCCCAGTGTATACGGCCCCGTGTATAGTGCTCCTCCAGTGTATACGGGCCCGTGTATAGTGCTCCCCCCAGTGTATACGGCCCTGTGTATAGTGCTCCCCCAGTGTATACGGCCCTGTGTATAGTGCTCCCCCAGTGTATACGGCCCCGGATATAGCGCCCCCCGCCGGATAGCGCCCCCAACCCAAATGTATACAGCACCCCCAGTGTATTGTGCCCCCCCAGAGTATACGGCCCCGTGTATAGTGCTCCCCCAGTGTATACGGCCCCGGATAGAGAGCCCCCAACCCAAATGTATACAGCACCCCCAGTGTATACGGCCCCGTGTATATTGCTCCCCCAGTGTATACGGCCCCGTGTATAGTGCTCCCCCCAGTGTATACGGCCCCGTGTATAGTGCTCCCCCCAGTGTATACGGCCCCGTGTATAGTGCTCCCCCCAGTGTATACGGCCCCGTGTATAGTGCTCCCCCCAGTGTATACGGCCCCGTGTATAGTGCTCCCCCCAGTGTATACGGCCCCGTGTATAGTGCTCCCCCCAGTGTATACGGCCCCGTGTATAGCGCTCCCCCCAGTGTATACGGCCCCGTGTATAGCGCTCCCCCCAGTGTATACGGCCCCGTGTATAGTGCTCCCCCCAGTGTATACGGCCCCGTGTATAGTGCTCCCCCCAGTGTATACGGCCCCGTGTATAGTGCTCCCCCCAGTGTATACGGCCCCGTGTATAGTGCTCCCCCCAGTGTATACGGCCCCGTGTATAGTGCTCCCCCCAGTGTATACGGCCCCGTGTATAGCGCTCCCCCCAGTGTATACGGCCCCGTGTATAGTGCTCCCCCCAGTGTATACGGCCCCGTGTATAGTGCTCCCCCCAGTGTATACGGCCCCGTGTATAGCGCTCCCCCCAGTGTATACGGCCCCGTGTATAGCGCTCCCCCCAGTGTATACGGCCCCGTGTATAGCGCTCCCCCCAGTGTATACGGCCCCGTGTATAGTGCCCCCCCCAGTGTATACGGCCCCCGTGTATAGTGCTCCCCCCAGTGTATACGGCCCCGTGTATAGTGCCCCCCCCCAGTGTATACGGCCCCCGTGTATAGTGCTCCCCCCAGTGTATACGGCCCCGTGTATAGCGCTCCCCCCTGTGTATAGTGCCCCCGTGTATAGTGCTCCCCCCAGTGTATACGGCCCCGTGTATAGTGCTCCCCCCAGTGTATACGGCCCCGTGTATAGTGCTCCCCCCAGTGTATACGGCCCCGTGTATAGTGCTCCCCCCAGTGTATACGGCCCCGTGTATAGCGCTCCCCCCAGTGTATACGGCCCCGTGTATAGTGCTCCCCCCAGTGTATACGGCCCCGTGTATAGTGCCCCCCCCAGTGTATACGGCCCCCGTGTATAGTGCTCCCCCCAGTGTATACGGCCCCGTGTATAGCGCTCCCCCCTGTGTATAGTGCCCCCGTGTATAGTGCTCCCCCCAGTGTATACGGCCCCGTGTATAGTGCTCCCCCCCAGTGTATACGGCCCCGTGTATAGTGCTCCCCCCAGTGTATACGGCCCCGTGTATAGTGCTCCCCCCAGTGTATACGGCCCCGTGTATAGCGCTCCCCCCAGTGTATACGGCCCCGTGTATAGTGCTCCCCCCAGTGTATACGGCCCCGTGTATAGTGCTCCCCCCAGTGTATACGGCCCCGTGTATAGCGCTCCCCCCAGTGTATACGGCCCCGTGTATAGCGCTCCCCCCAGTGTATACGGCCCCGTGTATAGCGCTCCCCCCAGTGTATACGGCCCCGTGTATAGTGCCCCCCCCAGTGTATACGGCCCCCGTGTATAGTGCTCCCCCCAGTGTATACGGCCCCGTGTATAGTGCCCCCCCCCAGTGTATACGGCCCCCGTGTATAGTGCTCCCCCCAGTGTATACGGCCCCGTGTATAGCGCTCCCCCCTGTGTATAGTGCCCCCGTGTATAGTGCTCCCCCCAGTGTATACGGCCCCGTGTATAGTGCTCCCCCCTGTGTATAGTGCTCCCCCCAGTGTATACGGCCCCGTGTATAGTGCTCCCCCCAGTGTATACGGCCCCGTGTATAGTGCTCCCCCCAGTGTATAAATTGACCTCATACTGCTGCCCCCAATGTCACGAACCCCGGGATCCGGATGTCACAGAATGTAATAGTGTTTTGTTTGATACTTTGTTTTTTTCATGTGTTCTTGCTGTTGGTCTTGGTTTCGGTTTCTCCTGGAGGTGGAGGATTGTTACAATGTATCGGTTTCTGTCCTGGGCTCCAGGCTGATGAGGCTCAGCTGCACTGACACATGGTAACGAGCGCCCAGCTGTGTGACCAGGACTAGGTCTGCTCTGTTGTAGTTCTTGCCTTAATGACACCGGTCTGAATTTGAGAATTTTTTTTTTTTTTTTTTAAACTTCCATCCAGTTCCAGAGATGAGTCGTCTTAATTATCACCATTTTATGGTCTGTACAAGGGGGTGTGGCTCACAGGGTTCTTTGGGGGCGTGTTTACCCTATAAGCCACGCCCACTTGTTCAGACCATAAACAAGGTGCTAAGTAAAAAGACCTGTCTTTCTGGAACTGGATGGAGGATTTAGAAAGAAAAAAAAACAACTTTATCCCTGATCTCCCCCTGAGAAAGAGCAAAACCAGTGTCGCTGTGGCCTGGGAGGTGTAATGGCCCCCTCTCTGCTGTGCCCTCCCCCGCTATCATCAGATATCTGCAGGAAACCATCCTGGGGGAAGAAGTTTGTTTGCAAATGTTTTACATGTCTAAAAAGTCTGTGAGTTGTCTATAAAGGTACCGTCACACTAAACGACCCGGCCGTGATCGTTGGTAAGTCGTTGTGTGGTCGCTGGGGAGCTGTCACATAGACAACTCACTCCAGCGACCAACGATCAGGGGAAAGACTTCGGCATCGTTGAAACTGTCTTCAACGATGCCGAAGTCCCCGGGTAACCAGGGTAAACATCGGGTTACTAAGTGCAGGGCCGCGCTTAGTAACCCGATGTTTACCCTGGTTACCATTGTAAAAAAAACAGTACATACTCACATTCCGGTGTCTGTCACGTCCCCCGGCGTCAGCTTCCCGCACTGTCAGCGCCGGCCGGCCGTAAAGCAGAGCAGTGACATCACCGCTCTGCTTTACGGCCGGCGCTCAGTCAGTGCAGGGAAGCTGACGGCGAGGGACGTGACAGACACCGGAATGTGAGTATTACTTTTACAATGGTAACCAGGGTAAATATCGGGTTACTAAGCGTGGCCCTGCACTTAGTAACCCGATGTTTACCCTGGTTACCGGGGACCTCGGGATCGTTGGTCGCTGGAGAGCGGTCTGTGTGACAGCTCTCCAGCGACCAAACAGCGACGCTGCAGCGATCCGGATCGTTGTCGGTATCGCTGCAGCGTCGTTTAGTGTGAAGGTGCCTTATGGATAATTACAACAAGGCCGACTTAAAAAATGTCACACTTTTTACATCCCAGAGTGAAAGCAAAGCCGAACTTAATTTAATTTCTGGTGTTTTTTTTTGTTTGTTTGTTTTTTTTTTGTTTTTTTTATTATTCTAAATGGATTAATAGAAGTGTCAGTGTTTATTTGCAAATCGGCCTTAACAATTGTATGCTTCATTGTTTCTATAGAATTTGGCACTGGACTTGTTTGTTTTGTGTGTAGTCCAGCAATTGTTACCCAAATATTCTCTTCTCTGAACTTAGCCTAGTACTTCAATAGCACGACCTACAGATTCTGAACTACATCCTGTATTATCCTCCAGAGCTGCAGTCACTATTCTGCTGGTGCAGTCACTGTGTACATACATTACATTACTGATCCTGAGTTACATCCTGTATTATACCCCAGCTGCGCTCACTATTCTGCTGGTGCAGTCACTGTGTACATACATTACATTACTGATTCTGAGTTACATCCTGTATTATACCCCAGCTGCGCTCACTATTCTGCTGGTGCAGTCACTGTGTACATACATTACATTACTGATCCTGAGTTACATCCTGTATTATACTCCAGAGCTGCACTCACTGTTCTGCTGGTGCAGTCACTGTGTACATACATTACATTACTGATCCTGAGTTACATCCTGTATTATACCCCAGCTGCGCTCACTATTCTGCTAGTGCAGTCACTGTGTACATACATTACATTACTGATTCTGAGTTACATCCTGTATTATACCCCAGCTGCGCTCACTATTCTGCTGGTGCAGTCACTGTGTACATACATTACATTACTGATCCTGAGTTACATCCTGTATTATACTCCAGAGCTGCACTCACTATTCTGCTGGTGCAGTCACTGTGTACATACATTACTGATCCTGAGTTACATCCTGTATTATACCCCAGAGCTGCACTCACTATTCTGCTGGTGCAGTCACTGTGTACATACATTACATTACTGATCCTGAGTTACATCCTGTATTATACCTCAGAGCTGCACTCACTATTCTGCTGGTGCAGTCACTGTGTACATGATCCTGAGTTACATCCTGTATTATACTCCAGAGCTGCACTCACTATTCTGCTGGTGCAGTCACTGTGTACATACATTACTGATCCTGAGTTACATCCTGTATTATACTCCAGGGCTGCACTCACTATTCTGCTGGTGCAGTCACTGTGTACATACATTACTGATCCTGAGTTACATCCTGTATTATACTCCAGAGCTGCACTCACTATTCTGCTGGTGCAGTCACTATGTACATACATTACTGATCCTGAGTTACATCCTGTATTCTACTCCAGGGCTGCACTCACTATTCTGCTGGTGCAGTCACTGTGTACATACATTACATTACTGATCCTGAGTTACCTCCTGTATTATACCCCAGAGCTGCACTCACTATTCTGCTGGTGCAGTCACTGTGTACATACATTACTGATCCTGAGTTACATTCTGTATTATACTCCAGAGCTGCACTCACTATTCTGCTGGTGCAGTCACTGTGTACATACATTACTGATCCTGAGTTACATCCTGTATTATACTCCAGGGCTGCACTCACTATTCTGCTGGTGCAGTCACTGTGTACATACATTACATTACTGATCCTGAGTTACCTCCTGTATTATACCCCAGAGCTGCACTCACTATTCTGCTGGTGCAGTCACTGTGTACATACATTACTGATCCTGAGTTACATTCTGTATTATACTCCAGAGCTGCACTCACTATTCTGCTGGTGCAGTCACTGTGTACATACATTACTGATCCTGAGTTACATCCTGTATTATACCTCAGAGCTGCACTCACTATTCTGCTGGTGCAGTCACTGTGTACATACATTACATTACTGATCCTGAGTTACATCCTGTATTATACCCCAGAGCTGCACTCACTATTCTGCTGGTGCAGTCACTGTGTACATACATTACATTACTGATCCTGAGTTACATACTGTATTATACCTCAGAGCTGCACTCACTATTCTGGTGCAGTCACTGTGTACATACATTACATTACTGATCCTGAGTTACAGCCTGTATTATACCTCAGAGCTGCACTCACTATTCTGCTGGTGCAGTCACTGTGTACATACATTACATTACTGATCCTGAGTTACATCCTGTATTATACTCCAGAGCTGCACTCACTATTCTGCTGGTGCAGTCACTGTGTACATACATTACTGATCCTGAGTTACATCCTGTATTATACCCCAGAGCTGCACTCGCTATTCTGCTGGTGCAGTCACTGTGTACATACATTACATTACTGATCCTGAGTTACCTCCTGTATTATACTCCAGAGCTGCACTCACTATTCTGCTGGTGCAGTCACTGTGTACATACATTACATTACTGATCCTGAGTTACATCCTGTATTATACCTCAGAGCTGCACTCACTATTCTGCTGGTGCAGTCACTGTGTACATCCATTACATTACTGATCCTGAGTTACATCCTGTATTATACCCCAGAGCTGCACTCACTATTCTGCTGGTGCAGTCACTGTGTACATACATTACATTACTGATCCTGAGTTACATCCTGTATTATACCCCAGAGCTGCACTCACTATTCTGCTGGTGCAGTCACTGTGTACATACATTACATTACTGATCCTGAGTTACATCCTGTATTATACCCCAGATCTGCACTCTCTATTCTGCTATTAGTCATGTTGGACATACTTTCCTGATCTCCCTTCATTGTGGCCACTTCCTGCTGTTTTTTGGAGCCGGCTCTTGAGCTTTCAGTCTGGTGTTTGTTCTGTGGACAGGGGATCAGAGTCCTCAGTAATTAGTCACGTGTTGGTGACTCTGGGTGAGTAAGATGTTGATAATGATCTCTGGTCCCATCACTTGTGAGTTCAGCTCTGCAGAGATCATCATGTTGACCAGTCGGTGCCTCTCGGAAGTTTACTTCTGTCTGGGTGTGACGTTCTCTATCGCTTGGACTGACCTCGTTTCCATGGAGTTACTGCTCGTACTGTAAAGAAGCCTTTCCTATGTCTTCTTCAGTGTCCTTTTCTCTTGCATGGACTTGCTGATTATGCTTTTTTTTTTTTTTTTTCTTCTTTTACCCGTCTTTGTATCTGTCGCACATTTAAATACTTTATTCTCATTGGCTTTTGCCGAGCGTCTATTAACCTCTTACCGGTGGTGAATAAATGTCGGCACTTGCTGCGCTCTGTGCAGAACCAACGTTTGCACAAAGTCTGCAGCACTCTGGACCCCCAGTGTCCTCCAAGAGCCGGGATTCATGTGCAGGAGGCTGGCTCTGCATCGGCCACTCCAGCCTGATTGACTCAGGTCCCGATGATGTTAAAGGGAACCTGTCACCCCAAAATCGACGATGAGCTAAGCCCACCGGCATCAGGGGCTTATCTACCACATTCTGTAATGCTATAGATAAGCCCCCGATGTTACCTGAAAGATGAGAAAGAGCTTAGATTATACTCCCCAGGGGCGGTCCCGGTACGATGGGCGTCGTGGTCCGGGGCCTCCCATCTTCTTACGATGACGTCCTCTTGTCTTCACGCTCCGGCGCAGGCGTACTGATCTGTCCTGTTGAGGGCAAAGTACTGCGGTGCGCAGGCGCTGGGCCTCTCTGACCTTTCCCGGCTCCGGCGCACTGCAGTACTTTGCTCTGCCCTCAACAGGACAGATCAGTACGCCTGCGCCGCAGCGTGAAGACAAGAGGACGTCATCGTAAGAAGATGGGAGGCCCCGGACCGGACGCCCATCGTACCGGGACCGCCCCTGGGTGAGTATAATCTAAGCTCTTTTTCTTATCTTTCAGGATACATCTGGGGCTTATCTATAGCATTACAGAATGCATTACAGAATGCTGGAGATAAGCCCCTGATGCTGGTGGGCTTAGCTCATCGTCGATTTTGGGGGTTACCGGTTCCCTTTAACCCTGTGCTGTCCTCTAGAGGAGAAAAAAGATTTAAAAAAAACAACAAAAAAAAAAACGCTAAAAAATAAAAACCATACCAATAAATACGTATGTTTATATAAAAACAAGAATAAACAAAAGTACACATTTGGTGTTGCTGCGTCTGGAACGACCTGATCTAACAGTCAGCCCAGTTAACCCCTTCAGTCAATGTGTAAAAACATAAAAATAAAACCATGCCAAATACTATGCCTTTTTATCATAGTGCCCCCCAAAAGTGGAATAAAACGCGATCGAATGGTATCTCTGAAAACGTCATCTTGTCCCAAAAAAGCCAGCTCCATCAGCTGCGAAATAGTTTACAGCTCTCAGAATAAGGTGATGCAAAGTACCGTATTTTTTTTTTTCTATAAATTTTTATTGTATAAAAGCCCCAAAACACAAACGGTATAAATGATGTATATCGCTGTAATCGTAGTGACCCGAAGAATAAAGCTGCCTTATCAATTTTACCACACAAGGAATGACCTGAGAAAAAAAAAAAAGATCCTGAATTGCTGGTGTTTGTTCATTCTGCCTCCCAAAAATTGCATTAGAAAGTCTTGAAAAGTCATGTGACCGAAAATAAGTCAATTCGTCCTGCAAAAGAAAGCCGTCACATGACTGTCAGCCGAAATATGGAAAAATAATTTATACAGGTCAATTGACTTTAGGGGTGCGGTTTACAGAGCAAGAGGAACAAAACTTTTAAATCTTACATATTTAATCCAGAATGGTAGGCAGTATTTATACAGATATACGAGGATGGTGCAAACTGGCAACAAACAATATACAGTTACATAAAAAGTAATATCTAAAGCCAATTAAGGCTATGTGCACACGTTCAGGAATTCATGCAGAAAATTCCTGTGGAAATCCGGACATTTCTGCCAGATTTCCGCATGAAATCCGCATGCGTTTTTTGCGCTTTTTTTCCCTGACACTTCCCAATGCATTAGACAGTGGGAAAACCGCGAAAAAAAAACGCAAAATTAATGAGCAGGTTCATTATTTTTCCGCAATGCGTTTTTCATGCGGAAAAACGCACATCATGTGCACAGAAATTGCGGATTTCATTAAAAATGATAGGATGCTTAATGTATGCAGATTATTTGCGGTTTTATAGCGTTTTTATAGCGCAAAAACGCTAAAAAAACGCAAATAATCTGTAATGTGTTTAACATAGCCTAAATAGCTTAGCAGGGGAGGGGAGACCCTCTGATTGGGAGAAAATGGAGGAAACGCACAGCGAACTATGACTCCCAGAATCAGCATTGAGACCTAAACTTTCATTTTTATTAGCTCAGTGCTATGCCTCCCCTTGATCAGCTCATCTTGGGACTGATTGTGGGTATGTGTTGGATGTATCAGAAGTTTATGAAAATCCCAACTTACAGGATGCTTGCCCCTGGAGGTCCCAGGCGGTAGATATTGTCATGTTTCCTAGTGCAATTTTTAGCTTTTTTTTTTTTTTTGTATCAAACAAGCCGGGATAGCATCATCCTTCCGACTCTTATTCAGTTGGAGGGGTTAGAATGGCCTTACAGTGAGGAAGTGAATGTGTTCTGTTCATCCCTTCGCTACTATGCTGAAAATATGGATCTACGTGAACACCATTATTCATGTCAACACACCGGAGACAATGTCTAGCTGTAATTGTCCAGTTTTTTTCTTTGAAGAGAGGAAGGGTATTTCCCTGCCTCTGCGTGAACAAATCTGTCTTGCTGTCTCCTCCAAGCATTTCTGTGCTGTAATTACCTGGTCACTGCAGGAGGTCCCTGTTTCAAAGGAGGTTGAGTATTAGATCGCTTCCCGTGTTTTATTTAGTTTTGAGGAGAACATGACTTCTCCTTGCCCTGCAACAAACAAACGCCTCATCTTAAGCTTACGTATCTGAGGTCCAATAACTCCTTCCTTTATCTTTGCTTCACTCAACCTTGGAAATGTCAGTGAGATACTAGAAAGCTTTTGCATTTTTATCCATTTACAAAGTTCTTCATTAGGCGCCATTTGCTATACAATAATAGTAACAAAATCTTGTGTGGGTGCTGGATGCCGGACGTTTTTTACTCTTTCCTGGCTGAAGTGAAGGTCGGAGAGGCCGGTCTCTCTTTATTGTAGTGATATTCTCCCACTCACATGGGAAGCAGCAGGACTTTACCCATCCTGGAGACCAAGTAGGAGGGCAATCACCTTTACGTCAACACTGAAGGGCCACAAATGTTCATGGTTCAGGCACCTTACTCTGCTGTTTACCTCTTATATCGGCTCCTACAGGTCTTCTGCTATGTTTGGAGGACAGGCACGCAGGGTCATTGATCAGTTGTTGTTTGCTAATATGTTGCTTACCTGTTGTACAAGTACATGTAGCTTGTTGACCTGCAAAACCGTGGAGGATGAACTTTGCAGATTGATTAAATACTCAGAGTTAATCTCATCCCACCTTCCCCCTCTCCTGTGGATGATGGCCCGAACCTCAAATGTGGGTATAAAAAGGATCTGTATCCTGCAAAAAGACTTTACAGAACAGCCAAGGTATCATTGCCCCATCAAGAGGATTAGAGACTTGACGTTCTACAGGCTGCCAGCTTAAGGACCACGGCCCTAGCTGGAAAAATAGATTTGCTCAATTGACCATCACTGAACCTATGGAGACGTTTGGGGAAACTTAGGTTGGGATCCTCCGGTCACCTGGCCCCATGGAGACATTCGGAGAAGCCAGGTTGGAACCGTCCAGTCACCTGGTCACGTGCCTCACTGGACAGTCAGCTTCCTAAGCTTGTCGTTATCTCTTCTCACTGGATGCCTGACAAAAGCGGGGTACCACTGGTGGGGGTAGTCGACCCTGGAAGCCCCGAAGTGACAGCTACTCTAATCCTGGTGAGTCCGCAGAAGGATGAGGCGCTGTAATGTGCACCATCTTGGGTATCTGCTAGGACTGAAATAGCATTTGGTTGTCTGTTGGCTTTCCCCAGATCATCAGGGCTGCAAAAGGCATAGAAACCATGAAACCACTGGGTAAGACGTCGACATTTTTGATCGCTCTAAGATAAAATACTGAAGGTTCAATAGACTAATAGATGATGTAATAGACGAGCTACTGGCAGTGTAGTTTTTCTATAAGCCTGCATCACTGCTGCAGCCAAAGCATTGAGCCTGGAGCGGACCTGGGGAGGGTGATTACCTGCCGCGTTTGATGGGCATTTTGGGGTCTACTTTTTTCTCCAGTCTTAACTATATTTGCTCATCTTCAGTCGCTGAAGTCTGTCCCCTCTATTGTCTGAGACTGGTCACACAGACTATAGTTTGCGGTCTGTAACCATGGCGACACATTGCTCTGCACTGCAGCTGTGTACACGGTGGTTGAGACTGGGTAGTTAGATCAGTTGGTGGCAGCCCGTCCTGTCCCTTACATTGTGCTGTTGGCTTGTAGCGTCTCGTTTGTGACCAGGGGCTTTAGCTGGGGTCTTGTGGGACCTTTCGTCTTGGGCAAAGTGGCTAATTAGAGCCACACCTCACTCTCGTAGCATCCCTCTTTGTGCGATGTCGCTGCCCTCCCATTTTGCGACAGCAACCCTTATCCCCGCACCCCAACCTGATTTGCAGCAGCGTTTCTTTGCCTCCTCCCATTGTTTGGCAGCTCCTCCCCCTCTTCACCCTCCCCTGGATTTGGCGGTGGCTCCTCCCCTTCTTTGCCTTCCCCCACGGGTTTAGCAGCGGATCCTTCTCTTCACATTCCCTCCTCTTGGCCCTCCCCCTGTTTGGTGGTGGCTCCTCTTCCTCTCTTCGCCCTTTCTTTTCTTTATTTTTTTTTTTTTATATAGCGCTAACATATTCTGCAGCGCTTTACAAGTTGCACACATTATCATCACTGTCCCCGTTGGGGACATATCAGTATGTCTTTGCAATGTGGGAGGAAACCGGAGTACCCGGAGGAAACCCACGAAAACACGGAGAGAACATACAAACTCTTTGCAGATGTTGTCCTTGGTGGGGTTTGAACCCAGGACTCCAGCGCTGCAAGGCTGCTGTGCTAACCACTGCGCCACCGTGCTGCCCTCCCCCCCCTCTCTTTGCCTTCCCCTGGTTTGGTGGTGGCTCCTCCTCTTTGCCCTCCCCTGGTTTGGCGGTGGCTCCACCCCCTCTCTTCACCCTCCCCGGTTTGGCAGTGGCTCCTCCCCCTCTTTGCCCTCCTCTCTTCGCCCTCCCCCAGTTTGTCGGTGGCTCCTCCTCCTCTGCCCTCCCCCGGTTTGGCGGCTCCTCTTTGCCCTCCCTCGGTTTGGCGTTGGTTCCTCCTCTCTTCGCCCTCCACCGGGTTTGGCAGTGGCTCCTCCCCCTCTTTGCCCTCCTCTCTTCGCCCTCCCCCAGTTTGTCGGTGGCTCCTCCTCCTCTGCCCTCCCCCGGTTTGGCGGTGGCTCCTCTTTGCCCTCCCTCGGTTTGGCGTTGGTTCCTCCTCTCTTCGCCCTCCACCGGGTTTGGCAGTGGCTCCTCCTCCTCTCGTCGCCCTCCACCGGGTTTGGCGGTGGCTGCTCCTCCTCTTCCCTCCCCCTGTTTGGCGTTGGCTCGTCTCGTCGCCCTCCACTGGGTTTGGCGGTGGCTCCTCCTCCTCTTCCCTCCCCCTGTTTGGCGGTGGCTCCTCTTTGCCCTCCCCAGTTTGGCGGTGGCTCCTCCCCCTCTTTGCCCTCCCCTGGGGTTGGCGGTGGCTCCTCCCCCTCTTTGCCCTCCCCTGAGTTTGGCGGTGGCTCCTCCCCCTCTTTGCCCTCCCCTGAGTTTGGCGGTGGCTCCTCCCCCTCTTTGCCCTCCCCTGAGTTTGGCGGTGGCTCCTCCCCCTCTTTGCCCTCCCCTGAGTTTGGCGGTGGCTCCCCCCTCTTTGCCCTCCCCTGAGTTTGGCGGTGGCTCCCCCCTCTTTGCCCTCCCCTGGGGTTGGCGGTGGCTCCCCCCTCTTTGCCCTCCCCTGGGGTTGGCGGTGGCTCCTCCCCCTCTTTGCCCTCCCCAGAGTTTGGTGGTGGCTCCTCCCCCTCTTTGCCCTCCCCAGAGTTTGGCGTTGGCTCCTCCCCCTTTGCCCTCCCCAGAGTTTGGCGGTGGCTCCTCCTCCTCTTCCCTCCTCTGGTTTGGCGGTGGCTCCTCCCCCTCTTTGCCCTCCCCAGAGTTTGGCGGTGGCTCCTCCCCCTCTTCCCTCCCCCGGGTTTGGCATCGGCTCTGATTCAGTCTATTTGTTAGGATCCATGATTGGCCTGCGGAGCAGTCGGCGCGGTGCAGTTCTTGGACAGTGTTGCTCGTCCTTGTGAGGAGCTGCTGCTGGTGCAGGGCGGGCGGTTACCAGCTGTGCTTCTATTAACTCCTCACTTGTAGGGAGATTGCCTCTCTAGTGCCACCTATGGGTGCAGCTCGTCAGCGGGTGGATGCATTATTATGGCAGAGGTCTTGCAGTACCTGAGACGGGGATGTCTGTTCCACTTTTCTCCGGACACATTTATTTTCTGCTGTCCTCCCCCATTTCTTGCTGTGAATGTTTTGACCTCTGTGAAGCTGGAGGAGAGACAAGGAGACTGGATTTTTTTTTTTTTTTTTTCAGCCACTTCCAGCTGAAACCAGTTTGAGGCGGTTTCCAGAGGAGTATTAATGGGGACGGGCAGAGATTGCAATGTGTGAAGCTCGGATACCACCAAGCATCCCAAAAATGCAGATGCCCAGGAACATGTGCACCCCCAGACCAAGGAGGAAGGTGGACCGGACCATAACATTTAGGATAAAATGGAGGGGGGTGACATGGGAAAACTTAAGTAGTGCAATGACTGCAAGATCGGGACCGGTTCCCGACCCACACACTGATTTTTAAGAAGTCTGGATCCACTTTTGCTTACAATGGCACAAAATTGGATCCAGTCACATTCACTGCGTCCACCAATCCTGTGGCACGATGCCGGCCCAAAGACCAGATGTGCCACATCAGATTGGTAAGCGCAGCTATGGATGTGAGTGGAATCCTGTAATCCTCCCGCAGCTTCACTCCCGCTGAGTGATCCGGTGACTCGCGGCCTCACGTTTACAATGGTGACAACTCGCGGGCGGCACTTCTAAATCATGCAGAGCAGGAGGATGTAAGGTCCGATCCTGCAGGTTCTGCTTGTTCAGCTTGGGGCATCTGTTGCAGATACTGTTCTTGGTTGTTTTTTTTTTTTCCTCCAGGAGAGTTCTGTAAATTATTTGGTGCCCGCTGAAAATGGACCCAGCCCTCTTCTGACAGTCCACCTATTACTTGCTGGCCTCCACCATTTCCCTCTGGCTGTTGTCCACAGTTTCCCCCTAGCTTCCACCACCCCTTCCTCTAGCTGCTGTCCACAGTTTCCCCCTGGCTTCCACCTCCTCTTCCTCCTTTGGCTGCTGTCCTCCATTTCCCCCTGGCATCCACCATTTCCCCCTGGCATCCACCATTTCCGCCTGGCTTCCACCTTTTCTTCCTTCTCTGGCTGCTTTCCACCATGTAGTGAAATATGTATAGGTATGAATGTGTGACTAGCAGTAATTTAACATCCGTCCTGAGACTGTAGGTCTCACAAATGTCACAACAAATGTTATCCTGAGAAGGCAGTCTATGGTCTCCAATCTCGCCAGGAGGTCTTCCTGAGAACCAGGAAGAAGGGGAAACATTTCACACCTTCTAGCTGTTTTGAAGAGAGATGTCAATTACAGCCAGACACGATCTATCTGTGAGAACTTACACAGAGAATTTAAGAGGATATAATATATTCATTGGTGGAGTGTTCACGGTCCAGTCACAAACAAGCAATTATAAATATTAACCTGAGAGGCAGGTCTAGAAATTTGACCTCTAGGGTGACTATATAAATTAGACCTACACACAAAGGGGGGGGGGGTTCACAGATTGAGGGGCAGCCAAGCTGATGTGTTCCAGTCCATATTCGTTCCCACCCCCTCTCAGGGAGCAGGAAGCCGACTACAAAGTTAGATATTTCTGTAAGTTTTCTCCCATTTATTTTTATAACTGTTTTGCATTATTTGTATGTCTTTATATTACCATATTTTATACCCTTTTTTATTGTAAGCACTGTACCTTTTTGTATTAAAGCATAAAACTTTAACAAGTTGAACCTTGTATCTTCTAAAGAATCCATAGCCTTAAACTGTGTGAGCCTTATGAGTGGTAGACATTAATAGTATTAATATTTCCAGGACTCATCGCCCATGTGTTCGGTGAGTGGTGGCAGCGTGTATTAGCGGGTGTGTGGCTTGGGTCGGGGTGTGATTTATGCTCCCATTACAGCATAGGACAGAGGTTGAATGCTGGACTGAGAGAGGGGAGATTAACCCTTGCAGGCACAACCCCAGTGCACTTGACACACCATATCCCCCTGGCTTCCACCTCTTCTTCCTCCTCTGGCTGCTTTCCACGGTTTCCCCTTGGCTTCCACCTCTTCTTCCTCCTCTGGCTGCTTTCCACGGTTTCCCCTTGGCTTCCACCTCTTCTTCCTCCTCTGGCTGCTTTCCACGGTTTCCCCTTGGCTTCCACCTCCTCTTCCTTCTCTGGCTGCTTTCCACGGTTTCCCCTTGGCTTCCACCTCTGGCTGTTGCCCACCTTTTACCCCATATCTGCTTTCCTGTACAGACCATAAACCAGCAGGGGGTGCTGGGAATTGTCAGCTCTGCAGCTTAATATTTGGTGTCTGCTTGTTTTTTCTTGTGTGAAGGGGACGGCTCGCCCCTTTTGCTGATCTGCTCGCTTCCCATCAGTGATATTGGTGGCCATGTGTGTGAGGTACGTGGCTCTCCCCAGAGAAGCGGCTCTGCTCACGTCCTCTGTCTGCCTTGTCTCTTGCAGTGGGAATCATCCGGTGTCCCCTGTGCAGCCAGGAATGTGTGGAGAGGGACATCATCGAAAACATTTTTGTACGAGACACCACAGAAGTCCCGAGCAGCACTGTGGAGAAGCCCAGCCAGGTGAGTCCCACTAGAGCAGCACTGCAGCTGTGGCACGTCTCCTGGCTGCAGATAGAGGCTCCTCCAGAGCTGTACTCGCTATTCTGCGGTTACATCATGTCTTCTCCAGAGTTGTAGTATGCTGGTTTGCTGTTGGCCTTCGGGGCCCCGTCTTGGCAGCTGCGCCTTCCGTCTGGTTGCTGATCGAGTTGCGCGACTCATTATTTCTTCCCCTTGCAGCAAGTGTGTACGAGCTGTGAGGACAACGCGGAGGCGCGCGGCTTCTGTGTGGAGTGCGTGGAGTGGCTGTGTAAGAACTGCGTGCAGGCGCATCAGCGGGTGAAGTTCACCAAGGACCACACGGTCCGGCAGAAGGAGGAGGTGCCACATGGTAAGTGCTCGCCCTCGTACGGGGGCGCGGTGGTGGTGGGGGGTATTCATGACATGCTGCGCGGTTTTTATATTTTATTCCTCACCCCTCCCCCAGCTGTCGGAGCGAACAGTCAGCGCCCCGTCTTCTGCCCGTTCCATAAGAAAGAGCAGCTGAAGCTGTACTGCGAGACCTGCGACACTCTGACCTGCAGGGACTGCCAGCTGCAGGAGCACAAGGAGCACAGGTACGACACCCCCCATGCTTTACACCGCAGGCTGCACCCAAAGCATTGGAGCAAGGTGTTAGGTAGTAGGGTAAATGCTGCCATGACTGGTACGAAGCTGTGAGGTGTCTGCTGCCTTTTCTTAGGTACCAGTTTATAGAAGAAGCTTTCCAGAGCCAGAAGGTGATTATCGATTCCCTGATCACGAAGCTGATGGACAGGAACAAGAGCATCAAGTTCACCGGAGACCAGATCCAAAGCAGGTGCGTTACAGGGGCCGGGGGAACCTCCAGCAACACGGGGGCTGCGCTGCAGAGTGGGGTCAGGTCCTCGGCTCGTGGTCTCGTCTCCATAGTGAGTTCCCAGCCACCTGTGCCGCTCTCCATGTAATTAGATGATATTTCAGCCCTGACCTCTTCCTGCAGAGACTCCGGCCCCAGACAATTGCTTCATGTCTTCTTCTTCCTCAGAATCCTTGATGTAAACCAGAACCAGAAGCAGGTGGAGCAAGATATCAAGGTGGCCATATTTACCCTGATGGTGGAGATCAACAAGCAAGGAAAGGCCCTGCTCCACCAGCTGGAGGTAAAGGCTTCATCCTGCCGCCCCACGTAATGGCTGAGTCACTGTGTATACATTATATTATTCTGTATTATACCCCAGAGCTGCACTCACTATTCTGCTGGTGCAGTCACTGTGTACATACATTACTGATCATGAGTTACATCCTGTATTATACCCCAGAGCTGCACTCACTATTCTGCTGGTGCAGTCACTGTGTACATACATTACATTACTGACCCTGAGTTACCTGCTGTATTATACCCCAGAGCTGCACTCACTGTTCTGCTGGTGCAGCCACTGTGTACATACATTACTGATCCTGAGTTACATCCTGTATTATACTCCAGAGCTGCACTCACTATTCTGCTGGTGTAGTCACTGTGCACATACATTACATTACTGATCCTGAGTTACATCCTGTATTGTACCCCAGAGCTGCACTCACTATTCTGCTGGTGCAGTCACTGTGTACATACATTACATTACTGATCCTGAGTTACATCTTGTATTCTACTCCAGAGCTGCACTCACTATTCTGCTGGTGCAGTCACTGTGTACATACATTACATTACTGATCCTGAGTTACGTCCTGTATTATACTCCAGAGCTGCACTCACTATTCTGCTGGTGCAGTTACTGTGTACATACATTACATTACTGATCCGGAGTTATATCCTGTATTATACTCCAGAGCTACACTCACTATTCTGCTGGTGCAGTCACTGTGTACATACATTACATTACTGATCCTGAGTTACATCCTGTATTATACCCCAGAGCTGCACTCACTATTCTGCTGGTGCAGTCACTGTGTACATACATTACTGATCCTGAGTTACATCCTGTATTATACCCCAGAGCTGCACTCACTATTCTGCTGGTGCAGTCACTGTGTACATACATGTCACGGATCCCACTCCGTGCTGCCACTAATTCGTCACGTATCCGCTCTCAGCACGTGACTTGGGGTTGTGCCTGCAAGGGTTAATCTATCTCTCCCCTCTCAGTCCCAGCATTCAACCTCTGTCCTATGCTGTAATGGGAGCATAAATCACACACCGACCCAGGCCACACACCCGCTCATACGCGCTGCCACCACTCATCGAACACACGGCAATGAGTCCTGGGAATATTAATACTAATATTGTCTACCACTCATAAGGCTCACGCACCTTAGGCTATAGATTCGATAGAACATTCAAGGTTCAACTTAAAGTTTTATACTTTCATACAAAAAGGTTCAGTGCTTACAGTAAGTAAAAGGTATAAAAATATGATAAAAATACATACAACTTGTGAAAAACAGTGTAAAATAAACAGGAGAAAACTTACAGAAATCATCTAACTTGGTAGTCTGCTTTCTGCTCCCTGAGGGGGGGGGGGTGAATATGGAGTTGGTGGAACAAATCAGCTTCTCAAGCTGCCCTCACATGTGAACACGATTCTAGATATATAGGTCTGATTTATAGCTTTGGTCCAGAGGTCTGATTTCTAGACCAGCCCCTCAGGTTTTTGATTGGACCACGGCCCATGTGTGTGTATATAAAAAAATATAGATAGATAGATAGATATTAGATAGATATAGATATATAGATATCTATATCTATCTAATATATAAAGGTGTATGTGTGTATGTCCGGGATTGGCATCTGCACCGTTGCAGCTACAGCCACAAAATTTTGCACAGTCACACGTCTGGACCCTGAGAGCGTCATAGGCTATGTTGTGAGGCGAAATTTTAACTCCGCGCTTTCCAATTCACCAAACAATTTTGTCCCTATCTACATAATGGGGAAAAAATGAAAGGAAAAGTGTTGGAGGCAAATTGACAGCTGCCAGATGTGAACAAGGGGGACCTTAAAGAATGAGAGCGATGGCGCCAAAGAGTGTACACCGTACAGTTGCTAAGGTGGGGCCCCGACATGGGATACTCACCACACACGGGGATATGAACACACACAAAATGCGCCACACACTACCACGTGCTTGAACACATAGACCACCCTCAGCACACATTTCACCACACATACACCAACCTCGCCACATAAAAGTCGAAACACAAAAGTCGCCGCTCAAAACTCACCACGCGCAAAACTCGCCACATGCAAAAACTAGGCTCACGCAAAACTCGCCACAAGTGCAAAACTCACCTCATGGAAAACTCGCCACACGCAAAACTTGCACACGAGGAAAAATTGCCACATGCACAAAAGTTGCAACACATGCAAAAGTTGCCTCACACAAAACTTGCACATACTCAAAGGCACCAGACATAAAACTCACCACGCGCAAAACTCGCCATGCGCAAAACTTGCTGCACACAACTTGCTACACTAACCTGTCACATGCAACTCGACACACAAAAAGTTGCTACACGCATGTTGCCACACAACTCGTCTCACAAAAGTCGCTACATGCATGTCGCCACACACAACTCAACACACACAACTTGACAGACGAAACTCGCCCTAAAACACACACAAGTCTGGTATTAGCCTTCAAAAAAAAAAATCTGATTAATAAGCAGACAAACTACAAGAGCAACAAATGTACCATATAGGAAATACGGCAGCTGTCAGTCACATGACCTGTCTATTATGTGTATGTGTGAGCTAATATATACTGCCAGGGGGAGGGCTTCCTGTTGGCTGGGGATATATCAGGCTGCCAATTTATCTTACAAATACTGAGGTAAAAAGACTGACCAAATAACGTGTGAATGCGGTCTAATACAGGAGGAGATGACACAGGTATATACTATATACAGGAGAGATGACACACAGGTATTTACTATATACAGGAGAGATGACACACAGGTATTTACTATATACAGGAGGAGATGACATACAGGTATATACTATATACAGGAGGAGATGACATACAGGTATATACTATATACAGGAGATGACACACAGGTATATACTATATACAGGAGCAGATTACCTACAGGTATATACTATATACAGGAGGAGATGACATACAGGTATATGCTATATACAGGAGAGATGACACACAGGTATTTACTATATAGAGGAGGAGATGACATACAGGTACATACTATATACAGGAGGAGATGACATACAGGTATATACTATATACAGGAGGAGATGACACACAGGTATATACTATATACAGGAGGAGATGACCTACAGGTATATACTATATACAGGAGGAGATGACATACAGGTATATAGTATATACAGGAGGAGATTACACACAGATATATACTATATACAGGGGAGATGACACACAGGTATATACTATATACAGGAGGAGATGACATACAGGTATATACTATATATAGAAGGAGATGACATACAGGTATATACTATATATAGGAGATGATGACATACAGGTATATACTATATACAGGGGAGATGACACACAGCAGGTATATACTATATACAGGTGAGATGACATACAGGTATATACTATATACAGGAGATGACATACAGGTGTATACTATATATAAGGGAGATGACAAACATGTATATACTGAGGTGAAAATGAGAGGTGTGAGGTAAAAATGAAAAGGTGTGATTGCAAAATGAGAGGAGTGAGGGAAAATAGTGTAGTGATCGGAAAATGACAGATGTGAGGTCGAAATGACAAGTGTTAGGGGGGAATGAGAGGAGTGAGGGGGAAAATGAGAGGCGTGATGGGAAAATGAGACGTGAGGTGCTATAACTAACCACAGATATTTACTATGCCCAGGCAACGCCGGGCTCTTCAGCTAGTGTGTGTGTGTGTGTATGGATATAGATATAGATACACACACCACACACACCACACACACCACACACACCACACACACCACACACACCACACACACCACACACACCACACACACACACACACACACACACACACTCACACTTCACCACCCTGTACCACCCTGTATTATACTATGTATAAATAAAATTATTATTATTACTCCAGAACTGCACTCGCTATTCTGCTGGTGCAGTCACTGTGTACATACATTACATTACTGATCCTGAGTTACATCCTGTATTATACTCCAGAGCTGCACTCGCTATTCTGCTGGTGCAGTAACTGTGTACATACATTACTGATCCTGAGTTACCTCCTGTATTATACTCCAGAGCTGCACTCACTATTCTGCTGGTGCAGTCACTGTGTACATACATTACTGATCCTGAGTTACATCCTGTATTATACCTCAGAGCTGCACTCGCTATTCTGCTGGTGCAGTCACTGTGTACATACATTACATTACTGATCCTGAGTTACATCCTGTATTATACTCCAGAGCTGCACTCGCTATTCTGCTGGTGCAGTAACTGTGTACATACATTACTGATCCTGAGTTACCTCCTGTATTATACTCCAGAGCTGCACTCACTATTCTGCTGGTGCAGTCACTGTGTACATACATTACTGATCCTGAGTTACCTCCTGTATTATACCCCAGAGCTGCACTCACTATTCTGCTGGTGCAGTAACTGTGTACATACATTACTGATCCTGAGTTACATCCTGTATTATACTCCAGAGCTGCACTCACTATTCTGCTGGTGCAGTCACTGTGTACATACATTACTGATCCTGAGTTACATCCTGTATTATACCTCAGAGCTGCACTCGCTATTCTGCTGGTGCAGTCACTGTGTACATACATTACTGATCCTGAGTTACATCCTGTATTATACCTCAGAGCTGCACTCACTATTCTGCTGGTGTAGTCACTGTGTACATACATTACATTACTGATCCTGAGTTACCTCCTGTATTATACCCCAGAGCTGCACTCGCTATTCTGCTGGTGCAGTCACTGTGTACATACACTACTGATCCTCAGTTACATACAGTATTATTATTATAATTTTGCTCCAGAGCTGCACTCACTATTCTGCTGGTGCAGGCACTGTGTACATACATTACTGATCCTCAGTTACATCCTGTATTATACCCCAGAGCTGCACTCACTATTCTGCTGGTGCAGTCACTGTGTACATACATTACATTACTGATCCTGAGTTACATCCTGTATTAAACTCCAGAGCTGCACTCACTATTCTGCTGGTGCAGTCACTGTGCACATACACTACTGATCCTCAGTTACATACAGTATTACTATTATAATTTTGCTCCAGAGCTGCACTCCACCAGTGACCGCCCAGTCTGTTACCCTTTTCCTATGAATGAGTTTGACTTTAGCTTCTTTCTCAGTCTTTGACCAAGGAACGGAGGATGAAGCTCCTAAAGCAGCAGAGTGAGGCAGACTGCTACTCCAAGCAGCTGGAGCACGTTATCTATTTCTCCAAGTGGGCGTTGTCCAGCGGCAGCAGTACTGCGCTCCTGTTCAGCAAGCGGCTGGTGAGTTTGGGTCGCAGTGGGGCTTTTATTGATCTGGGCCTTCCCATTGGCTGAAGTGTAAGACCCATAGACAACGCTACGCAGTTTCGGAGCTGATCTTGGGTGTTTGAAGCTTGTAGTAATTCTGATATTCCACACTCAGATCACTCATCGACTCCAGCACTTGCTGCACGCCCGCTGCGACTTCACAATCATAAGAACCAAGGTTCAATTTCTGTGTGATGCAAACTCCTGGGCACAACGCATCTTCAACCTAGGTAACTTTAAACTGACTGTGCCTGGCTGGTGCTGCGTGGAGGGGACGGACTGTGCCTGGCTGGTGCTGCGTGGAGGGGAAGGACTGTGCCTGGCTGGTGCTGCGTGGAGGGGAAGGACTGTGCCTGGCTGGTGCTGCGTGGAGGGGACGGACTGTGCCTGGCTGGTGCTGCGTGGAGGGAAGACGGGCTGTGCCTGGCTGGTGCTGCGTGGAGGGAAGACGGGCTGTGCCTGGCTGGTGCTGCGTGGAGGGAAGACGGGCTGTGCCTGGCTGGTGCTGCGTGGAGGGAAGACGGGCTGTGCCTGGCTGGTGCTGCGTGGAGGGAAGACGGGCTGTGCCTGGCTGGTGCTGCGTGGAGGGAAGACGGGCTGTGCCTGGCTGGTGCTGCGTGGAGGGAAGACGGGCTGTGCCTGGCTGGTGCTGCGTGGAGGGAAGACGGGCTGTGCCTGGCTGGTGCTGCGTGGAGGGAAGACGGGCTGTGCCTGGCTGGTGCTGCGTGGAGGGAAGACGGGCTGTGCCTGGCTGGTGCTGCGTGGAGGGAAGACGGGCTGTGCCTGGCTGGTGCTGCGTGGAGGGAAGACGGGCTGTGCCTGGCTGGTGCTGCGTGGAGGGAAGACGGGCTGTGCCTGGCTGGTGCTGCGTGGAGGGAAGACGGGCTGTGCCTGGCTGGTGCTGCGTGGAGGGAAGACGGGCTGTGCCTGGCTGGTGCTGCGTGGAGGGAAGACGGGCTGTGCCTGGCTGGTGCTGCGTGGAGGGAAGACGGGCTGTGCCTGGCTGGTGCTGCGTGGAGGGAAGACGGGCTGTGCCTGGCTGGTGCTGCGTGGAGGGAAGACGGGCTGTGCCTGGCTGGTGCTGCGTGGAGGGAAGACGGGCTGTGCCTGGCTGGTGCTGCGTGGAGGGAAGACGGGCTGTGCCTCGCTGGTGCTGCGTGGAGGGAAGACGGGCTGTGCCTCGCTGGTGCAGTGTGGAGGGGCGCGGGCTGTGGCTGGCTGGTGCTGCGTGGAGGGGCGCGGGCTGTGGCTGGCTGGTGCTGCGTGGAGGGGCGCGGGCTGTGGCTCGCTGGTGCTGCGTGGAGGGGCGCGGACTGTGGCTCGCTGGTGCTGCGTGGAGGGGCGCGGACTGTGGCTCGCTGGTGCTGCGTGGAGGGGCGCGGACTGTGCCTGGCTGGTGCAGTGTGGAGGGGACGGTCTGTGAATGAGCAGTGATGTTGGGGGGCACCGAATGTGCACTGCTAGTTGTTTGGGGGCCTGGGCGGTATGGCTGCTTTACCTTCCTCCACTCTTGCAGGTTCTCTGGTTGTTGAAGATGGGGAGTCGGCTCAGCAGACGCCTCCTGTGGAGGGCCACAATACTCAGGGGAACCCACCCGGCCACCAGGTATCCAAATTTCCATCTCAGATCAACCTGGCGCAGCTCCGCCTGCAGCACATGCACCAGCAGCTCCTTGCCCAGCGGCAGCAGGTGCAGCGACGTATGAATACCAATGCACCACCTCAACCCATGATGGTAAATAATCCAAGAGTCCAGGGGCCCGGCCCCCAGCAGCAGCAGCCGCCACCGCAGGCTCATATCCAGGTACGACTGTAATGTTTTGTGTACGCAGCTCCCACGCAGAGCTGTCTGTGGTCTGACACTGCGCTCTTCTCATTCTGCACTTCCTCCATCAGGGGCAACGATTTGTGACTGTCCAGAACGTCAATCCGAGGGCCAATGGCGTGGCGATGAGCGGCCAGCCTCCCCGCTACCCACAGCCTGCCCCCGAGCTTCACAACCTTCCCAGGAGAGGCGCGGGGTCCAACCTGGTGAGGCTGCCCTACATAGCGCAGAACGCCATGAAGCAGGTACGAGCCCGCACCGTCCTGTCAGCGGGGCCCGACACCAATATATCTCCTTTAAAATGTGAAATCGCCCCCTTTTTTTTTTTTTTTACTTTCCGACTATTTTTCTGTTTTTCGGCACATATACCTACAATTGAATTGGGCGATGGAAAAATTATTCCGAGCACTTAGGTGTGGCGGGAGGAAATAAGCTGATTGGCTATTAACGGGTTAAGAGCTGGATCTCTGCAGGACGTGATCAGTACTCACTTAATGCAGCAGACGAGCATCGCCGCTCAATTACAGCAAGCGGAGCTGTCGGGGCGTCGCGGTGCGGGCTTTGCTGTCGTGGCGTCTCGGTGCGGGCTTTGCTGTCTGGGTGTCGCGGTGCTGGCTTTGCTGTCTGGGTGTCGCGGTGCGGGCTTCGCTGTCGTGGCGGTGCAGGCTTCGCTGTCGTGGCGGTGCAGGCTTCGCTGTCTGGTCGTCGCGGTGCAGGCTTCGCTGTCTGGGTGTCGCGGTGCTGGCTTTGCTGTTTGGGTGTCGCGGTGCAGGCTTTGCTGTCTGGGTGTCGCGGTGCGGGCTTTGCTGTCTGGGTGTCGCGGTGCTGGCTTTGCTGTCTGGGTGTCGCGGTGCGGGCTTCGCCGTCGTGGCGGTGCAGGCTTCGCTGTCGTGGCGGTGCAGGCTTCGCTGTCTGGTCGTCGCGGTGCAGGCTTCGCTGTCTGGGTGTCGCGGTGCTGGCTTTGCTGTTTGGGTGTCGCGGTGCAGGCTTTGCTGTCTGGGTGTCGCGGTGCGGGCTTTGCTGTCTGGGTGTCGCGGTGCGGGCTTCGCTGTCTGGGTGTCGCGGTGCGGGCTTCGCTGTTGGGGCGCCGTGGTGCGGGCTTCGCTGACGGGGCGCCGCGAGCTTCGCTGTCTGGTCGTCGCGGTGCAGGCTTCGCTGTCTGGGTGTCGCGGTGCTGGCTTTGCTGTTTGGGTGTCGCGGTGCAGGCTTTGCTGTCTGGGTGTCGCGGTGCAGGCTTCGCTGTCTGGGTGTCGCGGTGCAGGCTTTGCTGTCTGGGTGTCGCGGTGCGGGCTTTGCTGTCTGGGTGTCGCGGTGCTGGCTTTGCTGTCTGGGTGTCGCGGTGCGGGCTTCGCCGTCGTGGCGGTGCAGGCTTCGCTGTCTGGTCGTCGCGGTGCAGGCTTCGCTGTCTGGGTGTCGCGGTGCTGGCTTTGCTGTTTGGGTGTCGCGGTGCAGGCTTTGCTGTCTGGGTGTCGCGGTGCGGGCTTTGCTGTCTGGGTGTCGCGGTGCTGGCTTTGCTGTCTGGGTGTCGCGGTGCGGGCTTCGCCGTCGTGGCGGTGCAGGCTTCGCTGTCGTGGCGGTGCAGGCTTCGCTGTCTGGGTGTCGCGGTGCAGGCTTCGCTGTCTGGGTGTCGCGGTGCTGGCTTTGCTGTTTGGGTGTCGCGGTGCAGGCTTTGCTGTCTGGGTGTCGCGGTGCGGGCTTTGCTGTCTGGGTGTCGCGGTGCGGGCTTCGCTGTCTGGGTGTCGCGGTGCGGGCTTCGCTGTTGGGGCGCCGTGGTGCGGGCTTCGCTGACGGGGCGCCGCGAGCTTCGCTGTCTGGTCGTCGCGGTGCAGGCTTCGCTGTCTGGGTGTCGCGGTGCGGGCTTCGCCGTCGTGGCGGTGCAGGCTTCGCTGTCTGGGTGTCGCGGTGCTGGCTTTGCTGTTTGGGTGTCGCGGTGCAGGCTTTGCTGTCTGGGTGTCGCGGTGCGGGCTTTGCTGTCTGGGTGTCGCGGTGCGGGCTTCGCTGTCTGGGTGTCGCGGTGCGGGCTTCGCTGTTGGGGCGCCGTGGTGCGGGCTTCGCTGACGGGGCGCCGCGAGCTTCGCTGTCTGGTCGTCGCGGTGCAGGCTTCGCTGTCTGGGTGTCGCGGTGCGGGCTTTGCTGTCTGGGTGTCGCGGTGCGGGCTTTGCTGTCTGGGTGTCGCGGTGCGGGCTTTGCTGTCTGGGTGTCGCGGTGCGGGCTTTGCTGTCTGGGTGTCGCGGTGCGGGCTTCGCTGTTGGGGCGCCGTGGTGCGGGCTTCGCTGACGGGGCGCCGCGAGCTTCGCTGTCTGGGCGTCGCGGTGCGGGCTTTGCTGTCTGGGCGTCGCGGTGCGGGCTTTGCTGTCTGGGCGTCGCGGTGCGGGCTTCGCTGTCTAGGGGGCCCCGGTGCGGGCTTTGCAGTTTGGGTGTCGCGGTGCGGGCTTTGCTGTTTGGGTGCCGCGGTGCGGGCTTTGCTGTCTGGGCGTCGCGGTGCGGGCTTTGCTGTTTGGGTGCCGCGGTGCGGGCTTTGCAGTTTGGGTGTCGCGGTGCGGGCTTCGCTGTCTGGGCGTCGCGGTGCGGGCTTTGCTGTCTGGGCGTCGCGGTGCGGGCTTCGCTGTCTAGGGGGCCCCGGTGCGGGCTTTGCTGTACGGGTGTCGCGGTGCGGGCTTCGCTGTCTGGGCGTCGCGGTGCGGGTTTCGCTGTCGGGACGTCGCGGTGCGGGCTTTGGTGTCGCGGTGCGGGCTTTGCTGTCGGGGCATCGCGGTGCGGGCTTTGCTTTCTGGGTGCCGCGGTGCGGGCTTTGCTGTCGGGGCATCGCGGTGCGGGCTTAGCTGTCGGGGCGTCGCGGTGCGGGCTTAGCTGTCGGGGCGTCGCGGTGCGGGCTTTGCTGTCGGGGTGTCGCGGTGCTGGCTTCGCTGTCTGGGTGTCGCGGTGCGGGCTTTGCTGTCTGGGTGTCGCGGTGCGGGCTTTGCTGTCTGGGTGTCGCGGTGCGGGCTTCGCTGTTGGGGCGCCGTGGTGTGGGCTTCGCTGACGGGGCGCCGCGGGCTTCGCTGTCTGGGCGTCGCGGTGCGGGCTTCGCTGTCTAGGGGGCCCCGGTGCGGGCTTTGCAGTTTGGGTGTCGCGGTGCGGGCTTCGCTGTCTGGGCGTCGCGGTGCGGGCTTTGCTGTTTGGGTGCCGCGGTGCGGGCTTTGCAGTTTGGGTGTCGCGGTGCGGGCTTCGCTGTCTGGGCGTCGCGGTGCGGGCTTTGCTGTCTGGGCGTCGCGGTGCGGGCTTCGCTGTCTAAGGGGCCCCGGTGCGGGCTTTGCTGTTCGGGTGTCGCGGTGCGGGCTTTGCTGTCTGGGCGTCGCGGTGCGGGCTTCGCTGTCGGGATGCCGCGGTGCGGGCTTCGCTGTCTGGGCGTCGCGGTGCGGGCTTCGCTGTCTGGGCGTCGCGGGCTTCGCTGTCGGGACGTCGCGGTGCGGGCTTTGCTGTCGCGGTGCGGGCTTTGCTGTCGGGGCGTCGCGGTGCGGGCTTAGCTGTCGGGGCGTCGCGGTGCGGGCTTTGCTGTTTGGGTGCCGCGGTGCGGGCTTTGCAGTTTGGGTGTCGCGGTGCGGGCTTCGCTGTCTGGGCGTCGCGGTGCGGGCTTTGCTGTCTGGGCGTCGCGGTGCGGGCTTCGCTGTCTAAGGGGCCCCGGTGCGGGCTTTGCTGTTCGGGTGTCGCGGTGCGGGCTTTGCTGTCTGGGCGTCGCGGTGCGGGCTTCGCTGTCGGGATGCCGCGGTGCGGGCTTCGCTGTCTGGGCGTCGCGGTGCGGGCTTCGCTGTCTGGGCGTCGCGGGCTTCGCTGTCGGGACGTCGCGGTGCGGGCTTTGGTGTCGCGGTGCGGGCTTTGCTGTCGGGGCGTCGCGGTGCGGGCTTAGCTGTCGGGGCGTCGCGGTGCGGGCTTTGCTGTTTGGGTGCCGCGGTGCGGGCTTTGCAGTTTGGGTGTCGCGGTGCGGGCTTCGCTGTCTGGGCGTCGCGGTGCGGGCTTTGCTGTCTGGGCGTCGCGGTGCGGGCTTCGCTGTCTAAGGGGCCCCGGTGCGGGCTTTGCTGTTCGGGTGTCGCGGTGCGGGCTTTGCTGTCTGGGCGTCGCGGTGCGGGCTTCGCTGTCGGGATGCCGCGGTACGGGCTTCGCTGTCTGGGCGTCGCGGTGCGGGCTTCGCTGTCTGGGCGTCGCGGGCTTCGCTGTTGGGACGTCGCGGTGCGGGCTTTGGTGTCGCGGTGCGGGCTTTGCTGTCGGGGCATCGCGGTGCGGGCTTAGCTGTCGGGGCGTCGCAGTGCGGGCTTAGCTGTCGGGGCGTCGCGGTGCGGGCTTTGCTGTCGGGGTGTCGCGGTGCGGGCTTTGCTGTCGGGGCATCGCGGTGCGGGCTTTGCTTTCTGGGTGCCGCGGTGCGGGCTTTGCTTTCTGGGTGCCGCGGTGCTGGCTTCGCTCTCTGGGCGTCGTGGTGCGGGCTTTGCTGTCTGGGTGCCGCGGTGCGGGCTTTGCTGTCGGGGTGTCGCGGTGCGGGCTTCGCTGTCTGGGCGTCGCGGTGCGGGCTTTGCTGTCGGGGCATCGCGGTGCGGGCTTTGCTTTCTGGGTGCCGCGGTGCGGGCTTTGCTTTCTGGGTGCCGCGGTGCGGGCTTTGCTTTCTGGGTGCCGCGGTGCTGGCTTCGCTCTCTGGGCGTCGTGGTGCGGGCTTTGCTGTCTGGGTGCCGCGGTGCGGGCTTTGCTGTCGGGGCGTCGCGGTGCGGGCTTTGCTGTCTGGGCGTCGCGGTGCGGGCTTTGCTGTCTGGGTGCCGCGGTGCGGGCTTTTGCTGTCGGGACGCCGCGGTGCGGGCTTTGCTGTTCGGGTGTCGCGGTGCGGGCTTCGCTGTCTGGGCGTCGCGGTGCGGGCTTCGCTGTCGGGACGTCGCGGTGCGGGCTTTGGTGTCTCGGTGCGGGCTTTGCTGTCGGGGCATTGCGTTGCGGGCTTAGCTGTCGGGGCGTCGCGGTGCGGGCTTAGCTGTCGGGGCGTCGCGGTGCGGGCTTTGCTGTCGGGGTGTCGCGGTGCTGGCTTCGCTGTCGGGGCGTCGCGGTGCGGGCTTTGCTGTCGGGGCGTCGCAGGCTTTGCTGTCTGGGTGCCGCGGTGCGGGCTTTGCTGTCGGGGTGTCGCGGTGCGGGCTTCGCTGTCTGGGCGTCGCGGTGCGGGCTTTGCTGTCTGGGCGCCGCGGTGCGGGCTTTTGCTGTCGGGGTGTCGCGGTGCGGGCTTTGCTGTTCGGGTGTCGCGGTGCGGGCTTCGCTGTCTGGGCGTCGCGGTGCGGGCTTCGCTGTCGGGACGTCGCGGTGCGGGCTTTGGTGTCTCGGTGCGGGCTTTGCTGTCGGGGCATTGCGGTGCGGGCTTAGCTGTCGGGGCGTCGCGGTGCGGGCTTAGCTGTCTGGGTGCCGCGGTGCGGGCTTTGCTGTCGGGGTGTCGCGGTGCGGGCTTCGCTGTCTGGGCGTCGCGGTGCGGGCTTTGCTGTCTGGGCGCCGCGGTGCGGGCTTTTGCTGTCGGGACGCCGCGGTGCGGGCTTCGCTGTCGGGACGCCACAGTGCCGCATCAAAAATTTTAAATGCTTCGTCTGGTGGCCGTCACTGCAGCGCTCGGTCCTAACCGTCCGCGTCTCTCCAGTGGCAGGTCACTGGAAACCAGACCCTCCCCAACCCGGCCGCCGCCGGCAGCTACACTCCGTCCAGTCCCACCATCACCAGCGGCGATGGGAAAGGCCTGCCCTCGCCCATCATGGAGTTGTTGTCTTCTGCAGCGAATTCCTTCAACCTCCCTCCCCTGCCTGATGTGAGTGCGGCTCCAGAGCTCCCGTCATTGCCGACCCCGGGGGGCGTTCAGTGCTGCGCTAGGACTCCAGAGCTGCGCTCACTGAATGCTTCCTTTCTCTTCCAGATCGACAGCACCGACCACATGACGCTGGACAAGCTGATGCGTAAAGACATCGCCATGGAGAGCCACCAGCACCGCATGGCGTCACACCGCACGGTCCAGTCTCCCAACTCCTCGGTGCCGTCTCCGTTGGGTACGGGAGCACACGGCTTATAATCCGATTTAACCCTTTACTTTCGGTTATAATGAATAATATAATGATGGACTCTTCCCACCACCAGGCTCCATGGCCGGCATTCACCCGCCGATCCGCATATCCAGTGTGGGCAGTCGCGAAAGGTAAGTGCATGTTTCCTGGGTTTGTGTAGTGCCCTGCAGCACAGAGTATGTCAGGAGAGGACGCTGCTGATTTGGGATAGAAGAATGGGAATTACTTGGCATCGCTGCATCTCCCCAGCTGCACAGAGTATTTCAGGAGTAGACTAATACTATTTTTTTCGGAGACATTTACCCCTTTTCCCCGGGTCCTCTGCTCCGTTTTGCAGCACAGGGTCGTTCAGCAAACCGAGCGGAGGCGCCGACTCCACACACAAAGTCCCGATCGTCCGACTGGAGCCGATCAAAATCAAATCTGAGAACAGCGTGGACAGCGAAACGCTCGAGTACCCAGTGGTGGTGGTGAAACAGGGCAACCGGCGCCAGCAGCGTCCCCGCAACGTAAGTGACGGCCGCCTCTGCTGGGGGCCGTGGGCAGCAGTGTTCTCCTGGACTACTACTCCCATCCTCACACATCTGTTCCTTCTTACAGCCAGACTACTCGACGAGCATCCTAACTTCCATGCTGCTCGATAGAAACGGTAATCGCACCACCAAGCTTGACGCGGGGCCGCGGCGCGACACGCCGGACAGCACCGGCGACCGCCACGTGGTACAGGAGGGCTCGCTGTCGGGATCCACCGACTGGATGTCTCAGAACCACGTGACAGAGAGCGGCGGCAAAGAGGACGACCCCAACGAGGACTGGTGCGCGGTCTGCCAGAACGGGGGCGAGCTGCTCTGCTGCGAGAAGTGCCCCAAAGTTTTCCATCTCTCCTGCCACGTGCCGACGCTGATGAACTTCCCCAGGTCAGGAACCTCCTGCCGTCCATCGGCCTTCTCATCATGGGAAACATTGCACCACCACTTGCTGTCAGCGAATGCGGAAACTTGTGCTAATACTCACAGCTGAGGGTTTGCTACAATGCGTCAGTGTAATCCTCTATGAGCAGGCACATTGGAAACGCATCTATCCTTGATTCCAGGCTGTTGGTTCGTAGCTGCACTGACACATTGTAACGAACCGTCAGTTACTGTAAACGATAAATCTCACTGAAAGCAAGCAGAGGTATAAAACCCTCCAGAACTGACTGTTAGCGGGTGTGAGAGCTGATAGTTTGCTGCAGTGTGCCAGTAACTTCATGCCTGACTGCTCTTTCAGCGGTGAGTGGTTCTGCACCTTCTGCCGGGATCTTTCCAAGCCAGAAGTGGAATATGACTGTGACGACCCTGCCCTGGCAGAGAAGAGGAAGCTCGGGGGTGTGACCGTCATGGCGCCGATGGATCAGAGAGTAAGTGTCCGTCTGGGGAGCCCTTGTCTTGGGTCGCGGACGTGGGATTAACGCCTGTGTCCCCCGTTGTCTGCAGAAGTGCGAGAGGATCCTGCTGTACCTCTTCTGTCACGAGATGAGTCTGCCCTTCCAAGAACCTGTCCCACTCACGGTAAGGGGGTGTACTTGGCGTCTGCGCGTGGCTGATAACAGAGAGCAATAGACAGCAGCAATGACGCATTTCGCTCTTTCAGGTGCCTGATTATTACAGAATAATAAAGAATCCGATGGATTTGTCGCACATAAAGCGGAAGCTGCAGCCGAGCGGAGCACTGCACTACTCGCGGGCGGACGAATTTGTCAGCGACATCCGGCTGATCTTCAGGAACTGCGCAGAGTTCAACGAGGTGAGAGGATTCGTGGTCACATCCAGAGCTGCACTCCGGGCGCACCGCTGCCCCCTGCTGGTTCAGTGCTGAGCTTTCCCTGTGAAGCTTTGGCTGTGACCAGAGTGAAGCATAATAAACCTGACTGCTCCTGAGCGGCTCGGACGCCAGGTGTGCACGCGCTCCTAACCCTCTGTATTCTCCGCTTCCTTCCCCAGCCGGATTCGGAAGTGGCCACCGCCGGCACCAAGCTGGAGTCGTACTTCGAGGGGCTTCTCACTAACATTTACCAAGACAAGAGTTTCCCCAAATTCTCTTACGAGTTTGACGGCGGCGACGACGAGGCGGAAGATTTCGTCACACCGCGGAAAAAGCGCTTCAAAGGGGACGAGCGCGTCTTTTTCAAATGACTTGGTTTGTAGCGAGTGCCGTGTACATAAGATGTTAGCTGTTCAATAAAACTATATTTTGGAAATGGCTGCGAGCCCACGACTCGTCACCGGCCGGGATAAAGCCGAAAATGTCGCCAGAAGGTGGACGCCGCCCAAGTCACCACCCCAACCTTGGCTCCTTCATGGACGAACCCGGCTGCTTCCCAGGATGTTCTGCAGCAGCTCAGATTAACCTTGGTGTCCGAAGAACCTCGGCTCAGAGTCCAATGTGTACTGGAGGCGAGGAAGACGCCCTGCAATCATTTTTGCTTTTCTTATTTTTTTTTTTTATACAAAGTCAAAAATCCAGAACCAGAACCGCGTTCATCAATAAATGAGCGATGAGCGGTCCAATCACCGGTGCACAGGCCATCAGCGATCACCTCCATGCAGTATTGTACCCCAGAGCTGCGCTCACTGTTCTGCTGGTGGCGTCGGCCACATTTCCAGGACGGTGAGTGCAGCTCTGGAGTATAATCCAAGCACGGTGCTGTATTTATGTAGCTGATGCTGTATACGGGGGCAGTGGTCATCCTCCGTTAGCGGTCCTGTGTTTCTGTTCCTGATTTTTGGCTTTTATGTTTTGTTTCCGTTTTCCGTTTCGTTTCTGGATGAGACTTTTCTGTTTATAACAAAGAATGTTAATTTATCTTCACTTCTCATTAATTTTTTTTTTCCCCCTTTGATCGTATTTTGTCGTTCAGAGATTTTTATTTCTTATCTTGCTAAGGGGACAGATCTGTCACAACCGCGAGATGTGAAGCCGTAGACAAAAGGTTGCATAGATCTAGACCACTCTAGTCACATCCAGAGCTGCGACCAGCTCAGCAGAATTGTCAATGCAGCTCTGGATGTGACTGCAATATGAACCATAAAGTTACTTAAGCTGCGGAGTTTTGTCATGGAGAGAGCGCCCCTTGGCTGTAGACTGCAGCATGGGGGCAGATGAGTCCGTATTAGTGTCGCCTGATGGTGCAGGCTGGAAATACGTCTTTACAGGCCGTGTCTCAGCCTGTAGTGTCCCGCAGGGGGCGGCAGCCTGTAGTGTCCCGCAGGGGGCGGCAGCCTGTAGTGTCCCGCAGGGGGCGGCAGCCTGTAGTGTCCCGCAGGGGGCGGCAGCCTGTAGTGTCCCGCAGGGGGCGGCAGCCTGTAGTGTCCCGCAGGGGGCGGCAGCCTGTAGTGTCCCGTCCTACAGTGCTGCACCATCCAGTCTTACGTCATCTCCATTGTATCAAGAAAAGTTTTTTCCAACTTTACCCTTTTCTCATAAGATTTTTTTTTTTACCAGGAAGTTGCAAAACTTTTCTTGATACAGCAAAAACTTCATCGACAGGGAGCCGGACCATAAACGTGACGGCAGCCATCTGCGCCCTTATTCACATGTGAGGAGATAAGTGGTGCCCAATGTGATGCCCATCTCCAGAAAAAAGGAAAAATGTAGTCAGACGCTGTTATTTCTTGGGATATTATTGTGATTTCCCCGCCCCTGAGGTGCAAAATAAGAAACCACCACAGTGCAGAGAGGACGTCCGCTCCTCATGTGAACTGAGGAAGCGAGAGGGATGTAAAACCAAGAGAGCAGGGCATGCTGGCACTTGTAGTCACAGGTTCTCCTACTAAGAGCAGAAGGGGATTCTCCAAATGAAGGACGATTTTTGTTATTAAGTATTTAATTTCTGGGTCTCACCCCTCAACGTCTCCTCCACCAGAGATTTGTATGTTGAGAAAAGAGAACATGTTTTTTGAATAGTTTAAACTTTATTTTTCATTGTTCGCCTGTCACTAACAAGATGAGAACTAACATCTGCTTCCTCCGTTGTAATAAAATCTTCTCTTCTACGCTGGAGTCACTTCACTTGCTGCAGAGGAAAAAACAAATAAGGAACGGTTCAAATACTCATCAGGAGCACATAAGGAAGGGTTACCGAAAAATCAGTATAAAAGTAAGCAAAGACTATGGGGAAAATTGCATTTATGTGCTATAATTGTCAAGACCTACAGCCACCACTAGGGGGAGCTCCCTGTATACAGAGGTACATAAGATTCTGTCTGAAGCCACCACTAGGGGGAGCTCCCTGTATACAGAGATACATAAGATCCTGTCTGCAGCCACCACTAGGGGGAGCTCCCTGTATACAGAGAGACATGATAACCTGTCTGCAGCCACCACTAGGGGGAGCTCCCTGTATACAGAGATACATGATAAGATCCTGTCTGCAGACACCACTAGGGGGAGCTCCCTGTATACAGAGATACATGATAAGATCCTGTCTGCAGCCACCACTAGGGGGAGCTCCCTGTATACAGAGATACATGATAAGGCCCTGTCTGCAGCCACCACTAGGGGGAGCTCCCTGTATACAGAGATACATGATAACCTGTCTGCAGCCACCACTAGGGGGAGCTCCCTGTATACAGAGATACATAAGATCCTGTCTGCAGCCACCACTAGGGGGAGCTCCCTGTATACAGAGATACATGATAAGATCCTGTCTGCAGACACCACTAGGGGGAGCTCCCTGTATACAGAGATATATGATAAGATCCTGTCTGCAGCCACCACTAGGGGGAGCTCCCTGTACACAGAGACGCATGATAAGATCCTGTCTGCAGCCACCACTAGAGGGAGCTCCCTGTATACAGAGATACATGATAAGATCCTGCCTGCAGTCACCACTAGGGGGAGCTCCCTGTATACAGAGATACATGATAAGATCCTGTCTGCAGTCTCCACTGGGGGAGCTCCCTGTATACAGAGATACATGATAAGATCCTGCCTGCAGTCACCACTAGGGGGAGCTCCCTGTATATAGATACATAAGATCCTGTCTGCAGTCACCACTAGGGGGAGCTCCCTGTATATAGAGATACATGATGAGATTCTGTCTGCAGCCACCACTAGGGGGAGCTCCCTGTATATAGAGATACATGATGAGATTCTGTCTGCAGCCGCCACTAGGGGGAGCTCCCTGTATATAGAGATACATGATGAGATTCTGTCTGCAGCCGCCACTAGGGGGAGCTCCCTGTACACAGAGACGCATGATAAGATCCTGTCTGCAGACACCACTACGGGGAGCTCCCTGTACACAGACGCATGATAAGATCCTGTCTGCAGCCACCACTAGGGGGAGCTCCCTGTACACAGACACATAAGAGCCTGTCTGCAGCCACCACTAGGGGGAGCTCCCTGTATATAGAGATACATGATAAGATCCTGTCTGCAGCCCACACTAGGGGGAGCTCCCTGTACACAGAGACACATGATAAGATCCTGTCTGCAGCCACCACTAGGGGGAGCTCCCTGTACACAGAGACACATGATAAGATTCTGTCTGCAGCCACCACTAGGGGGAGCTCCCTGTATACAGAGATACATGATAAGATCCTGTCTGCAGCCACCACTAGGGGGAGCTCCCTGTATACAGAGATACATGATAAGATCCTGTCTGCAGCCACCACTAGGGGGAGCTCCCTGTATATAGAGATACATGATAAGATCCTGTCTGCAGCCACCACTAGGGGGAGCTCCCTGTACACAGAGATACATGATAAGATCCTGTCTGCAGCCACCACTAGGGGGAGCTCCCTGTATACAGAGATACACGATAAGATCCTGTCTGCAGTCACCACTAGGGGGAGCTCCCTGTATACAGAGATACACGATAAGATCCTGTCTGCAGCCACCACTAGGGGGAGCTCCCTGTATACAGAGATACACGATAAGATCCTGTCTGCAGCCACCACTAGGGGGAGCTCCCTGTATACAGAAATACACGATAAGATCCTGTCTGCAGCCACCACTAGGGGGAGCTCCCTGTATACAGAGATACACGATAAGATCCTGTCTGCAGCCACCACTAGTGGGAGCTCCCTGTATACAGAGATACACGATAAGATCCTGTCTGCAGCCACCACTAGTGGGAGCTCCCTGTATACAGAGATACACGATAAGATCCTGTCTGCAGTCACCACTAGGGGGAGCTCCCTGTACACAGAGACACACGATAAGATCCTGTCTGCAGTCACCACTAGGGGGAGCTCCCTGTACACAGAGACACGATAAGATCCTGTCTGCAGCCACCACTAGGGGGAGCTCCCTGTACACAGAGACACACGATAAGATCCTGTCTGCAGCCACCACTAGGGGGAGCTCCCTGTACACAGAGATACACGATAAGATCCTGTCTGCAGCCACCACTAGGGGGAGCTCCCTGTATACAGAGATACATGATAACATCCTGTGCAGTCTCCACCTGCAGTAATTGAGTAGAAACCTGAGCTTCTGATTAGAGGGGTTTGTTTCAGTCCTACCTCTTACCTGCAGCGCTCGGCCTTTGGTCTCTATGGGCAGTGTAAACGCCGAAATTGCGCAAATAAAACACACACCAGCAAAGAGGCAGAGCCCCCCGATGATGGAGGCTTTGAGTAGGACCTGTGAAAGATTAAAGAAAAATATTCTGAACTTTTTTTAAAGAACTTTTGGAATTGACAAGTAACCGCATCTGATGTTTGTGATGAGCGTCTTTTACTTGCGCTATAAATGGGGCGGCCATTGCTCCCAAACGGCACAGTGACCCGGCCACCCCCATCCCGATCGCTCTCATCACAGTTGGATAGACCTGCGGATGGAAACAACACTGAAGACTGAGAACCTGTTTCAGATCTCTACGTTTTTTTTTACAGTTTGACACTTATTTTCCTGTGTCGGTTTTAGTCAGTGACTAATCATGTGACATCAGCGTGTGGTGACATCGCCCTCATCTGCTTCTTTTAGTCACCTCTGCCGTGTAGATGTAGATGGTGTTGAAGTTGGCCGACACCAGAGCTCGGAGGCAGAAGAGAATGGCGATGAGTCCGGTCCTAGGGGGAGGGACAAGTCACATGAGCTGACATTCCGGAAGGCCGGCCCCCGAGGTCCCGGATCTTACCGTGACATGCAGATGATGAGCAGCAGGAAGAACAAGCCAGTGGTCGTCATTGTGATGCCCAGAGTCCAGCGCCGACCAATTAAGTTAATGCCCAACATGTTGAATGGGTTCACTGGAAAAGAAGAAGGGATTAGAGATCGAGTGATCGCCCCAGAGCCATCACATGATCAACTGGTTAAAGGCGACAGCTTCAAAGACCACATCCAATGTGGACTCGTTTCCTGCTGTCACTTTGGTAAAATGTCCTCTCAGACTTCCGTGCCGCAGACTCTGCTGAGTATTGAGGGCGTAGTGGATCCTTACGGGCGATCTCTCCGACCGTGCTGATCATCAGGGTGTTGTAATCAGAGGGACTTAACATGTTGCAGTAGCAGGGGCCACTTCCCTCCTCTACAATGATCGGTGATCGTCCCGTCCCACAGTGCAGATTGTTCTCCAGCAGCTCCGTGCTGGCCAGGATCACGCCGTAGTACGCAAAAGCGATTCCCAACCTGAGCAGAAACGACAAAAAGGATGATGATGATCCGACCCCTGGATCCCCTACCAACAGCGCCTCTACCAGCCATGTGGTCGTGTAGAGTATTGCAGCTCAGCTGCAGTACCAAACATGGCCAAACAAACTGGGATGGCGCTGTGTGAAGAAGGATCCAGAATGCACCCTCTTCTGATGATTGGAGAAAGATCAGGCTTTGACCGGTCTCTCACTGATGACCCATCTTAAAGTCAGACCCACGTTAAACACCCCTTTAAGACAGGGTGCATTATCAAGTATATTATCACCTCTGTCCCAAAACCAGAACTTACCAGATCACCCAGATCTGCAGTGTGGTCCGCAAATATTTCCTGTGCACAAGATCAAAGAAACTCCCATTTCTTTCCTGGAGGAGAGAGGATCATACAGAGTTGTATTTTCTGCACCAGTCACATCCAGAGCTGCATTCACACATCTGCTTCATTGTCTGCTGACATGCTTCCCACAATGCTTTGCATCAGTGCATGTAGGAGATGAGTTCTGCTGCTGGGGTAATCGGCAGAATTGTGATTGCAGCTCTGGATGTGACTTACGATGTGTCATCAACTGAGCGGAACTTACAGCCATCGGTTCATCGATTGTTCCCTCCGGCATCTTTGATCGATTCATCTTGGCGATTTTTCTCAATGTCGTCATCGCCGCCTCTTTTTTTCCCACAGAAAGGTTGAATCTCGCCGACTCAGGAATAAACTGCACAAGTAAAGAATGAAACACAAATCAAGTCACCCCCCGGGAAGCAGAACAGGAACCAAGGACCAGAAAAAAAAACTCTTACTTTGAATAGGAGGACGAGGATGATTGCGGGGATGGAGGCGAAACGTATGAGCCAGCGCCAACCCATGGTCGGGATGACCAATGCCCCCAAACCGATGATCAGTAACGAACCGCCGAGCCAGAAGAGCTGAAAACAGAGAAGCGGAAGAAGGGCAGGAAATGAGGAAAGATACAAAGTATCAATCTGGTGCCGGGGAAGGGCAGGAAATGAGGAAAGATACAAAGTATCAATCTGCTGCCGACTCCGGGGAAGGGCGGGAAATGAGGAAAGATACAAAGTATCAATCTGGTGCCGGCTCCGGGGAAGGGCAGGAAATGAAGAAAGATGCAAAGTATCAATCTGGTGCCGACTCCGGGGAAGGGCGGGAAATGAGGAAAGATACAAAGTATCAATCTGGTGCCAACTCCGGGGAAGGGCGGGAAATGAGGAAAGATACAAAGTATCAATCTGGTGCCGACTCCGGGGAAGGGCGGGAAATGAGGAAAGATACAAAGTATCAATCTGGTGCCGGCTCCGGGGAAGGGCGGGAAATGAGGAAAGATACAAAGTATCAATCTGGTGCCAACTCCGGGGAAGGGCGAGAAATGAGGAAAGATACAAAGTATCAATCTGGTGCCGGCTCCGGGGAAGGGCGAGAAATGAGGAAAGATACAAAGCATCAATCTGGTGCCGACTCCGGGGAAGGGCGGGAAATGAGGAAAGATACAAAGTATCAATCTGGTGCCAACTCCGGGGAAGGGCGGGAAATGAGGAAAGATACAAAGTATCAATCTGGTGGCGGGGAAGGGCGAGAAATGAGGAAAGATACAAAGTATCAATCTGGTGCCGGCTCCGGGGAAGGGCGGGAAATGAGGAAAGATACAAAGTATCAATCTGGTGCCAACTCCGGGGAAGGGCGGGAAATGAGGAAAGATACAAAGTATCAATCTGGTGCCGGCTCCGGGGAAGGGCGGGAAATGAGGAAAGATACAAAGTATCAATCTGGTGCCGACTCCGGGGAAGGGCGGGAAATGAGGAAAGATACAAAGTATCAATCTGGTGCCGGCTCCGGGGAAGGGTGGGAAATGAAAGGTACAAAGTATCAATCTGGTTCTGGCTCCGGGGAAGGGCAGGAATTGAGGAAAGATACAAAGTATTAATCTGGTGCCAACTCCGGGGAAGGGCGAGAAATGAGGAAAGATACAAAGTATCAATCTGGTGCCAACTCCGGGGAAGGGCGAGAAATGAGGAAAGATACAAAGTATGAATCTGGTGCCAGCTCCGGGGAAGGGTGGGAAATGAGGAAAGATACAAAGTATCAATCTTGCCGACTCCGGGGAAGGGCGGGAAATGAGGAAAGATACAAAGTATCAGTCTGGTGTTGGGGAAGGGTGGGAAATGAGGAAAGGTACAAAGTATCAATCTGGTGCCGGCTCTGGGGAAGGGCGAGAAATGAGGAAAGATACAAAGTATCAATCTTGCCGACTCCGGGGAAGGGCGGGAAATGAGGAAAGATACAAAGTATCAGTCTGGTGTTGGGGAAGGGTGGGAAATGAGGAAAGGTACAAAGTATCAATCTGGTGCCGGCTCTGGGGAAGGGCGAGAAATGAGGAAAGATACAAAGTATCAATCTGGTGCCAACTCCGGGGAAGGGCGGGAAATGAGGAAAGATACAAAGTATCAATCTGGTGCCGGCTCCAGGGAAGGGCGGGAAATGAGGAAAGATACAAAGTATCAATCTGGTGTTGAGGAAGGGTGGGAAATGAGGAAAGATGCAAAGTATCAATCTGGTGCCGGCTCCAGGGAAGGGCGGGAAAAGATGAAAGACACAAAGTATCAATCTGGTGTTGAGGAAGGGCGGGAAATGAGGAAAGATACAAAGTATCAATCTGGTGCCGACTCCGGGGAAGGGCAGGAAATGAGGAAAGATACAAAGTATCAATCTGGTGCCGACTGCAGGGAAGGGTTTGAAAATGAGGAAAGATACAAACTCAATCTGGTGCCGACTCCGGGAAGGGCAGGAAATGAGGAAAGATACAAAGTATCAATCTGGTGCCGACTCCGGGGAAGGGCGGTAAATGAGGAAAGATACAAAGTATCAATCTGGTGCCGACTCCAGGGAAGGGCAGGAAATGAGGAAAGATACAAAGTATCAATCTGGTGCCGACTGCAGGGAAGGGTGGGAAATGAGGAAAGATACAAACTCAATCTGGTGCCGACTCCGAGAAAGGGCAGGAAATGAGGAAAGATACAAAGTATTAATCTGGTGCCGGGGAAGGGCGGGAAATGAGGAAACATACAAAGTATCAATCTGGTGCCGGGGAAGGGCGGTAAATGAGGAAAGATACAAAGTATCAATCTGGTGCCGACTCCGGGGAAGGGCAGGAAATGAGGAAAGATACAAAGTATCAATCTGGTGCCGGGGAAGGGCAGGAAATGAGGAAAGACACAAAGTATCTGGTGCAGGAAATAAGGAAAGATACAAAGTATCAATCTGGTGCTGGCTCCAGGGAAGGGCAGGAAATGAGGAAAGACACAAAGTATCTGGTGCAGGAAATAAGGAAAGATACAAAGTATCAATCTGGTGCCGGGGAAGGGTAGGAAATGAGGAAAGACACAAAGTATCAATCTGGTGCTGACTCCGGGGAAGGGCGGGAAATGAGGAAACATACAAAGTATCAATCTGGTGCCGGCTCCGGGGAAGGGCAGGAAATGAGGAAAGATACAAAGTATCAATCTGGTGCCAACTCCGGGGAAGGGCGGGAAATGAGGAAAGATACAAAGTATCAATCTGGTGCCGGCTCCAGGGAAGGGCGGGAAATGAGGAAAGATACAAAGTATCAATCTGGTGTTGAGGAAGGGTGGGAAATGAGGAAAGATGCAAAGTATCAATCTGGTGCCGGCTCCAGGGAAGGGCGGGAAAAGATGAAAGACACAAAGTATCAATCTGGTGTTGAGGAAGGGCGGGAAATGAGGAAAGATACAAAGTATCAATCTGGTGCCGACTCCGGGGAAGGGCGGTAAATGAGGAAAGATACAAAGTATCAATCTGGTGCCGACTCCAGGGAAGGGCAGGAAATGAGGAAAGATACAAAGTATCAATCTGGTGCCGACTGCAGGGAAGGGTGGGAAATGAGGAAAGATACAAACTGAATCTGGTGCCGACTCCGGGAAGGGCAGGAAATGAGGAAAGATACAAAGTATCAATCTGGTGCCGACTCCGGGGAAGGGCGGTAAATGAGGAAAGATACAAAGTATCAATCTGGTGCCGACTCCAGGGAAGGGCAGGAAATGAGGAAAGATACAAAGTATCAATCTGGTGCCGACTGCAGGGAAGGGTGGGAAATGAGGAAAGATACAAAGTATCAATCTGGTGCCGACTGCAGGGAAGGGTGGGAAATGAGGAAAGATACAAACTCAATCTGGTGCCGACTCCGAGAAAGGGCAGGAAATGAGGAAAGATACAAAGTATTAATCTGGTGCCGGGGAAGGGCGGGAAATGAGGAAACATACAAAGTATCAATCTGGTGCCGACTCCGGGGAAGGGCAGGAAATGAAGAAAGATGCAAAGTATCAATCTGCTGCCGACTCCGGGGAAGGGCGGGAAATGAGGAAAGATACAAAGTATCAATCTGGTGCCGGCTCCGGGGAAGGGCAGGAAATGAAGAAAGATGCAAAGTATCAATCTAGTGCCGCTCCGGGGAAGGGCGGGAAATGAGGAAAGATACAAAGTATCAATCTGGTGCCGACTCCGGGGAAGGGCGGGAAATGAGGAAAGATACAAAGTATCAATCTGGTGCCGGGGAAGGGCAGGAAATGAGGAAAGATACAAAGTATCAATCTGCTGCCGACTCCGGGGAAGGGCGGGAAATGAGGAAAGATACAAAGTATCAATCTGGTGCCGGCTCCGGGGAAGGGCGGGAAATGAGGAAAGATACAAAGCATCAATCTGGTGCCAACTCCGGGGAAGGGCGGGAAATGAGGAAAGATACAAAGCATCAATCTGGTGCCGGCTCCGGGGAAGGGCGAGAAATGAGGAAAGATACAAAGTATCAATCTGGTGCCGGCTCCGGGGAAGGGCAGGAAATGAGGAAAGATACAAAGTATCAATCTGGTGCCGACTCCGGGGAAGGGCAGGAAATGAGGAAAGATACAAAGTATCAATCTGGTGCCGGCTCCGGGGAAGGGCAGGAAATGAAGAAAGATGCAAAGTATCAATCTGGTGCCAACTCCGGGGAAGGGCGGGAAATGAGGAAAGATACAAAGTATCAATCTGGTGCCGGCTCCGGGGAAGGGCGGGAAATGAGGAAAGATACAAAGTATCAATCTGGTGCCGGGGAAGGGCGGGAAATGAGGAAAGATACAAAGTATCAATCTGGTGCCGGCTATGGGGAAGGGCAGGACATGAGGAAAGATACAAAGTATCAATCTGGTGTCTGGGAAGGGCAGGAGATGAGGAAAGATACAAAGTATCTTTCCTCCTGTACCAGTTGTGACTTGTATTTTTCAAGATTATTGTACTTGTTTTATTATGTATACCCCTCCTCACATGTAAAGCGCCATGGAATAAATGGTGCTATAATAATAAATAATAATAATAATAATAATAATAATAAAGTATCAATCTGGTTACGGGGAAATGAGGAAAGATACAAAGTATCAATCTCGTTCCGACTCCGGGGAAGGGCTGGATTGCCCCAGGTCTCACCTGTGTGAGCGGTAACAAGTAACCTCGAACATTCTTTGGCAAAAATTCAGTTTTGATGATGAGGCTGAAAATAAAGACAATAACCCGTTATTAAAGAGGATGTCCTAGTATAACAGATCGAGGGGGGGGGCGGGCCGTGCCGCAATTTCTGCTTCGACCAAAGGTGAAGCTCAGTTAATCTGTCAGGCCTCCCCCAGGGTGGTTAGACTCCAATAATTTAGATGTTGCCCCTTTAAATATTGTTATTGTGTTTCCAATGATGCGTAACTTCCGTCTGGGTGGAGTCGACTAACTGCAGATAATGTAAGCCTGACAACAAGTTCCTGATGTGGAAGAAGAGTTGTCTGGCAGATGGGGAGGACTTTTCCTTTAAGTGTAGATCTCGACTATTACTGACCCTTGTGCGTGTCCCGAGACGCCACATCCGACCAAGAATCGAAAGAAAACAAACCAACTGTACGAGGGAGAGAAGGAGGTGAGCAAGGAGAAGTACGCCCCCCACAGGAAGGAGATGACCATCATCTGCAGGACCAAAGGTTCAGCGAGTAAAATCCATAATGGCCGCTGCCGAGACTGCAGAAGTAGGAAACGGCGTCACTGTCACCAACCTTCAAACGCCCGTATCTGTCCGCCAGAAGCCCCAGGACTATACTGAAGATCATGTACCCCAAGAAAACCATCTGCAAAACACGGGAAACCAGGAGCGAACCTGAATATACCAAGAATGACCTCCATATACAATGTGCTGCACTCACTATTCTGCTGGTGCAGTCACTGTGTACATACGTTACATTACTGATCCTGAGTTACCTCCTGTATTATACTCCAGAGCTGCACTCACTATTCTGCTGGTGCAGTCACTGTGTACATACATTACTGATCCTGAGTTACATCCTGTATTATACTCCAGAGCTGCACTCACTATTCTGCTGGTGCAGTCACTGTGTACATACATTACATTACTAATCCTGAGTTACATCCTGTATTATACCCCAGAGCTGCACTCACTATTCTGCTGGTGCAGTCACTGTGTATATACATTACATTACTGATCCTGAGTTACATCCTGTATTATACTCCAGAGCTGCACTCACTATTCTGCTGGTGCAGTCACTGTGTACATACATTACATTACTGATCCTGAGTTACATCCTGTATTATACCCCAGAGCTGCACTCACTATTCTGCTGGTGCAGTCACTGTGTACATACATTACATTACTGATCCTGAGTTACCTCCTGTATTATACCCCAGAGCTGCACTCACTATTCTGCTGGTGCAGTCACTGTGTACATACATTACATTACTGATCCTGAGTTACCTCCTGTATTATACTCCAGAGCTGCACTCACTATTCTGCTGGTGCAGTCACTGTGTACATACATTACTGATCCTGAGTTACCTCCTGTATTATACCCCAGAGCTGCACTCACTATTCTGCTGGTGCAGTCACTGTGTACATACATTACATTACTGATCCTGAGTTACATCCTGTATTATACCCCAGAGCTGCACTCACTATTCTGCTGGTGCAGTCACTGTGTACATACATTACATTACTGATCCTGAGTTACCTCCTGTATTATACCCCAGAGCTGCACTCACTATTCTGCTGGTGCAGTCACTGTGTACATACATTACATTACTGATCCTGAGTTACATCCTGTATTATACCCCAGAGCTGCACTCACTATTCTGCTGGTGCAGTCACTGTGTACATACATTACATTACTGATCCTGAGTTACATCCTGTATTATACCCCAGAGCTGCACTCACTATTCTGCTGGTGCAGTCACTGTGTACATACATTACATTACTGATCCTGAGTTACCTCCTGTATTATACCCCAGAGCTGCACTCACTATTCTGCTAGTGCAGTCACTGTGTACATACATTACATTACTGATCCTGAGTTACATCCTGTATTATACTCCAGAGCTGCACTCACTATTCTGCTGGTGCAGTCACTGTGTACATACATTACATTACTGATCCTGAGTTACATCCTGTATTATACTCCAGAGCTGCACTCACTATTCTGCTGGTGCAGTCACTGTGTACATACATTACATTACTGATCCTGAGTTACATCCTGTATTATACCCCAGAGCTGCACTCACTATTCTGCTGGTGCAGTCACTGTGTACATACATTACATTACTGATCCTGAGTTACATCCTGTATTATACTCCAGAGCTGCACTCACTATTCTGCTGGTGCAGTCACTGTGTACATACATTACATTACTGATCTTGAGTTACCTCCTGTATTATACCCCAGAGCTGCACTCACTATTCTGCTGGTGCAGTCACTGTGTACATACATTACATTACTGATCCTGAGTTACATCCTGTATTATACCCCAGAGCTGCACTCACTATTCTGCTGGTGCAGTCACTGTGTACATACATTACATTACTGATCCTGAGTTACATCCTGTATTATACTCCAGAGCTGCACTCACTATTCTGCTGGTGCAGTCACTGTGTACATACATTACATTACTGATCCTGAGTTACATCCTGTATTATACCCCAGAGCTGCACTCACTATTCTGCTGGTGCAGTCACTGTGTACATACATTACATTACTGATCCTGAGTTACATCCTGTATTATACTCCAGAGCTGCACTCACTATTCTGCTGGTGCAGTCACTGTGTACATACATTACATTACTGATCCTGAGTTACATCCTGTATTATACCCCAGAGCTGCACTCACTATTCTGCTGGTGCAGTCACTGTGTACATACATTACATTACTGATCCTGAGTTACATCCTGTATTATACTCCAGAGCTGCACTCACTATTCTGCTGGTGCAGTCACTGTGTACATACATTACATTACTGATCCTGAGTTACCTCCTGTATTATACCCCAGAGCTGCACTCACTATTCTGCTGGTGCAGTCACTGTGTACATACATTACATTACTGATCCTGAGATACATCCTGTATTATACTCCAGAGCTGCACTCACTATTCTGCTGGTGCAGTCACTGTGTACATACATTACATTACTGATTCTGAGTTACCTCCTGTATTATACCCCAGAGCTGCACTCACTATTCTGCTGGTGCAGTCACTGTGTACATACATTACATTACTGATCCTGAGTTACATCCTGTATTATACCCCAGAGCTGCACTCACTATTCTGCTGGTGCAGTCACTGTGTACATACATTACATTACTGATCCTGAGTTACATCCAGTATTATACCTCAGAGCTGCACTCACTATTCTGCTTCTGGGTGGATGCTACATCTGCTCTACCCTGTGCTCTCACCGTAATGACCAGCGCCACCTTCCAGTCTTCTAGATGCCACTGACAGCGAATGGATGGTGAGATGACGGCTATCAGCATAACCTCCATGGCTTCGGCGACCTGGCGGGAGGAGAGATGATTGGAGGTTTCTGTTGGACGGGAGGCAATAGAACATAACGATGGAGTCGTGTAGATCTGGAGTGACGTGTGATCGGAGGCTCCGTCCATCGTACTCACCCCTGCGCTCCCCATGATCAGGAACAGTATAACATGGAAGCGACCAAACCCAATGGCCTCCACCGCGTCCTCCACCGAATACGTCTTCTGGTCTAAAGAAATGCCTCAGATATCAACCAGACCGATACAGTGATAATTTCAAAGGACTGGACTTACCCTTCGCAGGTTCTGTCCCGCGCGGCGCCATCTCCTTCATCTGTACGGTTCTGGTATATTTCGTCAGCTGAGGCTCCATCTTGTGTCGGGAGACTGCAGTTTTCTTACCTATAAATTTATGAAGCACAAAATAGATGCACAACTTGTGTTAATGTAGCAGTGGAAACATAAAGAAAAACTTCAGTAGAATTATGATTACAGCTCTGGATGTGAGTTAGGAATGTGCTGTAATTGATGCAAGAAATCATTGGAAGATGAAGATAAACTCCACATCTGATCTGTGAGCTTTCCAAAGGATTCGGATTGCAGAAAAAACACCAAACATTCCCATTGACGGACGGATAATAACTGCAATTTACACCAAAAGTGAAAATTACAGCGAGAGAGAAAGGGCCCAATGTGTGACCCCCCCCCGCCTCCGAGCAAGCGACACAAAGAAGCGAGAAAAGCAAGTCCACAACAACCACAGAGCACAAATCAGAGGGGACAGGGAGGAATATAACTACTATAATACTGCCCCTATGTACAAGAATATAACTACTATAATACTGCTCCTATGTATAAGAATATAACTACTATAATACTGCTCCTATGTACAAGAATATAACTACTATAATACTGCCCCTATGTACAAGAATATAACTACTATAATTCTGCCCCTATGTACAAGAATATAACTACTATAATACTGCTCCTATGTACAAGAATATAACTACTATAATACTGCCCCTATGTACAAGAATATAACTACTATAATACTGCTCCTATGTACAAGAATATAACTACTATAATACTGCTCCTATGTACAAGAATATAACTACTATAATACTGCTCCTATGTACAAGAATATAACTACTATAATACTGCTGCTATGTACAAGAATATAACTACTATAATACTGCTCCTATGTACAAGAATATAACTACTATAATACTGCTCCTATGTACAAGAATATAACTACTATAATACTGCTCCTATGTACAAGAATATAACTACTATAATACTGCTCCTATGTACAAGAATATAACTACTATAATACTGCTGCTATGTACAAGAATATAACTACTATAATACTGCTCCTATGTACAAGAATATAACTACTATAATACTGCTCCTATGTACAAGAATATAACTACTATAATACTGCTGCTATGTACAAGAATATAACTACTATAATACTGCTCCTATGTACAAGAATATAACTACTATAATACTGCCCCTATGTACAAGAATATAACTACTATAATACTGCTCCTATGTACAAGAATATAACTACTATAATACTGCTCCTATGTACAAGAATATAACTACTATAATACTGCTCCTATGTACAAGAATATAACTACTATAATACTGCTGCTATGTACAAGAATATAACTACTATAATACTGCTCCTATGTACAAGAATATAACTACTATAATACTGCCCTATGTACAAGAATATAACTACTATAATACTGCCCCTATGTACAAGAATATAACTGCTATAATACTGCTCCTATGTACAAGAATATAACTGCTATAATACTGCCCCTATGTACAAGAATATAACTACTATAATACTGCTCCTATGTACAAGAATATAACTACTATAATACTGCTCCTATATACAAGAATATAACTACTATAATACTGCCCCTATGTACAAGAATATAACTACTCTAATACTGCTCCTATGTACAAGAATATAACTACTATAATACTGCTCCTATGTACAAGAATATAACTACTATAATACTGCTCCTATGTACAAGAATATAACTACTATAATACTGCCCTATGTACAAGAATATAACTACTATAATACTGCCCTATGTACAAGAATATAACTACTATAATACTGCCCTATGTACAAGAATATAACTACTATAATACTGCTCCTATGTACAAGAATATAACTACTCTAATACTGCTCCTATGTACAAGAATATAACTACTATAATACTGCTCCCTATGTACAAGAATATAACTACTATAATACTGCCCTATGTACAAGAATATAACTACTATATGTACAAGAATATAACTACTATAATACTGTTCCTATGTACAAGAATATAACTACAATAATACTGCCCCTATATATAAGAATATAACTACTATAATACTGCCCCTATATATAAGAATATGACTACTATAATACTGCCCCTATATATAAGAATATAACTACTATAATACTGCCCCTATATATAAGAATATGACTACTATAATACTGCTCCTATGTACAAGAATATAACTACTATAATACTGCCCCTATGTACAAGAATAAAACTACTATAATACTGCCCCTATGTACAAGAATATAACTACTATAATACTGCTCCTATGTACAAGAATATAAGTACTATAATACTGCCCCTATGTACAAGAATATAACTACTATAATACTGCTCCTATGTATAAGAATATAACTACTATAATACTGCTCCTATGTACGAGAATGTAACTACTAAAATACTGCCCCTATGTACAACAATATAACTACTATAATACTGCTCCTATGTGCAAGAATATAACTACTATAATACTGCTCCTATGTACAAGAATATAACTACTATAATACTGCTCCTATGTACAAGAATATAACTACTATAATACTGCTCCTATGTACAAGAATATAACTACTATAATACTGCCCTATGTACAAGAATATAACTACTATAATACTGCCCTATGTACAAGAATATAACTACTATAATACTGCCCTATGTACAAGAATATAACTACTATAATACTGTTCCTATGTACAAGAATATAACTACTATAATACTGCCCCTATATATAAGAATATAACTACTATAATACTGCCCCTATATACAGTGGGGCAAAAAAGTATTTAGTCAGTCAGCAATAGTGCAAGTTCCACCACTTAAAAAGATGAGAGGCGTCTGTAATTTACATCATAGGTAGACCTCAACTATGGGAGACAAACTGAGAGAAAAAAATCCAGAAAATCACATTGTCTGTTTTTTTAACAATTTGTTTGCATATTATGGTGGAAAATAAGTATTTGGTCAGAAACAAAATTTCATCTCAATACTTTGTAATATATCCTTTGTTGGCAATGACAGAGGTCAAACGTTTTCTGTAAGTCTTCACAAGGTTGCCACACACTGTTGTTGGTATGTTGGCCCATTCCTCCATGCAGATCTCCTCTAGAGCAGTGATGTTTTTGGCTTTTCGCTTGGCAACACGGACTTTCAACTCCCTCCAAAGGTTTTCTATAGGGTTGAGATCTGGAGACTGGCTAGGCCACTCCAGGACCTTGAAATGCTTCTTACGAAGCCACTCCTTCGTTGCCCTGGCGGTGTGCTTTGGATCATTGTCATGTTGAAAGACCCAGCCACGTTTCATCTTCAATGCCCTTGCTGATGGAAGGAGGTTTGCACTCAAAATCTCACAATACATGGCCCCATTCATTCTTTCATGTACCCGGATCAGTCGTCCTGGCCCCTTTGCAGAGAAACAGCCCCAAAGAATGATGTTTCCACCACCATGCTTTACAGTAGGTATGGTGTTTGATGGATGCAACTCAGTATTCTTTTTCCTCCAAACACGACAAGTTGTGTTTCTACCAAACAGTTCCAGTTTGGTTTCATCAGACCATAGGACATTCTCCCAAAACTCCTCTGGATCATCCAAATGCTCTCTAGCAAACTTCAGACGGGCCCGGACATGTACTGGCTTAAGCAGTGGGACACGTCTGGCACTGCAGGATCTGAGTCCATGGTGGCATAGTGTGTTACTTATGGTAGGCCTTGTTACATTGGTCCCAGCTCTCTGCAGTTCATTCACTAGGTCCCCCCGCGTGGTTCTGGGATTTTTGCTCACCGTTCTTGTGATCATTCTGACCCCACGGGGTGGGATTTTGCGTGGAGCCCCAGATCGAGGGAGATTATCAGTGGTCTTGTATGTCTTCCATTTTCTAATTATTGCTCCCACTGTTGATTTCTTCACTCCAAGCTGGTTGGCTATTGCAGATTCAGTCTTCCCAGCCTGGTGCAGGGCTACAATTTTGTTTCTGGTGTCCTTTGACAGCTCTTTGGTCTTCACCATAGTGGAGTTTGGAGTCAGACTGTTTGAGGGTGTGCACAGGAGTCTTTTTATACTGATAACAAGTTTAAACAGGTGCCATTACTACAGGTAATGAGTGGAGGAAAGAGGAGACTCTTAAAGAAGAAGTTACAGGTCTGTGAGAGCCAGAAATCTGGATTGTTTGTTTCTGACCAAATACTTATTTTCCACCATAATATGCAAATAAAATGTTAAAAAACAGACAATGTGATTTTCTGGATTTTTTTCTCTCAGTTTGTCTCCCATAGTTGAGGTCTACCTATGATGTAAATTACAGACGCCTCTCATCTTTTTAAGTGGTGGAACTTGCACTATTGCTGACTGACTAAATACTTTTTTGCCCCACTGTATAAGAATATAACTACTATAATACTGCCCCTATATATAAGAATATGACTACTATAATACTGCTCCTATGTACAAGAATATAACTACTATAATACTGCCCCTATGTACAAGAATATAACTACTATAATACTGCTCCTATAAACAAGAATATAACTACTATAATACTGCCCCTATGTACAAGAATATAACTACTATAATACTGCCCCTATGTACAAGAATATAACTACTATAATACTGCTCCTATGTACAAGAATATAACTACTATAATACTGCTCCTATGTACAAGGATATAACTACTATAATACTGCCCCTATGTACAAGAATATAACTACTATAATACTGCTCCTATGTACAAGAATATAACTACTATAATACTGCCCCTATGTACAAGAATATAACTACTATAATACTGCTCCTATGTACAAGAATATAACTACTATAATACTGCTCCTATAAACAAGAATATAACTACTATAATACTGCCCCTATGTACAAGAATATAACTACTATAATACTGCTCCTATGTACAAGAATATAACTACTATAATACTGCCCCTATGTACAAGAATATAACTACTATAATACTGCTCCTATGTACAAGAATATAACTACTATAATACTGCTCCTATAAACAAGAATATAACTACTATAATACTGCCCCTATGTACAAGAATATAACTACTATAATACTGCCCCTATGTACAAGAATATAACTACTATAATACTGCTCCTATGTACAAGAATATAACTACTATAATACTGCTCCTATAAACAAGAATATAACTACTATAATACTGCTCCTATGTACAAGAATATAACTACTATAATACTGCTCCTATGTACAAGAATATAACTACTATAATACTGCCCCTATGTACAAGAATATAACTACTATAATACTGCTCCTATGTACAAGAATATAACTACTATAATACTGCTCCTATAAACAAGAATATAACTACTATAATACTGCCCCTATGTACAAGAATATAACTACTATAATACTGCCCCTATGTACAAGAATATAACTACTATAATACTGCTCCTATGTACAAGAATATAACTACTATAATACTGCTTCTATGTACAAGAATATAACTACTATAATACTGCCCCAATGTACAAGAATATAACTACTATAATACTGCCCCCTATATACAAGAATATAACTACTATAATACTGCTCCTATGTACAAGAATATAACTACTATAATACTGCCCCTATATACAAGAATATAACTACTATAATACTGCCCCTATGTACAAGAATATAACTACTATAATACTGCCCCTATGTACAAGAATATAACTACTATAATACTGCTCCTATGTACAAGAATATAACTACTATAATACTGCCCCTATGTACAAGAATATAACTACTATAATACTGCCCCTATGTACAAGAATATAACTACTATAATACTGCCCCCTATGTACAAGAATATAACTACTATAATACTGCCCCCTATGTACAAGAATATGACTACTATTATACAGCCCCTATATATAAGAATATGACTACTATAATACTGGCCGTATGTACAATAATACAACTACTATAATACTGCCCCTATATATAAGAATATGACTCCTATAATACTGCTCCTATGTACAAGAATATAACTACTATAATACTGCCCCCTATATACAAGAATATGACTACTATTATACAGCCCCTATATATAAGAATATGACTACTATAATACTGGCCGTATGTACAATAATACAACTACTATAATACTGCCCCTATATATAAGAATATAACTACTATAATACTGCTCCTATATATAAGAATATGACTCCTATAATACTGCTCCTATGTACAAGAATATAACTACTATAATACTGCCCCTATGTACAAGAATATAACTACTATAATACTGCCCCCTATGTACAAGAATATAACTACTATAATACTGCCCCTATGTACAAGAATATAACTACTATAATACTGCCCCTATGTACAAGAATATAACTACTATAATACTGCCCCTATGTACAAGAATATAACTACTATAATACTGCCCCCTATGTACAAGAATATAACTACTATAATACTGCCCCCTATGTACAAGAATATGACTACTATTATACAGCCCCTATATATAAGAATATGACTACTATAATACTGGCCGTATGTACAATAATACAACTACTATAATACTGCCCCTATATATAAGAATATGACTCCTATAATACTGCTCCTATGTACAAGAATATAACTACTATAATACTGCCCCCTATATACAAGAATATGACTACTATTATACAGCCCCTATATATAAGAATATGACTACTATAATACTGGCCGTATGTACAATAATACAACTACTATAATACTGCCCCTATATATAAGAATATAACTACTATAATACTGCTCCTATATATAAGAATATGACTCCTATAATACTGCTCCTATGTACAAGAATATATCTACTATAATACTGCTCCTATGTACTAGAATATAACTACTATAATACTGCCCCTATGTACAAGAATATAACTACTATAATACTGCTCCTATGTATAAGAATATAACTACTATAATACTGCCCCTATGTACAAGAATATAACTACTATAATACTGCCACTATATACAAGAATATAACTACTATAATACTGCCTCCTATGTACAAGAATATAACTACTATAATACTGCTCCTATATACAAGAATATAACTACTATAATACTGCTCCTATGTACAAGAATATAACTACTATAATACTGCTCCTATATACAAGAATATAACTACTATAATACTGCCCCTATATACAAGAATATAACTACTATAATACTGCCCCTATATATAAGAATATGACTCCTATAATACTACTCCCATGTACAAGAATATAACTACTATAATACTGCCCCTATCTACAAGAATATAACTACTATAATACTGCCCCTATGTACAAGAATATAACTACTGTAATACTGCCCCTATATATAAGAATATGACTCCTATAATACTGCTCCTATGTACAAGAATATAACTACTATAATACTGCCCCTATATATAAGAATATGACTCCTATAATACTGCTTTTTTTACCAGCATGTTCCCAGTCGATTCTGCCTTTCTATCAGATATGAGTCGCTTCTTTCTTACCTGCAGGCTCCTCTGTGATGTCCGTGTGGAGTAGAAGGTTTTCTCAGGTATCTGCTCTGAGGCCGCACCCCCAACTTAGGGACATTCACCTTCTTAAAGGAAAATTATCTAAAACTTAACACTGAGAACAGTAAAGTTGACTGTGGAGGAGCCTAATGTGGCCGATGACATTCCGCAGCCCGTGAGCTGACACTTGGTTGGGGCAGTTTTCCTTTTCTCTGTTTTCGCCCAGATATGTGAACCCCCTTCTGACGTCCTCATCATAACGATATAACATTAAGATTCACGACACAAACATCGTTTCCATTTGTCGTCGCTTTAATTCAAATGTTCTGAAATCAGATCCTCTAGTCGCTCAATGTCCTGGATATTGGTCACCGGACACCGTGATATCTTACACCGTCTCCCGCCCAACGATTGAGTAAAATCGTCTGCGAGAAAAATCCACAGACTTCATGAAATCATTGTGATCTGCAGCCAAAATTATAAAGACTCAAGAAAAGAATGTGAGCCGGATTGCAGAAAAGAAAGAAACTGCCCAGGTAACAGGAGAAACATCAACACCATCCGTGAGCAAAACAGTCACCTGACATATAACCCTGGAGACTGAAAACCATCATGGCCGAAACTAAGAATCAGGAATGTAAACTTCAATCATTCTTCTATCTTCATGTAATCTGGAGCTCATCAGTAATAAAATCACCTGCCTACAGCGACCACTAGGGGGAGCTCCCTGTATACAGAGATAGATGATAAGATCCTGTCTGCAGCCACCACTAGGGGGAGCTCCCTGTATACAGAGATAGATGATAAGATCCTGTCTGCAGCCACCACTAGAAGGAGCTCCCTGTATACAGAGATACATGATAAGATCCTGTCTGCAGCCACCACTAGAGGGAGCTCCCTGTATACAGAGATACATGATAAGATCCTGTCTGCAGCCACCACTAGGGGGAGCTCCCTGTATACAGAGATACACGATAAGATCCTGTCTGCAGTCACCACTAGGGGGAGCTCCCTGCATACAGAGATACATGATAAGATCCTGTCTGCAGCCACCACTAGGGGGAGCTCCCTGTATACAGAGATAGATGATAAGATCCTGTCTGCAGCCACCACTAGGGGGAGCTCCCTGTATACAGAGATAGATGATAAGATCCTGTCTGCAGCCACCACTAGGGGGAGCTCCCTGTATACAGAGATAGATGATAAGATCCTGTCTGCAGCCACCACTAGGGGGAGCTCCCTGTATACAGAGATACGTGATAAGATCCTGTCTGCAGCCACCACTAGGGGGAGCTCCCTGTATACAGAGATACATGATAAGGTCCTGTCTGCAGCCACCACTAGGGGGAGCTCCCTGTATACAGAGATACATGATAAGATCCTGTCTGCAGCCACCACTAGGGGGAGCTCCCTGTATACAGAGATAGATGATAAGATCCTGTCTGCACCACCACTAGGGGGAGCTCCCTGTATACAGAGATACATGATAAGATCCTGTCTGCAGCCACCACTAGGGGGAGCTCCCTGTATACAGAGATACATGATAAGATCCTGTCTGCAGCCACCACTAGGGGGAGCTCCTTGTATACAGAGATACATGATAAGATCCTGTCTGCAGCCACCACTAGGGGGAGCTCCCTGTACACAGAGATACATGATAAGATCCTGTCTGCAGCCACCACTAGGGGGAGCTCCCTGTATACAGAGATAGATGATAAGATCCTGTCTGCAGCCACCACTAGGGGGATGTTATGACCTGGTGGTTAGGAGCACCCGGAATGACCTGATAGTTAAACCTCATACAGGACGAGCTCTGGGATGTGGGAGCTCTGCTGACCGCAAGCCCTAATCCTATCACACACACTAAAAATAGCCGTGGAGCGCTCCTGACCAGACCTAGGCGCCTCGTCACAGCCTAAGAACTATCTAGCCCTAGAGATAGAAAATAAAGCCTACCTTGCCTCAGAGAAATTCCCCAAAGGTAAAGGAAGCCCCCCACATATATTGATTGTGAGTAAAGATGAAAGTCACAAACGCAGAGATGAAACAGGTTTCAGCAAAGGGAGGCCAGACTTACTAAATAGACAGAGGATAGGAAAGGTAACTTTGCGATCAGCACAAAAACCTAAAAAAGACCACGCAGAGTGTGCAAAAAAGACCTCCGCACCGACTCACGGTGTGGAAGGACCACTCTGCATCCCAGAGCTTCCAGCTAGCAAGAGAAAATCATGAAAACCAGCTGGACAAGAAAACAGTGAACAAATAATGACTATCAGGAACTTAGCTTCTGCAGGAGAAGGCAGGTAACCAGAGAGATCCAGGAGCGAACTGAACAAATGCAAAAACATTGACAGCTGGCATGGAGTAACGATCTGAGAGGAGTTAAATAGAGCAGCCAACCAAAGGACAACCCACGTCACCTGTGTAAGGAACCTCAGAAGCAGCAGCTTCCACAGGAGGGAGTTCGACAACAGAATTCACAACAGTACCCCCCCTTGAGGAGGGGTCACCGAACCCTCACCAGAGCCCCCAGGCCGATCAGGATGAGCCAAATGAAAAGCATGAACAAGATCGGCAGCATGAACATCAGAGGCAAAAACCCATGAATTATCTTCCTGACCATAACCCTTCCACTTGACCAGGTACTGGAGTTTCCATCTCGAAACACGAGAATCCCAAATCTTCTCCACCACATACTCCAACTCCCCCTCAACCAACACCGGGGCAGGAGGATCAACGGAGGGAACCATAGGCGCCACGTATCTCCGCAACAATGACCTATGGAACACATTATGGATGGCAAAAGAAGCTGGAAGGGTCAAACGAAATGACACAGGATTAAGAACTTCAGAAATCTTATATGGCCCAATGAAACAAGGCTTAAACTTAGGAGAGGAAACCTTCATAGGAACGTGACGAGATGACAACCAAACCAAATCCCCAACACGAAGTCGGGGACCAACACAACGCGAGCGGTTAGCGAAACGTTGAGCCTTCTCCTGGGACAATGTCAAATTGTCCACCACATGAGTCCAAATCTGCTGCAACCTGTCCACCACCGCATCCACACCAGGACAGTCCGAAGGCTCAACCTGCCCTGAAGAGAAACGAGGATGGAAACCAGAATTACAGAAAAACGGAGAAACTAAAGTAGCCGAGCTGGCCCGATTATTAAGGGCGAGCTCAGCCAAAGGCAAGAAAGACACCCTGGATGAGAGGCCTGGATGTCTTCCTGGAGCAGAACAATATTGTATCATACAATTATTAGGTTCTGTAAAAGGACGTAGATCTGGGGATTTATTATGACGGAATATAGGCTGAACTGGATGGACAAATGTCTTTTTTCGGCCTTACTAACTATGTTACTATGTTACTATGTTACACCCAATCATTCTGATCAGCAGAAACAAAGCATCTCAGATATGTCTCCAAAGTCTGATTAGTTCGTTCGGTTTGGCCATTAGTCTGAGGATGGAAAGCTGAAGAAAAAGACAAATCAATGCCCATCCTAGCACAAAAGGACCGCCAAAACCTCGAAACAAACTGGGAACCTCTGTCCGAGACGATGTTCTCTGGAATGCCATGCAAACGAACCACATGCTGGAAAAACAATGGCACCAAATCAGAGGAGGAAGGCAGTTTAGATAAGGGTACCAAATGGACCATCTTAGAGAAGCGATCACAAACCACCCAAATGACTGACATCTTTTGAGAAACAGGGAGATCAGAAATAAAATCCATGGAAATATGCGTCCAGGGCCTCTTAGGGATCGGCAAGGGCAAAAGCAACCCACTGGCACGAGAACAGCAGGGCTTAGCCCGAGCACAAGTCCCACAGGACTGCACAAAAGAACGCACATCCCGCGACAGAGACGGCCACCAAAAGGTTCTAGCCACCAAATCTCTGGTACCAAAGATTCCAGGATGACCCGCCAACATCGAACAATGAACCTCAGAGATAACTCTACTAGTCCATCTATCAGGGACAAACAGTTTCTCCGTAGGACAAAGGTCAGGTCTATCAGCCTGAAACTTTTGCAGCACACGCCGCAAATCAGGGGAAATGGCAGACAAAATTACCCCTTCTTTAAGAATACCCGCCGGCTCCGGAACACCCGGAGAGTCAGGAACAAAACTCCTTGACAGGGCGTCAGCCTTCACATTCTTAGATCCCGGAAGGTATAAAACCACAAAATCAAAACGGGAGAAAAATAGCGACCATCGAGCCTGTCTCGGATTCAACCGTTTGGCAGACTCGAGATAAGTTAAATTCTTGTGATCTGTCAAGACCACCACGTGATGTTTAGCTCCTTCAAGCCAATGTTGCCACTCCTCGAATGCCCACTTCATGGCCAACAACTCCCGATTGCCAACATCATAATTACGCTCAGCAGGCGAGAATTTTCTAGAAAAGAAGGCACAGGGTTTCATCACCGAGCCATCAGAACTTCTTTGCGACAAAACAGCCCCTGCTCCAATTTCAGAAGCATCAACCTCCACCTGAAAAGGGAGCGAAACATCTGGCTGGCACAACACAGGGGCAGAGGAAAAACGACGCTTCAACTCCTGAAAAGCTTCCACAGCAGCAGAAGACCAATTGACCACATCAGCACCTTTCTTGGTCAAATCAGTCAACGGCTTAGCAACACTGGAAAAGTTAGTGATGAAGCGACGATAAATATTAGCAAAGCCCAGGAACTTCTGCAAGCTCTTCACAGATGTCGGCTGAGTCCAATCGTAAATGGCCTGAACCTTAACAGGGTCCATCTCGATAGTAGAAGGGGAAAAAATTAAACCCAAAAATGAAACCTTCTGAACCCCAAAGAGACACTTTGACCCCTTCACAAACAAGGAATTTGCACGAAGGACCTGGAACTCCATTCTGACCTGCTTCACATGAGACTCCCAATCATCCGAAAAGACCAAAATGTCATCCAAATATACAATCATGAATCTATCCAGGTACTCTCGGAAGATGTCATGCATAAAGGACTGAAACACAGATGGAGCATTAGAAAGCCCGAATGGCATAACCAGGTACTCAAAATGGCCCTCTGGCGTATTAAATGCCGTCTTCCATTCATCGCCCTGTTTAATTCGCACAAGATTATATGCACCACGAAGATCTATCTTGGTGAACCAACTAGCCCCCTTAATCCGAACAAATAAATCAGACAGCAGCGGCAAGGGGTACTGAAATTTGACTGTGATCTTATTAAGAAGGCGGTAATCTATACAAGGTCTTAAAGAGCCATCCTTCTTGGCCACAAAAAAGAACCCTGCTCCCAATGGTGACAACGACGGACGAATATGACCCTTCTCCAAGGATTCCTTTACATAACTCCACATAGCGGCGTGTTCTGGCACAGATAAATTAAACAGACGGCCCTTAGGAAACTTACTACCAGGAATCAAATTGATAGCACAATCACAATCCCTATGAGGAGGTAGGGCACCAGATTTGGGCTCTTCAAATACATCCCGGTAATCTGATAAAAACTCAGGGACCTCAGAAGGGGTGGATGATGAGATAGACAAAAATGGAACATCACCATGTACCCCCTGACAACCCCAGCTGGACACAGACATAGATTTCCAATCCAACACTGGATTATGGACCTGTAGCCATGGCAACCCCAAAACGACCACTTCATGCAGATTATGCAACACCAAAAAGCGGATAACCTCCTGATGTGCAGGAGCCATGCACATGGTCAATTGGGTCCAGTACTGAGGCTTATTCTTGGCCAAAGGCGTAGCATCAATTCCTCTCAATGGAATAGGACACTGCAAGGTCTCCAAGAAAAAACCACAGCGCCTAGCATACTCCAAGTCCATCAAATTCAGGGCAGCGCCTGAATCCACAAATGCCATGACAGAATAGGATGACAAAGAGCAAATCAGAGTAACGGACAATAGAAATTTCGACTGTACCGTACCAATGGTGGCAGACCTAGCGAACCGCTTAGTGCGCTTAGGACAATCGGAGATAGCATGAGTGGAATCACCACAGTAGAAACACAGCCCATTCCGACGTCTGTGTTCTTGCTGTTCAGCTCTGGTCAAAGTCCTATCACATTGCATAGTCTCAGATCTATGCTCAGATAATACCGCCAAATGGTGCACAACTTTACGCTCACGCATGCGCCGATCGATCTGAATGGCCAAAGACATAGACTCATTCAGACCAGCAGGCGTGGGAAATCCCACCATGACATCCTTAAGGGCTTCAGAAAGACCCTTTCTGAAAATTGCTGCCAGGGCACACTCATTCCACTGAGTAAGCACAGACCACTATCTAAACTTTTGACAGTAAACCTCCGCTTCATCTTGACCCTGACACAAAGCCAGCAAGATTTTCTCTGCCTGATCCACTGAATTTGGTTCATCATAAAGCAATCCAAGCGCCAGAAGAAACGCATCAACATCACGCAATGCCGGATCTCCTGGCGCAAGGGAAAATGCCCAGTCTTGAGGGTCACCACGCAACAAAGAAATAATAATTTTTACCTGTTGAACGGAGTCACCAGAGGAGCGGGGTTTCAAAGCTAGAAACAGTTTACAATTATTTTTGAAATTCAAGAACCTAGATCTATCCCCAGAAAATAAGTCAAGAATAGGAATTTTAGGCTCTAACATAGGATTCTGAACCACAAAATCTTAAATGTTTTGTACCCTTTCAGTAAGATGATCCACACAAGAGGACAGACCTTGAATGTCCATATCTACACCTGTGTCCTGAACCACCCAAAGGTCTAGGGGAAAAGAAAGACAAAACACACTGCAAAGAAAAAAAAATGGTCTCAGAAGTTCTCTTATCCCTCTATTGAGATGCATTAATACTTTGGGCCAGCTGTACTGTTATGACCTGGTGGTTAGGAGCACCCGACCTGATAGTTAAACTCATACAGAACGAGCTCTGGGATGTGGGAGCTCTGCTGACCGCAAGCCCTAATCCTATCACACACACTAGAAATAGCCGTGGAGCGCTCCTGACGCTCCCTAGGCGCCTCGTCACAGCCTAAGATCTAGCTAGCCCTAGAGATAGAAAATAAAGCCTACCTTGCCTCAGAGAAATTCCCCAAAGGTAACGGAAGCCCCCCCACATATATTGACTGTGAGTAAAGATGAAAGTCACAAACGCAGAGATGAAACAGGTTTCAGCAAAGGGAGGCCAGACTTACTAAATAGACTGAGGATAGGAAAGGTAACTTTGCGATCAGCACAAAAACCTACAAAAGACCACGCAGAGTGTGCAAAAAAGATCTCCGCACCGACTCACGGTGTGGAGGGACCACTCTGCATCCCAGAGCTTCCAGCTAGCAAGACAAAATCATGAAAACCAGCTGGACAAGAAAACAGTGAACAAATAATGACTATCAGGAACTTAGCTTCTGCAGGAGAAGGCAGGTAACCAGAGAGATCCAGGAGCGAACTGAACAGATGCAAAAACATTGACAGCTGGCATGAAGTAACGATCTGAGAGGAGTTAAATAGAGCAGCCAACCAAAGGACAACCCACGTCACCTGTGTAAGGAACCTCAGAAGCAGCAGCTTCACTCATAGCCACCAGAGGGGGCCCATAGACAGAACTCGCTGAAGTACCACTCACGACCACAGGAGGGAGTTCGACAACAGAATTCACAACAGGGGGAGCTCCATGTATACAGAGATAACATAGTAACATAGTAACATAGTTAGTAAGGCCGAAAAAAGACATTTGTCCATCCAGTTCAGCCTATATTCCATCATAATAAATACCCAGATCTACGTCCTTCTACAGAACCTAATTGTATGATACAATATTGTTCTGCTCCAGGAAGACATCCAGGCCTCTCTTGAACCCCTCGACTGAGTTCGCCATCACCACCTCCTCAGGCAAGCAATTCCAGATTCTCACTGCCCTAACAGTAAAGAATCCTCTTCTATGTTGGTGGAAAAACCTTCTCTCCTCCAGACGCAAAGAATGCCCCCTTGTGCCCGTCACCTTCCTTGGTATAAACAGATCCTCAGCGAGATATTTGTATTGTCCCCTTATAAACTTATACATGGTTATTAGATCGCCCCTCAGTCGTCTTTTTTCTAGACTAAATAATCCTAATTTCGCTAATCTATCTGGGTATTGTAGTTCTCCCATCCCCTTTATTAATTTTGTTGCCCTCCTTTGTACTCTCTCTAGTTCCATTATATCCTTCCTGAGCACCGGTGCCCAAAACTGGACACAGTACTCCATGTGCGGTCTAACTAGGGATTTGTACAGAGGCAGTATAATGCTCTCATCATGTGTATCCAGACCTCTTTTAATGCACCCCATGATCCTGTTTGCCTTGGCAGCTGCTGCCTGGCACTGGCTGCTCCAGGTAAGTTTATCATTAACTAGGATCCCCAAGTCCTTCTCCCTGTCAGATTTACCCAGTGGTTTCCCGTTCAGTGTGTAATGGTGATATTGATTCCCTCTTCCCATGTGTATAACCTTACATTTATCATTGTTAAACCTCATCTGCCACCTTTCAGCCCAAGTTTCCAACTTATCCAGATCCATCTGTAGCAGAATACTATCTTCTCTTGTATTAACTGCTTTACATAGTTTTGTATCATCTGCAAATATCGATATTTTACTGTGTAAACCTTCTACCAGATCATTAATGAATATGTTGAAGAGAACAGGTCCCAATACTGACCCCTGTGGTACCCCACTGGTCACAGCGACCCAGTTAGAGACTATACCATTTATAACCACCCTCTGCTTTCTATCACTAAGCCAGTTACTAACCCATTTACACACATTTTCCCCCAGACCAAGCATTCTCATTTTGTGTACCAACCTCTTGTGCGGCACGGTATCAAACGCTTTGGAAAAATCGAGATATACCACGTCCAATGACTCACCGTGGTCCAGCCTATAGCTTACCTCTTCATAAAAACTGATTAGATTGGTTTGACAGGAGCGATTTCTCATAAACCCATGCTGATATGGAGTTAAACAGTTATTCTCATTGAGATAATCCAGAATAACATCCCTCAGAAACCCTTCAAATATTTTACCAACAATAGAGGTTAGACTTACTGGCCTATAATTTCCAGGTTCACTTTTAGAGCCCTTTTTGAATATTGGCACCACATTTGCTATGCGCCAGTCCTGCGGAACAGACCCTGTCGCTATAGAGTCCCTAAAAATAAGAAATAATGGTTTATCTATTACATTACTTAGTTCTCTTAGTACTCGTGGGTGTATGCCATCCGGACCCGGAGATTTATCTATTTTAATCTTATTTAGCCGGTTTCGCACCTCTTCTTGGGTTAGATTGGTGACCCTTAATATAGGGTTTTCATTGTTTCTTGGGATTTCACCTAGCATTTCATTTTCCACCGTGAATACCGTGGAGAAGAAGGTGTTTAATATGTTAGCTTTTTCCTCGTCATCTACAACCATTCTTTCCTCACTATTTTTTAAGGGGCCTACATTTTCAGTTTTTATTCTTTTACTATTGATATAGTTGAAGAACAGTTTGGGATTAGTTTTACTCTCCTTAGCAATGTGCTTCTCTGTTTCCTTTTTGGCAGCTTTAATTAGTTTTTTAGATAAAGTATTTTTCTCCCTATAGTTTTTTAGAGCTTCAGTGGTGCCATCCTGCTTTAGTAGTGCAAATGCTTTCTTTTTACTGTTAATTGCCTGTCTTACTTCTTTGTTTAGCCACATTGGGTTTTTCCTATTTCTAGTCCTTTTATTCCCACAAGGTATAAACCGCTTACACTGCCTATTTAGGATGTTCTTAAACATTTCCCATTTATTATCTGTATTCTCATTTCTGAGGATATTGTCCCAGTCTACCAGATTAAGGGCATCTCTAAGCTGTTCAAACTTTGCCTTCCTAAAGTTCAATGTTTTTGTGACTCCCTGACAAGTCCCCCTAGTGAAAGACAGGTGAAACTGCACAATATTGTGGTCGCTATTTCCTAAATGCCCAACCACCTGCAGATTTGTTATTCTGTCAGGTCTATTAGATAGTATTAGGTCTAAAAGTGCTGCTCCTCTGGTTGGATTCTGCACCAATTGTGAAAGATAATTTTTCTTGGTTATTAGCAGAAACCTGTTGCCTTTATGGGTTTCACAGGTTTCTGTTTCCCAGTTAATATCCGGGTAGTTAAAGTCCCCCATAACCAGGACCTCATTATGGGTTGCAGCTTCATCTATCTGCTTTAGAAGTAGACTTTCCATGCTTTCTGTTATATTTGGGGGTTTGTAACAGACCCCAATGAGAATTTTGTTACCATTTTTCCCTCCATGAATTTCAACCCATATGGACTCGACATCCTCATTCCCTTCGCTAATATCCTCCCTTAAAGTGGACTTTAGACAAGACTTTACATAGAGACAAACCCCTCCTCCTCTCCGATTTTTACGATCCTTTCTAAACAGACTGTAACCCTGTAAGTTAACTGCCCAGTCATAGCTTTCATCTAACCATGTCTCGGTTATTCCCACTATGTCAAAGTTACCTGTAGATATTTCTGCTTCTAGTTCTTCCATCTTGTTTGTCAGGCTTCTGGCGTTTGCGAGCATGAAGTTTAGAGGATTTTGTTTTGTTCCAATCTCCTCACTGTGGATTGTTTTAGAAATGTTCTTACCTCCCTTCTGAGTATGTTTTCCTGGGTCGTCTTTGTTCGAGTCTAATGTTTTTCTTCCCGTCCCCTCTTCTTCTAGTTTAACGCCCTCCATACATGATACATGATAAGATCCTGTCTGCAGCCACCACTAGGGGGAGCTCCCTGTATACAGAGATACATGATAAGATCCTGTCTGCAGCCACCACTAGGGGGAGCTCCCTGTATACAGAGATACATGATAAGATCCTGTCAGCAGTCACCACTAGGGGGAGCTCCCTGTATACAGATGTATACAGATACATGATAAGATCCTGTCTGCAGCCACCACTAGCGGCAGCTCCCTCTGTACAGAGATACATGATAAGATCCTGTCTGCAGCCACCACTAGGGGGAGCTCCCTGTATACAGAGACACATGATAAGATCCTGTCTACAGTCACCACTAGGGGGAGCTCCCTGTATACAGAGATACATGATAAGATCCTGTCTGCGGCCACCAGTAGGGGGAGCTCCCTGTATACAGAGATACATGATAAGATCATGTCTGCAGCCACCACTAGGGGGAGCTCCCTGTATACAGAGATACATGATAAGATCCTGTCTGCAGTCACCACTGGGGGTAGCTCCCTGTGTACAGAGATACATGATAAGATCCTGTCTGCAGCCACCACTAGGGGGAGCTCCCTGTATACAGAGATACATGATAAGATCCTGACTGCAGCCACCACTAGGGGGAGCTCCCTGTATACAGAGATACATGATAAGATTCTGTCTGCAGCCACCACTAGGGGGAGCTCCCTGTATACAGAGATACACGATAAGATCCTTTCTGCAGCCACCACTAGGGGGAGCTCCCTGTATATAGAGATACATGATAAGATCCTGTCTGCAGTCACCACTAGGGCGAGCTCCCTCTATACAGAGATACATGATAAGATCCTGACTGCAGCCACCACTAGGGGGAGCTCCCTGTATACAGAGATATATGATAAGATCCTGTCTGCAGCCACCACTAGGGGGAGCTCCCTGTATACAGAGATACATGATAAGATCCTGTCTGCAGCCACCACTAGTGGGAGCTCCCTCTGTACAGAGATACATGATAAGATCCTGTCTGCAGTCACCACTGGGGGGAGCTCCCTGTATACAGAGATACATGATAAGATCCTGTCTGCAGCCACCACTAGAGGGAGCTCCCTGTATACAGGGATACATGATAAGATCCTGTCTGCAGCCACCACTAGGGGGAGCTCCCTGTATACAGAGATACATGATAAGATCCTTTCTGCAGCCACCACTAGGGGGAGCTCCCTGTATATAGAGATACATGATAAGATCCTGTCTGCAGTCACCACTAGGGGGAGCTCCCTGTATATAGAGATACATGATAAGATCCTGACTGCAGCCACCACTAGGGGGAGCTCCCTGTACACAGAGATACATGATAAGATCCTGTCTGCAGCCACCACTAGGGGGAGCTCCCTGTACACAGAGATACATGATAAGATCCTGTCTGCAGCCACCACTAGGGGGAGCTCCCTGTACACAGAGATACATGATAAGATCCTGTCTGCAGCCACCACTAGGGGGAGCTCCCTGTACACAGAGATACATGATAAGATCCTGTCTGCAGCCACCACTGGGGGGAGCTCCCTGTATACAGAGATACATGATAAGATCCTGTCTGCAGCCACCACTAGGGGGAGCTCCCTGTATATAGAGATACATGATAAGATCCTGTCTGCAGTCACCACTAGGGGGAGCTCCCTGTATATAGAGATACATGATAAGATCCTGTCTGCAGCCACCACTAGGGGGAGCTCCCTGTACACAGAGATACATGATAAGATCCTGACTGCAGCCACCACTAGGGGGAGCTCCCTGTATACAGAGATACATGATAAGATCCTGTCTGCAGTCACCACTAGGGGGAGCCCCCTGTATACAGAGATACATGATAAGATCCTGTCTGCAGCCACCACTAGGGGGAGCTCCCTGTACACAGAGATACATGATAAGATCCTGACTGCAGCCACCACTAGGGGGAGCTCCCTGTACACAGAGATACATGATAAGATCCTGTCTGCAGCCACCACTAGGGGGAGCTCCCTGTATACAGATATACATGATAAGATCCTGACTGCAGCCACCACTAGGGGGAGCTCCCTGTATACAGAGATACATGATAAGATCCTGTCTGCAGTCACCACTAGGGGGAGCTCCCTGTATACAGAGATACATGATAAGATTCTGACTGCAGCCACCACTAGGGGGAGCTCCCTGTATACAGATATACATGATAAGATCCTGACTGCAGCCACCACTAGGGGGAGCTCCCTGTATACAGAGATACATGATAAGATCCTGTCTGCAGCCACCACTAGGGGGAGCTCCCTGTATACAGAGATATATGATAAGATCCTGTCTGGAGCCTCCACTAGGGGGAGCTCCCTGCATATAGATATACTGGTTGTGGTCGCTGCCTCTGTAGTGTTGGTTTATCAGTTTTCTCGGTGTTTCGCAGCTTGTACTCTCTGTCACGTCCATGATCCGTTGAGCGTTATTCACACTGTACAGTGGGGTTTGGTAGTGAATGTTGGTGTCGTTGTGGCCCCTCGGTATCTTCCATGGGGGGCTCTGGGGTTCTCACCCTATGACTTGTATGAGGAGCCGCGCGCTCGCTGTATTGTGCGTCGCAGTGTTTTCCTCGTGTTCCCCTGCGCTCCGGCGAGGCCACGCTCAGATATTTTGAGTCTCACGTGTTTAGAGCAGATGGACTCCGTCACCTGTGGAGAACAATGGGCGACTTATCCGCGGAGGATTTATATTATAATCTGCAAACAATGGCTGTTATTACGTTACAGGACGATTATATAACGGAGGCTCGAGATCCCACCGGCCTCACTGGATATAATCAGGACCCGAGTCCTCATCTCTGCAGACTAACGACGCATAGCGGATGTATCTCTGTATAAGGACGACGTATAGCGGATGTATCTCTGTATAAGGACGACGTATAGCGGATGTATCTCTGTATAAGGACGACGTATAGCGGATGTATCTCTGTATAAGGACGACGTATAGCGGATGTATCTCTGTATAAGGACGACGTATAGCGGATGTATCTCTGTATAAGGACGACGTATAGCGGATGTATCTCTTTATAAGGACGACGTATAGCGGATGTATCTCTTTATAAGGACGACGTATAGCGGATGTATCTCTTTATAAGGACGACGTATAGCGGATGTATCTCTGTATAAGGACGACGTATAGCGGATGTATCTCTGTATAAGGACGACGTATAGCGGATGTATCTCTTTATAAGGACGACGTATAGCGGATGTATCTCTGTATAAGGACGACGTATAGCGGATGTATCTCTGTATAAGGACGACGTATAGCGGATGTATCTCTGTATAAGGACGACGTATAGCGGATGTATCTCTGTATAAGGACGACGTATAGCGGATGTATCTCTGTATAAGGACGACGTATAGCGGATGTATCTCTGTATAAGGACGACGTATAGCGGATGTATCTCTTTATAAGGACGACGTATAGCGGATGTATCTCTTTATAAGGACGACGTATAGCGGATGTATCTCTTTATAAGGACGACGTATAGCGGATGTATCTCTGTATAAGGACGACGTATAGCGGATGTATCTCTGTATAAGGACGACGTATAGCGGATGTATCTCTTTATAAGGACGACGTATAGCGGATGTATCTCTGTATAAGGACGACGTATAGCGGATGTATCTCTTTATAAGGACGACGTATAGCGGATGTATCTCTGTATAAGGACGACGTATAGCGGATGTATCTCTGTATAAGGACGACGTATAGCGGATGTATCTCTGTATAAGGACGACGTATAGCGGATGTATCTCTTTATAAGGACGACGTATAGCGGATGTATCTCTGTATAAGGACGACGTATAGCGGATGTATCTCTTTATAAGGACGACGTATAGCGGATGTATCTCTGTATAAGGACGACGTATAGCGGATGTACCTCTGTATAAGGACGACGTATAGCGGATGTATCTCTGTATAAGGACGACGTATAGCGGATGTATCTCTGTATAAGGACGACGTATAGCGGATGTATCTCTGTATAAGGACGACGTATAGCGGATGTATCTCTGTATAAGGACGACGTATAGCGGATGTATCTCTGTATAAGGACGACGTATAGCGGATGTATCTCTATATAAGGATGACGTATATCGGATGTATCTCTGTATAAGGACGACGTATAGCGGATGTATCTCTGTATAAGGATGACGTATAGCGGATGTATCTCTGTATAAGGACGACTTATAGCGGATGTATCTCTGTATAAGGACGACGTATAGCGGATGTATCTCTATATAAGGATGACGTATATCGGATGTATCTCTGTATAAGGACGACGTATAGCGGATGTATCTCTGTATAAGGACGACGTATAGCGGATGTATCTCTGTATAAGGACGACGTATATCGGATGTATCTCTATAAGGACGACGTATAGCGGATGTATCTCTATAAGGACGACGTATATCGGATGTACCTCTGTATAAGGACGACGTATAGCGGATGTATCTCTGTATAAGGACGACGTATAGCGGATGTTTCTCTATAAGGACGACGTATAGCGGATGTATCTCTGTATGAGGACGACGTATAGCGGATGTATCTCTGTATAAGGACGACGTATAGCGGATGTATCTCTATAAGGACGACGTATAGCGGATGTACCTCTGTATAAGGACGACGTATAGCGGATGTATCTCTGTATAAGGACGACGTATAGCGGATGTTTCTCTATAAGGACGACGTATAGCGGATGTATCTCTGTATAAGGACGACGTATAGCGGATGTTTCTCTATAAGGACGACGTATAGCAGATGTATCTCTGTATAAGGACGACGTATAGCGGATGTACCTCTGTATAAGGATGACATATAGCGGATGTATCTCTGTTTATGGACGACGTTTAGCGGATGTATCTCTGTATAAGGACGACGTATAGCGGATGTACCTCTGTATAAGGACGACATATAGCGGATGTATCTCTGTATAAGGACGACGTATAGCGGATGTATGTATAAGGACGACGTATAGCGGATGTATCTCTGTATAAGGACGACGTATAGCGGATGTATCTCTGTATAAGGACGACGTATAGCGGATGTATCTCTGTATAAGGACGACGTATAGCGGATGTATCTCTGTATAAGGACGACGTATAGCGGATGTATCTCTGTATAAGGACGACGTATAGCGGATATATCTCTGTATAAGGATGACGTATAGCGGATGTACCTCTGTATAAGGACGACGTATAGCGGATGTATCTCTGTATAAGGACGACGTATAGCGGATGTACCTCTGTATAAGGACGACGTATAGCGGATGTACCTCTGTATAAGGACGACGTATAGCGGATGTACCTCTGTATAAGGACGACGTATAGCGGATGTATCTCTGTATAAGGACGACGTATAGCGGATGTATCTCTGTATAAGGACGACGTATAGCGGATGTACCTCTGTATAAGGACGACGTATAGCGGATGTATCTCTGTATAAGGACGACGTATAGCGGATGTATCTCTGTATAAGGACGACGTATAGCGGATGTATCTCTGTATAAGGACGACGTACAGCGGATGTATGTATAAGGACGACGTATAGCGGATGTATCTCTGTATCAGGACGACGTATAGCGGATGTACCTCTGTATAAGGACGACGTGTAGCGGATGTACCTCTGTATAAGGACGACGTATAGCGGATGTACCTCTGTATAAGGATGACGTATAGCGGATGTACCTCTGTATAAGGACGACGTATAGCGGATGTACTTCTGTATAAGGATGACATATAGCGGATGTACCTCTGTATAAGGACGACGTATAGCGGATGTACCTCTGTATTAGGACGACGTATAGCGGATGTATCTCTGTATAAGGATGACGTATAGCGGATGTATCTCTGTATAAGGCTTACGTATAGCGGATGTACCTCTGTATAAGGGATGTACCTCTGTATAAGGACGACGTATAGCGGATGTATCTCTGTATAAGGACGACGTATAGCGGATGTATCTCTGTATAAGGACGACGTATAGCGGATGTACCTCTGTTTAAAGACGACGTATAGCGGATGTATCTCTGTATAAGGACGATGTATAGCGGATGTATCTCTGTATAAGGACGACGTATAGCGGATGTATCTCTGTATAAGGACGACGTATAGCGGATGTATCTGTATAAGGACGACGTATAGCGGATGTATCTCTGTATAAGGACGACGTATAGCGGATGTATCTCTGTATAAGGACGATGTATAGCGGATGTATCTCTGTATAAGGACGATGTATAGCGGATGTATCTCTGTATAAGGATGACGTATAGCGGATGTATCTCTGTATAAGGACGACGTATAGCGGATGTATCTGTATAAGGACGACGTATAGCGGATGTATCTCTGTATAAGGACGACGTATAGCGGATGTACCTCTGTATAAGGACGACGTATAGCGGATGTATCTCTGTATAAGGACGACGTATAGCGGATGTACCTCTGTATAAGGACGCCGTATAGCGGATGTATCTATATAAGGATGACGTATAGCGGATGTATCTCTGTATAAGGACGACGTATAGCGGATGTACCTCTGTATAAGGACGACGTATAGCGGATGTATCTATATAAGGACGATGTATAGCGGATGTATCTCTGTACAAGGATGACGTATAGCGGATGTATCTCTGTATAAGGACGACGTATAGCGGATGTATCTGTATAAGGACGACGTATAGCGGATGTATCTCTGTATAAGGACGACGTATAGTGGATGTATCTATATAAGGACGACGTATAGCGGATGTATCTCTGTATAAGGACGACGTATAGCGGATGTATCTCTATATAAGGACGACGTATGGCGGATGTATCTCTGTATAAGGACGACGTATAGCGGATGTATCTGTATAAGGACGACGTATAGCGGATGTATCTCTGTATAAGGACGACGTATAGTGGATGTATCTATATAAGGACGACGTATAGCGGATGTATCTCTGTATAAGGACGACGTATAGCGGATGTATCTCTGTATAAGGACGACGTATAGCGGATGTATCTATATAAGGACGATGTATAGCGGATGTATCTCTGTACAAGGATGACGTATAGCGGATGTATCTCTGTATAAGGACGACGTATAGCGGATGTATCTCTGTATAAGGACGACGTATAGCGGATGTATCTCTGTATAAGGATGACGTATAGCGGATGTATCTCTGTATAAGGACGACGTATAGCGGATGTATCTATATAAGGACGACGTATAGCGGATGTATCTCTGTATAAGGACGACGTATAGCGGATGTATCTCTATATAAGGACGACGTATAGCGGATGTATCTCTGTATAAGGACGACGTATAGCGGATGTATCTCTGTATAAGGACGACGTATAGCGGATGTATCTCTGTATAAGGACGACGTATAGCGGATGTATCTCTGTATAAGGATGACGTATAGCGGATGTATCTCTGTATAAGGACGACGTATAGCGGATGTATCTCTGTATAAAGACGACGTATAGCGGATGTATCTCTGTATAAGGACGACGTATACCGGATGTATCTCTGTATAAGGATGACGTATAGCGGATGTACCTCTGTATAAGGACGACGTATAGCGGATTTATCTCTGTATAAGGACGACGTATAGCGGATGTACCTCTGTATAAGGACGACGTATAGCGGATGTACCTCTGTATAAGGACGACGTATAGCGGATGTATCTCTGTATAAGGACGACGTATAGCGGATGTATCTCTGTATAAGGACGACGTATAGCGGATGTATCTCTGTATAAGGACGACGTACAGCGGATGTACCTCTGTATAAGGACGACGTATAGCGGATGTATCTCTGTATAAGGACGACGTATAGCGGATGTATCTCTGTGTAAGGACGACGTATAGCGGATGTATCTCTGTATAAGGACGACGTATAGCGGATGTATCTCTGTATAAGGACGACATATAGCGGATGTATCTCTGTATAAGGACGACGTATAGCGGATGTATCTCTGTATAAGGATGACGTATAGCGGATGTACCTCTGTATAAGGACGACGTATAGCGGATGTACCTCTGTATAAGGACGACGTATAGCGGATGTACCTCTGTATTAGGATGACGTATAGCGGATGTATCTCTGTATAAGGATGACGTATAGCGGATGTATCTCTGTATAAGGCTTACGTATAGCGGATGTACCTCTGTATAAGGGATGTACCTCTGTATAAGGACGACGTATAGCGGATGTATCTCTGTATAAGGACGACGTATAGCGGATGTATCTCTGTATAAGGACGACGTATAGCGGATGTACCTCTGTTTAAAGACGACGTATAGCGGATGTGTCTCTGTATAAGGACGACGTATAGCGGATGTATCTCTGTTTATGGACGACGTTTAGCGGATGTATCTCTGTATAAGGACGACGTATAGCGGATGTACCTCTGTATAAGGACGACATATAGCGGATGTACCTCTGTATAAGGACGACGTATAGCGGATGTATCTCTGTATAAGGACGACGTATAGCGGATGTATCTCTGTATAAGGACGACGTATAGCGGATGTATCTCTGTATAAGGACGACGTACAGCGGATGTACCTCTGTATAAGGACGACGTATAGCGGATGTATCTCTGTATAAGGACGACGTATAGCGGATGTATCTCTGTGTAAGGACGACGTATAGCGGATGTATCTCTGTATAAGGACGACGTATAGCGGATGTATCTCTGTATAAGGACGACATATAGCGGATGTATCTCTGTATAAGGACGACGTATAGCGGATGTATCTCTGTATAAGGATGACGTATAGCGGATGTACCTCTGTATAAGGACGACATATAGCGGATGTACCTCTGTATAAGGACGACGTATAGCGGATGTACCTCTGTATTAGGATGACGTATAGCGGATGTATCTCTGTATAAGGATGACGTATAGCGGATGTATCTCTGTATAAGGCTTACGTATAGCGGATGTACCTCTGTATAAGGGATGTACCTCTGTATAAGGACGACGTATAGCGGATGTATCTCTGTATAAGGACGACGTATAGCGGATGTATCTCTGTATAAGGACGACGTATAGCGGATGTACCTCTGTTTAAAGACGACGTATAGCGGATGTATCTCTGTATAAGGACGATGTATAGCGGATGTATCTCTGTATAAGGACTACGTATAGCGGATGTATCTCTGTATAAGGACGACGTATAGCGGATGTACCTCTGTATAAGGACGACGTATAGCGGATGTATCTCTGTATAAGGACGACGTATAGCGGATGTATCTCTGTATAAGGACGACGTATAGCGGATGTATCTCTGTATAAGGATGACGTATAGCGGATGTACCTCTGTATAAGGACGACTTATAGCGGATGTATCTCTGTATAAGGACGACGTATAGCGGATGTATCTCTGTATAAGGACGACGTATAGCGGATGTATCTCTGTATAAGGACGACGTATAGCGGATGTATCTCTGTATAAGGACGACGTACAGCGGATGTACCTCTGTATAAGGACGACGTATAGCGGATGTATCTCTGTATAAGGACGACGTATAGCGGATGTATCTCTGTATAAGGACGACGTATAGCGGATGTACCTCTGTATAAGGACGACGTATAGCGGATGTATCTCTGTATAAGGACGACGTATAGCGGATGTATCTCTGTATAAGGACGACGTATAGCGGATGTATCTCTGTATAAGGACGACGTATAGCGGATGTATCTCTGTATAAGGACGACGTATAGCGGATGTATCTCTGTATAAGGACGACGTACAGCGGATGTACCTCTGTATAAGGACGACGTATAGCGGATGTATCTCTGTATAAGGACGACGTATAGCGGATGTACCTCTGTATAAGGACGACGTATAGCGGATGTATCTCTGTATAAGGACGACGTACAGCGGATGTACCTCTGTATAAGGACGACGTATAGCGGATGTATCTCTGTATAAGGACGACGTATAGCGGATGTATCTCTGTATAAGGACGACGTATAGCGGATGTATCTCTGTATAAGGACGACGTATAGCGGATGTACCTCTGTATAAGGACGACGTATAGCGGATGTATCTCTGTATAAGGACGACGTACAGCGGATGTACCTCTGTATAAGGACGACGTATAGCGGATGTATCTCTGTATAAGGACGACGTATAGCGGATGTACCTCTGTATAAGGAAGACGTATAGCGGATGTATCTCTGTATAAGGACGACGTATTGCGGATGTATCTCTGTATAAGGACGACGTATAGCGGATGTATCTCTGTATAAGGACGACGTATAGCGGATGTACAGTGGGGCAAAAAAGTATTTAGTCAGTCAGCAATAGTGCAAGTTCCACCACTTAAAAAGATGAGAGGCGTCTGTAATTTACATCATAGGTAGACCTCAACTATGGAGACAAACTGAGAAAAAAAAATCCAGAAAATCACATTGTCTGTTTTTTTATAAATTTTTTTGCATATTATGGTGGAAAATAAGTATTTGGTCAGAAACAAACAATCCAGATTTCTGGCTCTCACAGACCTGTAACTTCTTCTTTAAGAGTCTCCTCTTTCCTCCACTCATTACCTGTAGTAATGGCACCTGTTTAAACTTGTTATCAGTATAAAAAGACACCTGTGCACACCCTCAAACAGTCTGACTCCAAACTCCACTATGGTGAAGACCAAAGAGCTGTCAAAGGACACCAGAAACAAAATTGTAGCCCTGCACCAGGCTGGGAAGACTGAATCTGCAATAGCCAACCAGCTTGGAGTGAAGAAATCAACAGTGGGAGCAATAATTAGAAAATGGAAGACATACAAGACCACTGATAATCTCCCTCGATCTGGAGCTCCAAGCAAAATCCCACCCCGTGGGGTCAGAATGATCACAAGAACGGTGAGCAAAAATCCCAGAACCACGCGGGGGGACCTAGTGAATGAACTGCAGAGAGCTGGGACCAATGTAACAAGGCCTACCATAAGTAACACACTACGCCACCATGGACTCAGATCCTGCAGTGCCAGACGTGTCCCACTGCTTAAGCCAGTACATGTCCGGGCCTGTCTGAAGTTTGCTAGAGAGCATTTGGATGATCCAGAGGAGTTTTGGGAGAATGTCCTATGGTCTGATGAAACCAAACTGGAACTGTTTGGTAGAAACACAACTTGTCGTGTTTGGAGGAAAAAGAATACTGAGTTGCATCCATCAAACACCATACCCACTGTAAAGCATGGTGGTGGAAACATCATGCTTTGGGGCTGATTCTCTGCAAAGGGGCCAGGACGACTGATCCGGGTACATGAAAGAATGAATGGGGCCATGTATCGTGAGATTTTGAGTGCAAACCTCCTTCCATCAGCAAGGACATTGAAGATGAAACGTGGCTGGGTCTTTCAACATGACAATGATCCAAAGCACACCACCAGGGCAATGAAGGAGTGGCTTCGTAAGAAGCATTTCAAGGTCCTGGAGTGGCCTAGCCAGTCTCCAGATCTCAACCCTATAGAAAACCTTTGGAGGGAGTTGAAAGTCCGTGTTGCCAAGCGAAAAGCCAAAAACATCACTGCTCTAGAGGAGATCTGCATGGAGGAATGGGCCAACATACCAACAACAGTGTGTGGCAACCTTGTGAAGACTTACAGAAAACGTTTGACCTCTGTCATTGCCAACAAAGGATATATTACAAAGTATTGAGATGAAATTTTGTTTCTGACCAAATACTTATTTTCCACCATAATATGCAAATAAAATGTTAAAAAAACAGACAATGTGATTTTCTGGATTTTTTTTTCTCAGTTTGTCTCCCATAGTTGAGGTCTACCTATGATGTAAATCAGAGGTCCCCAACTCCAGTCCTCAAGGCCCACCAACAGGTCATGTTTTCAGGATTTCCTTAGTCTTGCCCAGGTAATAATTGCATCACCTGTGCAATGCAAAGGAAATCCTGAAAACATGACCTGTTGGTGGGCCTTGAGGACTGGAGTTGGGGACCTCTGATGTAAATTACAGACGCCTCTCATCTTTTTAAGTGGTGGAACTTGCACTATTGCTGACTGACTAAATACTTTTTTGCCCCACTGTACCTCTGTATAAGGACGACTTATAGCGGATGTATCTCTGTATAAGGACGACGTATAGCGGATGTATCTCTGTATAAGGACGACGTATAGCGGATGTATCTCTGTATAAGGACGATGTATAGCGGATATATCTCTGTATAAGGACGACATATAGCGGATGTACCTCTGTATAAGGACGACGTATAGCGGATGTACCTCTGTATAAGGACGACGTATAGCGGATGTACCTCTGTATAAGGACGACATATAGCGGATGTATCTCTGTATAAGGACGACGTATAGCGGATGTATCTCTGTATAAGGACGACGTGTAGCGGATGTATCTCTGTATAAGGACGACGTATAGCGGATGTACCTCTGTATAAGGACGACATATAGCGGATGTATCTCTGTATAAGGATGACGTATAGCGGATGTACCTCTGTTTAAAGACGACGTATAGCGGATGTATCTCTGTATAAGGACGACGTATAGCGGATGTATCTCTGTATAAGGACGACGTATAAGCGGATGTATCTCTGTATAAGGACGACGTATAGCGGATGTATCTCTGTATAAGGACGACGTATAGCGGATGTACCTCTGTATAAGGACGACGTATAGCGGATGTACCTCTGTATAAGGACGACGTATAGCGGATGTATCTCTGTATAAGGATGACGTATAGCGGATGTACCTCTGTATAAGGACGACGTATATCGGATGTATCTCTGTATAAGGATGACGTATAGCGGATGTATCTCTGTATAAGGACGACGTATAGCGGATGTATCTCTGTATAAGGACGACGTATAGCGGATGTACCTCTGTATAAGGACGACGTATAGCGGATGTACCTCTGTATAAGGACGACGTGTAGCGGATGTATCTCTGTATAAGGACGACGTATAGCGGATGTATCTCTGTATAGATCAGCTCCACATGAGTTATGAAGAAGATCCATTGTTATATGTCGATGGCGTTGGAGTGCCAAGGGGGGTGCCTGACCAATTTAAAGCCGAGAACCAGATCTATGTTGGCTTTGCTTCTTTAATCCCACAGGTGCAGATTAATAAGAATGTTGATTGGATCAATTACACATATTACAGTGAACAAAGGTTTGTCAATTTTACCTGTGATGCTTTCCAGGGTATAGTTGAGGAATTGCGCCCTAACACAAGAATGACCCTCCAAAACCGACTAGCCCTTGATATGATCTTAGCTGAGAAAGGAGGAGTCTGTGGGATGGTGGGAGAGGAGTGTTGTACCTATATCCCTCAGAACTCTGGGGTAAATGGAAAGACCATGATAGCCCTTAAGAAGATAAATGGGTTAGCAGCAGAATTAAAATCTAATGCTGGAGTAGACACATCTTTCTTTTCCGGTTGGTTGGGTGGGCTCAAGGGATTCCTTCAACAAGGTTGTCTAGTACTGATTGCCCTTCTTGTAGTTGGATCGATAATCCTCTGTTGTGTTATTCCCCTGTATAAAAAGGTTATCACTGAGGCAACTCCGACTGGCACCTTCCTCAACCAAGAAGTAGACCCATCAGAGTACGATGGCACTGATCCGGGGGAAATCCCTAAGTACGTCCCCCTCAAGAAGATAGCACCTGAGAGTAAGGGGTATTGTCTAAGAGATTTAGTTTAGGGACAGCGGGAGAACTCCATGTGAAGCTAGTGAAGGGTTCAGCTGCCTGGAGGCCTCTCACAAGGGGAGAGCTTCTGAGGTGTCTGGATGAAGAAATCCACCTCCCCTTTCCCCATCACATGGACAGTCTCAAAGGATCTTTCTTTTTAGGGAAAAACTTAGTGTTTAGGGGGGATTGTCAAGGTAAAAATATACGTTTTTATACTCTTTTGTACTTTTATATATTCTTATGCTGTGAAACAATAAGTTTTTCCCCTTTGCTTGCTAAATGCAAATTTAACTGTATTTAAGATGGCTGCCAGTATTCACTTTTGCCTTAGTTTTTGTACTTGCCAAGAATCTACTTTCGTTTCTGAAGCTAAAGTATCGTTTCTGGAGAAATGGAAACTTAACAAGATGTGGACAGAGGAAGATTCATCAGATGATGTCATAGCCAATCAGAGGGACTGAATACTAGATACATTGCTTAAACCCCGCCTAACCCCGCCCTCTGCACACCTTCCCCCAATGGACTATATAATGTTATGTATATGAAATAAACAGTTCAGTTGCTGTGACGTTACACACGAGCGTGCAATGAGTTTGAACCAGCATTGTGTCTGACTCATTCTTATCCGGTACCAACATGCTCCTAATCTGATTTGGAATGACTGGTGGATGAAGGGTATTGTCGTGACGACCCCGACAGGATGACGTATAGCGGATGTACCTCTGTATAAGGACGACGTATAGCGGATGTATCTCTGTATAAGGACGATGTATAGCGGATGTATCTCTGTATAAGGACGACGTATAGCGGATGTATCTCTGTATAAGGACGATGTATAGCGGATGTATCTCTGTATAAGGACGACGTACAGCGGATGTACCTCTGTATAAGGACGACGTATAGCGGATGTACCTCTGTATAAGGACGACGTATAGCGGATGTACCTCTGTATAAGGATGACGTATAGCGGATGTATCTCTGTATAAGGACGATGTATAGCGGATGTATCTCTGTATAAGGACGACGTATAGCGGATGTATCTCTGTATAAGGACGATGTATAGCGGATGTATCTCTGTATAAGGACGACGTACAGCGGATGTATCTCTGTATAAGGATGACGTATAGCGGATGTACCTCTGTATAAGGACGACGTATAGCGGATGTACCTCTGTATAAGGACGACGTACAGCGGATGTACCTCTGTATAAGGACGACGTATAGCGGATGTGTCTCTGTATAAGGACGACGTATAGCGGATGTATCTCTGTATAAGGACGACGTATAGCGGATGTATCTCTGTATAAGGACGACGTATAGCGGATGTATCTCTGTATAAGTACGACGTATAGCGGATGTATCTCTGTATAAGGACGACGTATAGCGGATGTATCTATATAAAGACGACGTATAGCGGATGTATCTCTGTATAAGGACGACGTATAGCGGATGTACCTCTGTATAAGGACGACGTATAGCGGATGTATCTCTGTATAAGGATGACGTATAGCGGATGTACCTCTGTATAAGGACGATGTATAGCGGATGTATCTCTGTATAAGGACGACGTATAGCGGATGTACCTCTGTATAAGGACGACGTATAGCGGACGTATCTCTGTATAAGGATGACGTATAGCGGATGTATCTCTGTATAAGGATGACGTATAGCGGATGTACCTCTGTATAAAGACGACGTATAGCGGATGTATCTCTGTATAAGGATGACGTATAGCGGATGTACCTCTGTATAAGGACGACGTATAGCGGACGTATCTCTGTATAAGGATGACGTATAGCGGATGTACCTCTGTATAAGGACGACGTATAGCAGATTTATCTCTGTATAAAGACGACGTATAGCGGATGTACCTCTGTATAAGGACGACGTATAGCGGATTTATCTCTGTATAAAGACGACGTATAGCGGATGTACCTCTGTATAAGGACGACGTACAGCGGATGTACCTCTGTATAAGGACGACGTATAGCGGATGTGTCTCTGTATAAGGACGACGTATAGCGGATGTATCTCTGTATAAGGACGACGTATAGCGGATGTATCTCTGTATAAGGACGACGTATAGCGGATGTATCTCTGTATAAGTACGACGTATAGCGGATGTATCTCTGTATAAGGACGACGTATAGCGGATGTATCTATATAAAGACGACGTATAGCGGATGTATCTCTGTATAAGGACGACGTATAGCGGATGTACCTCTGTATAAGGACGACGTATAGCGGATGTATCTCTGTATAAGGATGACGTATAGCGGATGTACCTCTGTATAAGGACGACGTATAGCGGATGTATCTCTGTATAAGGATGACGTATAGCGGATGTACCTCTGTATAAGGACGATGTATAGCGGATGTATCTCTGTATAAGGACGACGTATAGCGGATGTATCTCTGTATAAGGACGACGTATAGCGGATGTACCTCTGTATAAGGACGCCGTATAGCGGATGTATCTATATAAGGATGACGTATAGCGGATGTACCTCTGTATAAGGACGATGTATAGCGGATGTACCTCTGTATAAGGACGACGTATAGCGGACGTATCTCTGTATAAGGATGACGTATAGCGGATGTATCTCTGTATAAGGACGACATATAGCGGATGTACCTCTGTATAAGGACGACGTATAGTGGATGTATCTCTGTATAAGGACGACGTATAGTGGATGTACCTCTGTATAAGGACGACGTATAGCGGACGTATCTCTGTATAAGGATGACGTATAGCGGATGTACCTCTGTATAAGGACGACGTATAGTGGATGTATCTCTGTATAAGGACGACGTATAGCGGATGTACCTCTGTATAAGGACGACGTATAGCGGACGTATCTCTGTATAAGGATGACGTATAGCGGATGTACCTCTGTATAAGGACGACGTATAGCGGATGTATCTCTGTATAAGGATGACGTATAGCGGATGTACCTCTGTATAAAGACGACGTATAGCGGATGTATCTCTGTATAAGGATGACGTATAGCGGATGTACCTCTGTATAAGGACGACGTATAGCGGACGTATCTCTGTATAAGGATGACGTATAGCGGATGTACCTCTGTATAAGGACGACGTATAGCGGATTTATCTCTGTATAAAGACGACGTATAGCGGATGTATCTCTGTATAAGGATGACGTATAGCGGATGTACCTCTGTATAAGGACGACGTATAGCGGACGTATCTCTGTATAAGGACGATGTATAGGGGATGTACCTCTGTATAAGGACGACGTATAGCTAATGTATCTATATAAGGACGACGTTTAGCGGATGTATCTCTGTATAAGGATGACGTATAGCGGATGTACCTCTGTATAAGGACGACGTATAGCGGATATATCTCTGTATAAGGACGACGTATAGCGGACGTATCTCTGTATAAGGACGACGTATAGCGGACGTATCTCTGTATAAGGACGACGTATAGCGGACGTATCTCTGTATAAGGACGACGTATAGCGGACGTATCTCTGTATAAGGACGACGTATAGCGGATGTATCTCTGTATAAGGATGACGTATATCGGATGTACCTCTGTATAAGGACGACGTATAGCGGATGTATCTCTGTATAAGGACGACGTATAGCGGATGTACCTCTGTATAAGGACGACGTATAGCGGATGTATCTCTGTATAAGGACGATGTATAGCGGATGTATCTCTGTATAAGGACGACGTATAGCGGATGTATCTCTGTATAAGGACGACGTATAGCGGATGTATCTCTGTATAAGGACGACGTATAGCGGATGTACCTCTGTATAAGGACGACGTATAGCGGATGTATCTCTGTATAAGGACGACGTATAGCGGATGTACCTCTGTATAAGGACGACGTTTAGCGGATGTATCTCTATATAAGGACGACGTATAGCGGATGTAACTCTGTATAAAGATGACGTATAGCGGATGTATCTCTGTATAAGGACAACGTATAGCGGATGTATCTCTGTATAAGGACGACGTATAGCGGATGTACCTCTGTATAAGGACGACGTATAGCGGATGTATCTCTGTATAAGGACGACGTATAGCGGATGTACCTCTGTATAAGGACGACTTATAGCGGATGTATCTCTGTATAAGGACGACGTATAGCGGATGTATCTCTGTATAAGGACGACGTATAGCGGATGTATCTCTATATAAGGACGACGTATAGCGGATGTACCTCTGTATAAGGACGACGTATAGCGGATGTATCTCTGTATAAGGACGACGTATAGCGGATGTATCTCTGTATAAGGACGACGTATAGCGGATGTATCTCTGTATAAGGACGACGTATAGTGGATGTATCTCTGTATAAGGACGACGTATAGCGGATGTATCTCTGTATAAGGACGACGTATAGCGGATGTACCTCTGTATAAGGACGACGTATAGCGGATGTATCTCTATAAGGACGACGTATAGCGGATGTACCTCTGTATATGGACGACGTATAGCGGATGTATCTCTGTATAAGGATGACGTATAGCGGATGTATCTCTGTATAAGGACAACGTTTAGCGGATGTATCTCTGTTTAAAGACGACGTATAGCGGATGTATCTCTGTATAAGGACGACGTATAGCGGATGTATCTCTATAAGGACGACGTATAGCGGATGTACCTCTGTATAAGGACGACGTATAGCGGATGTATCTCTGTATAAGGATGACGTATAGCGGATGTATCTCTGTTTAAGGACGACGTATAGCGGATGTACCTCTGTTTAAAGACGACGTATAGCGGATGTACCTCTGTATAAGGCGACGTATAGCGGATGTATCTCTGTATAAGGATGACGTATAGCGGATGTATCTCTGTATAAGGACGACGTATAGCGGATGTACCTCTGTATAAGGACGACGTATAGCGGATGTATCTCTGTATAAGGACGACGTATAGCGGATGTATCTCTGTATAAGGACGACGTATAGCGGATGTATCTCTGTATAAGGATGACGTATAGCGGATGTATCTCTGTATAAGGATGACGTATAGCGGATGTACCTCTGTTTAAAGACGACGTATAGCGGATGTACCTCTGTATAAGGACGACGTATAGCGGATGTATCTCTGTATAAGGATGACGTATAGCGGATGTATCTCTGTATAAGCACGACGTATAGCGGATGTACCTCTGTATAAGGACGACGTATAGCGGATGTATCTCTGTATAAGGACGACGTATAGCAGATGTATCTCTGTATAAGGACGACGTATAGCGGATGTATCTCTGTATAAGGACGACGTATAGCGGATGTATCTCTGTATAAGGATGACGTATAGCGGATGTACCTCTGTTTAAAGACGACGTATAGCGGATGTACCTCTGTATAAGGACGACGTATAGCGGATGTATCTCTGTATAAGGATGACGTATAGCGGATGTATCTCTGTATAAGGACGACGTATAGCGGACGTATCTCTGTATAAGGACGACGTATAGCGGATGTATCTGTATAAGGACGACGTATAGCGGACGTATCTCTGTATAAGGACGACGTATAGCGGACGTATCTCTGTATAAGGACGACGTATAGCGGATGTACCTCTGTATAAGGACGACGTATAGCGGATGTACCTCTGTATAAGGACGACGTATAGCGGATGTATCTCTGTATAAGGACGACGTATAGCGGATGTACCTCTGTATAAGGACGACGTATAGCGGATGTATCTCTGTATAAGGACGACGTATAGCGGATGTATCTCTGTATAAGGACGACGTATAGCGGATGTATCTCTGTATAAGGACGACGTATAGTGGATGTATCTCTGTGTATAAGGCTTACGTATAGCGGATGTATCTCTGTATAAGGACGACGTACAGCGGATGTACCTCTGTATAAGGACGACGTATAGCGGATGTATCTCTGTATAAGGACGACGTATAGCGGATGTACCTCTGTATAAGGAAGACGTATAGCGGATGTATCTCTGTATAAGGACGACGTATTGCGGATGTATCTCTGTATAAGGACGACGTATAGCGGATGTATCTCTGTATAAGGACGACGTATAGCGGATGTACAGTGGGGCAAAAAAGTATTTAGTCAGTCAGCAATAGTGCAAGTTCCACCACTTAAAAAGATGAGAGGCGTCTGTAATTTACATCACAGGTAGACCTCAACTATGGAGACAAACTGAGAAAAAAAAATCCAGAAAATCACATTGTCTGTTTTTTTATAAATTTTTTTGCATATTATGGTGGAAAATAAGTATTTGGTCAGAAACAAACAATCCAGATTTCTGGCTCTCACAGACCTGTAACTTCTTCTTTAAGAGTCTCCTCTTTCCTCCACTCATTACCTGTAGTAATGGCACCTGTTTAAACTTGTTATCAGTATAAAAAGACACCTGTGCACACCCTCAAACAGTCTGACTCCAAACTCCACTATGGTGAAGACCAAAGAGCTGTCAAAGGACACCAGAAACAAAATTGTAGCCCTGCACCAGGCTGGGAAGACTGAATCTGCAATAGCCAACCAGCTTGGAGTGAAGAAATCAACAGTGGGAGCAATAATTAGAAAATGGAAGACATACAAGACCACTGATAATCTCCCTCGATCTGGAGCTCCAAGCAAAATCCCACCCCGTGGGGTCAGAATGATCACAAGAACGGTGAGCAAAAATCCCAGAACCACGCGGGGGGACCTAGTGAATGAACTGCAGAGAGCTGGGACCAATGTAACAAGGCCTACCATAAGTAACACACTACGCCACCATGGACTCAGATCCTGCAGTGCCAGACGTGTCCCACTGCTTAAGCCAGTACATGTCCGGGCCTGTCTGAAGTTTGCTAGAGAGCATTTGGATGATCCAGAGGAGTTTTGGGAGAATGTCCTATGGTCTGATGAAACCAAACTGGAACTGTTTGGTAGAAACACAACTTGTCGTGTTTGGAGGAAAAAGAATACTGAGTTGCATCCATCAAACACCATACCCACTGTAAAGCATGGTGGTGGAAACATCATGCTTTGGGGCTGATTCTCTGCAAAGGGGCCAGGACGACTGATCCGGGTACATGAAAGAATGAATGGGGCCATGTATCGTGAGATTTTGAGTGCAAACCTCCTTCCATCAGCAAGGACATTGAAGATGAAACGTGGCTGGGTCTTTCAACATGACAATGATCCAAAGCACACCACCAGGGCAATGAAGGAGTGGCTTCGTAAGAAGCATTTCAAGGTCCTGGAGTGGCCTAGCCAGTCTCCAGATCTCAACCCTATAGAAAACCTTTGGAGGGAGTTGAAAGTCCGTGTTGCCAAGCGAAAAGCCAAAAACATCACTGCTCTAGAGGAGATCTGCATGGAGGAATGGGCCAACATACCAACAACAGTGTGTGGCAACCTTGTGAAGACTTACAGAAAACGTTTGACCTCTGTCATTGCCAACAAAGGATATATTACAAAGTATTGAGATGAAATTTTGTTTCTGACCAAATACTTATTTTCCACCATAATATGTAAATAAAATGTTAAAAAAACAGACAATGTGATTTTCTGGATTTTTTTTTCTCAGTTTGTCTCCCATAGTTGAGGTCTACCTATGATGTAAATCAGAGGTCCCCAACTCCAGTCCTCAAGGCCCACCAACAGGTCATGTTTTCAGGATTTCCTTAGTCTTGCCCAGGTAATAATTGCATCACCTGTGCAATGCAAAGGAAATCCTGAAAACATGACCTGTTGGTGGGCCTTGAGGACTGGAGTTGGGGACCTCTGATGTAAATTACAGACGCCTCTCATCTTTTTAAGTGGTGGAACTTGCACTATTGCTGACTGACTAAATACTTTTTTGCCCCACTGTACCTCTGTATAAGGACGACTTATAGCGGATGTATCTCTGTATAAGGACGACGTATAGCGGATGTATCTCTGTATAAGGACGACGTATAGCGGATGTATCTCTGTATAAGGACGATGTATAGCGGATATATCTCTGTATAAGGACGACATATAGCGGATGTACCTCTGTATAAGGACGACGTATAGCGGATGTACCTCTGTATAAGGACGACGTATAGCGGATGTACCTCTGTATAAGGACGACATATAGCGGATGTATCTCTGTATAAGGACGACGTATAGCGGATGTATCTCTGTATAAGGACGACGTGTAGCGGATGTATCTCTGTATAAGGACGACGTATAGCGGATGTACCTCTGTATAAGGACGACATATAGCGGATGTATCTCTGTATAAGGATGACGTATAGCGGATGTACCTCTGTTTAAAGACGACGTATAGCGGATGTATCTCTGTATAAGGACGACGTATAGCGGATGTATCTCTGTATAAGGACGACGTATAAGCGGATGTATCTCTGTATAAGGACGACGTATAGCGGATGTATCTCTGTATAAGGACGACGTATAGCGGATGTACCTCTGTATAAGGACGACGTATAGCGGATGTACCTCTGTATAAGGACGACGTATAGCGGATGTATCTCTGTATAAGGATGACGTATAGCGGATGTACCTCTGTATAAGGACGACGTATATCGGATGTATCTCTGTATAAGGATGACGTATAGCGGATGTATCTCTGTATAAGGACGACGTATAGCGGATGTATCTCTGTATAAGGACGACGTATAGCGGATGTACCTCTGTATAAGGACGACGTATAGCGGATGTACCTCTGTATAAGGACGACGTGTAGCGGATGTATCTCTGTATAAGGACGACGTATAGCGGATGTATCTCTGTATAGATCAGCTCCACATGAGTTATGAAGAAGATCCATTGTTATATGTCGATGGCGTTGGAGTGCCAAGGGGGGTGCCTGACCAATTTAAAGCCGAGAACCAGATCTATGTTGGCTTTGCTTCTTTAATCCCACAGGTGCAGATTAATAAGAATGTTGATTGGATCAATTACACATATTACAGTGAACAAAGGTTTGTCAATTTTACCTGTGATGCTTTCCAGGGTATAGTTGAGGAATTGCGCCCTAACACAAGAATGACCCTCCAAAACCGACTAGCCCTTGATATGATCTTAGCTGAGAAAGGAGGAGTCTGTGGGATGGTGGGAGAGGAGTGTTGTACCTATATCCCTCAGAACTCTGGGGTAAATGGAAAGACCATGATAGCCCTTAAGAAGATAAATGGGTTAGCAGCAGAATTAAAATCTAATGCTGGAGTAGACACATCTTTCTTTTCCGGTTGGTTGGGTGGGCTCAAGGGATTCCTTCAACAAGGTTGTCTAGTACTGATTGCCCTTCTTGTAGTTGGATCGATAATCCTCTGTTGTGTTATTCCCCTGTATAAAAAGGTTATCACTGAGGCAACTCCGACTGGCACCTTCCTCAACCAAGAAGTAGACCCATCAGAGTACGATGGCACTGATCCGGGGGAAATCCCTAAGTACGTCCCCCTCAAGAAGATAGCACCTGAGAGTAAGGGGTATTGTCTAAGAGATTTAGTTTAGGGACAGCGGGAGAACTCCATGTGAAGCTAGTGAAGGGTTCAGCTGCCTGGAGGCCTCTCACAAGGGGAGAGCTTCTGAGGTGTCTGGATGAAGAAATCCACCTCCCCTTTCCCCATCACATGGACAGTCTCAAAGGATCTTTCTTTTTAGGGAAAAACTTAGTGTTTAGGGGGGATTGTCAAGGTAAAAATATACGTTTTTATACTCTTTTGTACTTTTATATATTCTTATGCTGTGAAACAATAAGTTTTTCCCCTTTGCTTGCTAAATGCAAATTTAACTGTATTTAAGATGGCTGCCAGTATTCACTTTTGCCTTAGTTTTTGTACTTGCCAAGAATCTACTTTCGTTTCTGAAGCTAAAGTATCGTTTCTGGAGAAATGGAAACTTAACAAGATGTGGACAGAGGAAGATTCATCAGATGATGTCATAGCCAATCAGAGGGACTGAATACTAGATACATTGCTTAAACCCCGCCTAACCCCGCCCTCTGCACACCTTCCCCCAATGGACTATATAATGTTATGTATATGAAATAAACAGTTCAGTTGCTGTGACGTTACACACGAGCGTGCAATGAGTTTGAACCAGCATTGTGTCTGACTCATTCTTATCCGGTACCAACATGCTCCTAATCTGATTTGGAATGACTGGTGGATGAAGGGTATTGTCGTGACGACCCCGACAGGATGACGTATAGCGGATGTACCTCTGTATAAGGACGACGTATAGCGGATGTATCTCTGTATAAGGACGATGTATAGCGGATGTATCTCTGTATAAGGACGACGTATAGCGGATGTATCTCTGTATAAGGACGATGTATAGCGGATGTATCTCTGTATAAGGACGACGTACAGCGGATGTACCTCTGTATAAGGACGACGTATAGCGGATGTACCTCTGTATAAGGACGACGTATAGCGGATGTACCTCTGTATAAGGATGACGTATAGCGGATGTATCTCTGTATAAGGACGATGTATAGCGGATGTATCTCTGTATAAGGACGACGTATAGCGGATGTATCTCTGTATAAGGACGATGTATAGCGGATGTATCTCTGTATAAGGACGACGTACAGCGGATGTATCTCTGTATAAGGATGACGTATAGCGGACGTATCTCTGTATAAGGACGACGTATAGCGGATGTACCTCTGTATAAGGACGACGTATAGCGGATGTACCTCTGTATAAGGACGACGTACAGCGGATGTACCTCTGTATAAGGACGACGTATAGCGGATGTGTCTCTGTATAAGGACGACGTATAGCGGATGTATCTCTGTATAAGGACGACGTATAGCGGATGTATCTCTGTATAAGGACGACGTATAGCGGATGTATCTCTGTATAAGTACGACGTATAGCGGATGTATCTCTGTATAAGGACGACGTATAGCGGATGTATCTATATAAAGACGACGTATAGCGGATGTATCTCTGTATAAGGACGACGTATAGCGGATGTACCTCTGTATAAGGACGACGTATAGCGGATGTATCTCTGTATAAGGATGACGTATAGCGGATGTACCTCTGTATAAGGACGATGTATAGCGGATGTATCTCTGTATAAGGACGACGTATAGCGGATGTACCTCTGTATAAGGACGACGTATAGCGGACGTATCTCTGTATAAGGATGACGTATAGCGGATGTATCTCTGTATAAGGATGACGTATAGCGGATGTACCTCTGTATAAAGACGACGTATAGCGGATGTATCTCTGTATAAGGATGACGTATAGCGGATGTACCTCTGTATAAGGACGACGTATAGCGGACGTATCTCTGTATAAGGATGACGTATAGCGGATGTACCTCTGTATAAGGACGACGTATAGCAGATTTATCTCTGTATAAAGACGACGTATAGCGGATGTACCTCTGTATAAGGACGACGTATAGCGGATTTATCTCTGTATAAAGACGACGTATAGCGGATGTACCTCTGTATAAGGACGACGTACAGCGGATGTACCTCTGTATAAGGACGACGTATAGCGGATGTGTCTCTGTATAAGGACGACGTATAGCGGATGTATCTCTGTATAAGGACGACGTATAGCGGATGTATCTCTGTATAAGGACGACGTATAGCGGATGTATCTCTGTATAAGTACGACGTATAGCGGATGTATCTCTGTATAAGGACGACGTATAGCGGATGTATCTATATAAAGACGACGTATAGCGGATGTATCTCTGTATAAGGACGACGTATAGCGGATGTACCTCTGTATAAGGACGACGTATAGCGGATGTATCTCTGTATAAGGATGACGTATAGCGGATGTACCTCTGTATAAGGACGACGTATAGCGGATGTATCTCTGTATAAGGATGACGTATAGCGGATGTACCTCTGTATAAGGACGATGTATAGCGGATGTATCTCTGTATAAGGACGACGTATAGCGGATGTATCTCTGTATAAGGACGACGTATAGCGGATGTACCTCTGTATAAGGACGCCGTATAGCGGATGTATCTATATAAGGATGACGTATAGCGGATGTACCTCTGTATAAGGACGATGTATAGCGGATGTACCTCTGTATAAGGACGACGTATAGCGGACGTATCTCTGTATAAGGATGACGTATAGCGGATGTATCTCTGTATAAGGACGACATATAGCGGATGTACCTCTGTATAAGGACGACGTATAGTGGATGTATCTCTGTATAAGGACGACGTATAGTGGATGTACCTCTGTATAAGGACGACGTATAGCGGACGTATCTCTGTATAAGGATGACGTATAGCGGATGTACCTCTGTATAAGGACGACGTATAGTGGATGTATCTCTGTATAAGGACGACGTATAGCGGATGTACCTCTGTATAAGGACGACGTATAGCGGACGTATCTCTGTATAAGGATGACGTATAGCGGATGTACCTCTGTATAAGGACGACGTATAGCGGATGTATCTCTGTATAAGGATGACGTATAGCGGATGTACCTCTGTATAAAGACGACGTATAGCGGATGTATCTCTGTATAAGGATGACGTATAGCGGATGTACCTCTGTATAAGGACGACGTATAGCGGACGTATCTCTGTATAAGGATGACGTATAGCGGATGTACCTCTGTATAAGGACGACGTATAGCGGATTTATCTCTGTATAAAGACGACGTATAGCGGATGTATCTCTGTATAAGGATGACGTATAGCGGATGTACCTCTGTATAAGGACGACGTATAGCGGACGTATCTCTGTATAAGGACGATGTATAGGGGATGTACCTCTGTATAAGGACGACGTATAGCTAATGTATCTATATAAGGACGACGTTTAGCGGATGTATCTCTGTATAAGGATGACGTATAGCGGATGTACCTCTGTATAAGGACGACGTATAGCGGATATATCTCTGTATAAGGACGACGTATAGCGGACGTATCTCTGTATAAGGACGACGTATAGCGGACGTATCTCTGTATAAGGACGACGTATAGCGGACGTATCTCTGTATAAGGACGACGTATAGCGGACGTATCTCTGTATAAGGACGACGTATAGCGGATGTATCTCTGTATAAGGATGACGTATATCGGATGTACCTCTGTATAAGGACGACGTATAGCGGATGTATCTCTGTATAAGGACGACGTATAGCGGATGTACCTCTGTATAAGGACGACGTATAGCGGATGTATCTCTGTATAAGGACGATGTATAGCGGATGTATCTCTGTATAAGGACGACGTATAGCGGATGTATCTCTGTATAAGGACGACGTATAGCGGATGTATCTCTGTATAAGGACGACGTATAGCGGATGTACCTCTGTATAAGGACGACGTATAGCGGATGTATCTCTGTATAAGGACGACGTATAGCGGATGTACCTCTGTATAAGGACGACGTTTAGCGGATGTATCTCTATATAAGGACGACGTATAGCGGATGTAACTCTGTATAAAGATGACGTATAGCGGATGTATCTCTGTATAAGGACAACGTATAGCGGATGTATCTCTGTATAAGGACGACGTATAGCGGATGTACCTCTGTATAAGGACGACGTATAGCGGATGTATCTCTGTATAAGGACGACGTATAGCGGATGTACCTCTGTATAAGGACGACTTATAGCGGATGTATCTCTGTATAAGGACGACGTATAGCGGATGTATCTCTGTATAAGGACGACGTATAGCGGATGTATCTCTATATAAGGACGACGTATAGCGGATGTACCTCTGTATAAGGACGACGTATAGCGGATGTATCTCTGTATAAGGACGACGTATAGCGGATGTATCTCTGTATAAGGACGACGTATAGCGGATGTATCTCTGTATAAGGACGACGTATAGTGGATGTATCTCTGTATAAGGACGACGTATAGCGGATGTATCTCTGTATAAGGACGACGTATAGCGGATGTACCTCTGTATAAGGACGACGTATAGCGGATGTATCTCTATAAGGACGACGTATAGCGGATGTACCTCTGTATATGGACGACGTATAGCGGATGTATCTCTGTATAAGGATGACGTATAGCGGATGTATCTCTGTATAAGGACAACGTTTAGCGGATGTATCTCTGTTTAAAGACGACGTATAGCGGATGTATCTCTGTATAAGGACGACGTATAGCGGATGTATCTCTATAAGGACGACGTATAGCGGATGTACCTCTGTATAAGGACGACGTATAGCGGATGTATCTCTGTATAAGGATGACGTATAGCGGATGTATCTCTGTTTAAGGACGACGTATAGCGGATGTACCTCTGTTTAAAGACGACGTATAGCGGATGTACCTCTGTATAAGGCGACGTATAGCGGATGTATCTCTGTATAAGGATGACGTATAGCGGATGTATCTCTGTATAAGGACGACGTATAGCGGATGTACCTCTGTATAAGGACGACGTATAGCGGATGTATCTCTGTATAAGGACGACGTATAGCGGATGTATCTCTGTATAAGGACGACGTATAGCGGATGTATCTCTGTATAAGGATGACGTATAGCGGATGTATCTCTGTATAAGGATGACGTATAGCGGATGTACCTCTGTTTAAAGACGACGTATAGCGGATGTACCTCTGTATAAGGACGACGTATAGCGGATGTATCTCTGTATAAGGATGACGTATAGCGGATGTATCTCTGTATAAGGACGACGTATAGCGGATGTACCTCTGTATAAGGACGACGTATAGCGGATGTATCTCTGTATAAGGACGACGTATAGCAGATGTATCTCTGTATAAGGACGACGTATAGCGGATGTATCTCTGTATAAGGACGACGTATAGCGGATGTATCTCTGTATAAGGATGACGTATAGCGGATGTACCTCTGTTTAAAGACGACGTATAGCGGATGTACCTCTGTATAAGGACGACGTATAGCGGATGTATCTCTGTATAAGGATGACGTATAGCGGATGTATCTCTGTATAAGGACGACGTATAGCGGACGTATCTCTGTATAAGGACGACGTATAGCGGATGTATCTGTATAAGGACGACGTATAGCGGACGTATCTCTGTATAAGGACGACGTATAGCGGACGTATCTCTGTATAAGGACGACGTATAGCGGATGTACCTCTGTATAAGGACGACGTATAGCGGATGTACCTCTGTATAAGGACGACGTATAGCGGATGTATCTCTGTATAAGGACGACGTATAGCGGATGTACCTCTGTATAAGGACGACGTATAGCGGATGTATCTCTGTATAAGGACGACGTATAGCGGATGTATCTCTGTATAAGGACGACGTATAGCGGATGTATCTCTGTATAAGGACGACGTATAGTGGATGTATCTCTGTGTATAAGGCTTACGTATAGCGGATGTATCTCTGTATAAGGATGACGTATAGCGGATGTATCTCTGTATAAGGACGACGTATAGCGGATGTATCTCTGTATAAGGACGACGTATAGCGGATGTACCTCTGTATAAGGACGACGTATAGCGGATGTATCTCTATAAGGACGACGTATAGCGGATGTACCTCTGTATATGGACGACGTATAGCGGATGTACCTCTGTATAAGGACGACGTATAGCGGATGTATCTCTATATGGACGACGTATAGCGGATGTACCTCTGTATAAGGACGACGTATAGCGGATGTATCTCTATAAGGACGACGTATAGCGGATGTACCTCTGTATAAGGACGACGTATAGCGGATGTATCTCTGTATAAGGACGACGTATAGCGGATGTATCTCTGTATAAGGATGACGTATAGCGGATGTATCTCTGTTTAAGGACGACGTATAGCGGATGTACCTCTGTTTAAAGACGACGTATAGCGGATGTACCTCTGTATAAGGCGACGTATAGCGGATGTATCTCTGTATAAGGATGACGTATAGCGGATGTATCTCTGTATAAGGACGACGTATAGCGGATGTACCTCTGTATAAGGACGACGTATAGCGGATGTATCTCTGTATAAGGACGACGTATAGCGGATGTATCTCTGTATAAGGACGACGTATAGCGGATGTATCTCTGTATAAGGATGACGTATAGCGGATGTATCTCTGTATAAGGATGACGTATAGCGGATGTACCTCTGTTTAAAGACGACGTATAGCGGATGTACCTCTGTATAAGGACGACGTATAGCGGATGTATCTCTGTATAAGGATGACGTATAGCGGATGTACCTCTGTATAAGGACGACGTATAGCGGATGTATCTCTGTATAAGGATGACGTATAGCGGATGTATCTCTGTATAAGGACGACGTATAGCGGATGTACCTCTGTATAAGGACGACGTATAGCGGATGTATCTCTGTATAAGGATGACGTATAGCGGATGTATCTCTGTATAAGGACGACGTATAGCAGATGTATCTCTGTATAAGGACGACGTATAGCGGATGTATCTCTGTATAAGGATGACGTATAGCGGATGTATCTCTGTATAAGGATGACGTATAGCGGATGTACCTCTGTATAAGGACGACGTATAGCGGATGTATCTCTGTATAAGGACGACGTATAGCAGATGTATCTCTGTATAAGGACGACGTATAGCGGATGTATCTCTGTATAAGGACGACGTATAGCGGATGTATCTCTGTATAAGGATGACGTATAGCGGATGTACCTCTGTTTAAAGACGACGTATAGCGGATGTACCTCTGTATAAGGACGACGTATAGCGGATGTACCTCTGTATAAGGACGACGTATAGCGGATGTACCTCTGTATAAGGACGACGTATAGCGGATGTATCTCTGTATAAGGACGACGTATAGCGGACGTACCTCTGTTTAAAGACGATGTATAGCGGATGTACCTGTGTTTAAAGACGACGTATAGCGGATGTACCTCTGTATAAGGACGACGTATAGCGGATGTATCTCTGTATAAGGACGACGTATAGCGGATGTATCTCTGTATAAGGACGACGTATAGTGGATGTATCTCTGTATAAGGCTTACGTATAGCGGATGTATCTCTGTATAAGGATGACGTATAGCGGATGTATCTCTGTATAAGGACGACGTATAGCGGATGTACCTCTGTATAAGGACGACGTATAGCGGATGTACCTCTGTATAAGGACGACGTATAGCGGATGTACCTCTGTATAAGGACGACGTATAGCGGATGTACCTCTGTATAAGGACGACGTATAGCGGATGTATCTCTGTATAAGGACGACGTATAGCGGATGTATCTCTGTATAAGGACGACGTATAGCGGATGTACCTCTGTATAAGGACGACGTATAGCGGACGTACCTCTGTTTAAAGACGACGTTTAGCGGATGTACCTCTGTTTAAAGACGACGTATAGCGGATGTATCTCTGTATAAGGACGACGTATAGCGGATGTATCTCTGTATAAGGACGACGTATAGCGGATGTATCTCTGTATAAGGACGACGTATAGTGGATGTATCTCTGTATAAGGCTTACGTAGCAATTGTTACCATCCACCTCTCGTGTCTCCCCTTTTCCCCATAGTTTGTAGCTTGCGAGCAGCAGGGCCCTCACTCCTCCTGGTATCTGTTTTGAACTGTATTTCTGTTATGCTGTAATGTCTATTGTCTGTACAAGTCCCCTCTATAATTTGTAAAGCGCTGCGGAATATGTTGGCGCTATATAAATAAAATTATTATTATTATTTATTATTATTACGTATAGCTGGTGTTTTAGGGGTCTCACAGGGAAAGGGTGGCGTTGACTTTGCTCACCTCGGGGGAGGGGAGACAAGGACCCAGCAGGGATCGGCTTTCTGGAGCCACCACTTGCCTCCGGTCAGTCAGGGAACGGCACCGAAGGCAAATAGTCGCCGGAAAGGCTGCCCTTGTAGGTACGAGTAAGTGAGTTAGTGAGGCGCTCTCAGTGGTGGGAATATATCTCACCAGTCCAGCCTGGGGATGGATATATATATATATATATGTATATATATATATTTATATATATATATACACACATACCTCCCGGTCGTCACTGCCGGAGTTCCTCACTAAAACAGTACAGTGTTCTCCTCATTTAAAATAAGCCCTGTCCGACAGCAGGCTTGTATCGGGTCGGGAACCAACCCTGGGGTAGCGTATAATAACCAACGGAGCGTGCGGACGTGGGGATTCGTGGATCGAGATAAAAGAGCAGCCCAAGGTTAATTTTATATTTAATCGCCGAGGAGGCGCACTAGGAAATACAGCTATACATACAAGAGCAAATATATACATTCAGGAGTGTAGTACAAGGATAGGGTATAGATAGGTTGCAATTACCGTGTTATGTACCATGTGACCACAGGGAGGCGCTGATGGATCACAGGTCGAAATCTTAGTTACAGGCTTTCCGGGCTGCATCAGCAAACGTAACCTCTGGCCATCAGAAAACGCAGTCCAAAATGAGGGGCTGCCTTATTTGTCCTAGGCTGCTACCTCACACACCTGCTGCCACCCCTGGGTGGTGCAACCTCTCTCCTCTCATGTCTGAGAATATGATTTTCTGCCTAGAACTGTGGCTGGCTCATATCTTTGCGCCCGAAGCTCTAGATGGGTTGGTTGTACCGCCACTGGATTCCGCTGGATTTTTATCTGCACATAGAGACTAAATATGACTACGGTGTGTAATTATTGCTAGCTATGCTTCATAACTCCATAGTCCAGAGTGCTATAGGTGGCTAATATGTGCACGTGGAGAAAGAAACGCCGATTCAGAATATGTGCTTGGTTAATCTTAGACATATTGCATTCTGTTATTATAAGTCATTTCCCATATTCAATACCTCATAGCCTTGCTGTGCCATGTGCTTGGTCACACAAAGAGGTTCACACTGCTATAGCTGCAGAAGAGTTCGCAGCCTTGTGCAAAAGAGTTTGCCCTAGCTCTTTTAATTAATAGAAAACAAGGAGCCTGTGGAATCCCAAGGGTGGGGGCACATTTCAGGAGTGGAAGATGTCCTGAACTTAAAATCCAAAATGGATTCTCCCTTGTGTGGCACTCCAGGAGTTCGGGTACCAGAGTGATATTGCCTTCCTCTCGGGGAGGGTGATGCCATGCCTGGTAACGAGGAGGATCCCTTTGACAAGTAATCTTACATGCAACACTTTCTGACTCCAGGCCAGAAGGGGGAGTTCTGAACCTGGTTTTCGGGGGAACTTCCCTAGATAATATACATTCTGGTCTGGAGGAGGAATTAGTTAGTCTGGTGCAGACAAAGAACAGTGAAGGAGCACAGGAGAAGTCAGGAGCTAGAGGAGAGCTGCGAGTGGGCTCCCTCTAAGCTAAAGCGCAGAAACCAGGCATCGGGAGCCCGAGGCTCTGTGGAACTACAAGTCCCATGGCAGAACCAGAGGGCAGGAAATTGGAAGTGACTTGTCCACATTACACCTGAGGTACAGCAACAACCAGAGCCCGGAGTTACCGTGGATAGACACCCTAAGGAAACTGCTCACGTTGCCTACTGTGCAGGTACTGTCCCAGGACAGGAGAGAAAGAGGACCTTGTCAGCAAGAGACTAATATACAACGCATAGTGGAAGGCTCCCAATCTGATCTGACCAAGGGGGTTCAATTCATTTCCAGGCTGCCTGGACTCCACCGTCACCTGTTGTTGGTACCCTGGACTGAGACGGTCTACCACCAGTAAACCAGGTAAAGAGACTGCAACCCTGTGTCCTCTGTTATTTCTGGCATCACACCATCCTTGCCCAGTACATCGGGAGCCCTGGGGACCCAGCTTCACCTGTGGGAAGCGGTACCATCTTTGCTGCAGTACCATCACCCCCAGAGGACCCCTTTAAGCAGTGTCAGTCACCCCTGACCGAGTACCACAGGAGGGGTCACGAACTTTTATGACTTTATTCAAATCCCTTTAAAGACCACCCCTTTTACTTGGTCACCCAGGGCCACAGACCGGGTTGCTGCCACCGTGACCACCCCTTTAATAACGACCGGACCCGTACCGAGTACCCCATGGCCCTGGCGGGCATTCCAGGAGCGTCGATGATGTCAATGCTAGTCACGGAGGCTGCGCTCGCACCAGCTCATTCACCAATGGTCCTCAGCCTGGACGGTCACATAGTTGAACACTATTTATCCCCCAGACCTGGATTACGGCGTAGGACAGAACTTCGGACAGGTGAGGGATATGGTTGTTTCTTATTTTTGTTTTATTACAGGAGACGAGGGATTCGGTGGAGTTTGTACGTTATGTGTGTTTGTTCTTTTTAAATAAAAATGGTAAAGTGTGTTTTGTTTATTTTTCAAATAAAGGACATAATAGTAGATGAGCAATTTCTGTGCGGCTGCCGGCTGCTATTTTTAGGCTTTGAGGGGCCAATATCCATGGCCCCTTACCAGCCAGAGAATGCCAACCCCAGCTGTCTGCTTTAGCAAGCCTGGTTGTCAAAAATGGGGAGGACAATTTTAAATTATTTAAAAAGATGGCGTGGGGACCCCTCTATTCTTGATAACCATCCTTGCTAATGCTGACAGCTGAGGGTTGCAGCCCGCAGCTGTCAGTTTTGCCTGGCTGGTTATCAAAAATACAGGGGAACCTGTTATGACCTGGTGGTCAGGACAATAATGGACCTGGTGGTTAAGAGCACACGGAATGACCTGATAGTTACTGATAATAAGGACGAGCTCTGGGACGTGGGAACTCTGCTGACCGCAATCCCTAATCCTATCAAACACACTAGAAATAGCCGTGGATTGCGCCTAACGCTCCCTATGCAACTCGGCACAGCCTAAGGAACTAGCTAGCCCTGAAGATAGAAAAATAAAGCCTACCTTGCCTCAGAGAAATTCCCCAAAGGAAAAGGCAGCCCCCCACATATAATGACTGTGAGTAAAGATGAAAATACAAACACAGAGATTAAATAGATTTAGCAAAGTGAGGCCCGACTTACTGAACAGACCGAGGATAGGAAAGGTTACTTTGCGGTCAGCACAAAAACCTACAAAAAGACCACACAGAGGGCGCAAAAAAGACCCTCCGCACCGACTCACGGTGCGGAGGCGCTCCCTCTGCGTCCCAGAGCTTCCAGCAAGCAAGACAACAATAAAAATAGCAAGCTGGACAGAAAAATAGCAAACCAAAGAAATACAAGCTGGAACTTAGCTTCTGCTGGGAAGACAGGCCACAAGAACGATCCAGGAGTGAACTAGACCAATACTGGAACATAGACAGGTGGCATGGAGCAAAGATCTAAGTGGAGTTAAATAGAGCAGCAGCTAACGAATTAACCTCGTCACCTGTGGAAGGAAACTCAGAAACACCCACCAGAGGAAGTCCATGGACAGAACCAGCCGAAGTACCATTCATGACCACAGGAGGGAGCCCGACAACAGAATTCACAACAGTACCCCCCCTTGAGAAGGGGTCACCGAACCCTCACCAGAGCCCCCAGGCCGACCAGGATGAGCCAAATGAAAGACACGAACCAGATCGGCAGCATGAACATCAGAGGCAAAAACCCAGGAATTATCTTCCTGACCATAACCCTTCCACTTGACCAGGTACTGGAGTTTCCATCTCGAAATACGAGAATCCAAAATCTTCTCCACCACATACTCCAACTCCCCCTCAACCAACACCGGGGCAGGAGGATCAACGGATGGAACCACAGGCGCCACGTATCTCCGCAACAATGACCTATGGAATACATTATGGATGGCAAAAGAAGCAGGAAGGGCCAAACGAAATGACACAGGATTGATAACCTCAGAAATCCTATACGGACCAATGAAACGAGGCTTAAACTTAGGAGAGGAAACCTTCATAGGAACATAACGAGACGACAACCAAACCAAATCCCCAACACGAAGTCGGGGACCCACACAGCGCCGGCGGTTAGCGAAACGTTGAGCCTTCTCCTGGGACAATGTCAAATTGTCCACTACATGAGTCCAAATCTGCTGCAACCTATCCACCACAGTATCCACACCAGGACAGTCCGAAGACACAACCTGCCCTGAAGAGAAACGAGGATGGAAACCAGAATTGCAGAAAAACGGCGAAACCAAAGTAGCCGAGCTGGCCCGATTATTAAGGGCGAACTCAGCCAACGGCAAAAAGGACACCCAGTCATCTTGATCAGCAGAAACAAAGCATCTCAGATATGTTTCCAAGGTCTGATTAGTTCGTTCGGTTTGGCCATTTGTCTGAGGATGGAAAGCCGAGGAAAAAGACAAATCAATGCCCATCCTAGCACAAAAGGACCGCCAAAACCTCTAAACAAACTGGGAACCTCTGTCAGAAACGATGTTCTCCGGGATACCATGTAAACGAACCACATGCTGGAAAAATAATGGCACCAAATCAGAGGAGGAAGGCAATTTAGACAAAGGTACCAAATGGACCATCTTAGAAAAGCGATCACAAACCACCCAAATGACCGACATCTTTTGAGAGACGGGGAGATCCGAAATAAAATCCATAGAGATATGCGTCCAGGGCCTCTTCGGGTCCGGCAAGGGCAAAAGCAACCCACTGGCACGAGAACAGCAGGGCTTAGCCCGAGCACAAGTCCCACAGGACTGCACAAAAGAACGCACATCCCGTGACAAAGACGGCCACCAGAAGGATCTAGCCACCAAATCTCTGGTACCAAAGATTCCAGGATGCCCAGCCAACACCGAACAATGCACCTCAGAGATAACTCTGCTAGTCCATCTATCAAGGAACAAACAGTTTCTCCGCTGGGCAACGGTCAGGTCTATCAGCCTGAAATTTTTGCAGCACCCGCCACAAATCAGGGGAGATGGCAGACAAAATTACCCCCTCTTTGAGAATACCCGCCGGCTCAGGAACACCCGGACAGTCAGGCACAAAACTCCTTGACAGGGCATCAGCCTTCACATTCTTAGAGCTCGGAAGGTACGAAACCACAAAATCAAAACGGGAGAAAAATAGCGACCATCGAGCCTGTCTCGGATTCAACCGTTTGGCAGACTCAAGATAAGTCAAATTCTTGTGATCTGTCAAGACCACCACGTGATGCTTGGCTCCTTCCAGCCAATGACGCCACTCCTCGAATGCCCACTTCATGGCCAACAACTCACGATTACCAACATCATAGTTACGCTCAGCAGGCGAAAACTTTCTAGAAAAGAAAGCACATGGCTTCATCACCGAGCCATCAGAACTTCTTTGCGACAAAACAGCCCCTGCTCCAATCTCAGAAGCATCAACCTCAACCTGAAACGGGAGCGAAACATCTGGCTGGCACAACACAGGGGCAGAAGAAAAACGACGCTTCAACTCCTAAAAAGCTTCCACAGCAGCAGAAGACCAATTGACCACATCAGCACCTTTCTTGGTCAAATCAGTCAATGGTTTAGCAACAGTAGAAAAATTAGCGATGAAGCGCCGATAAAAATTAGCCCAGGAACTTTTGCAGGCTCTTCACAGATGTCGGCTGAGTCCAATCGTAAATGGCCTGAACCTTAACAGGGTCCATCTCGATAGTAGAAGGGGAAAAAATGAAACCCAAAAATGAAACCTTCTGAACTCCAAAGAGACACTTTGACCCCTTCACAAACAAGGAATTCGCACGAAGGACCTGGAACACCATTCTGACCTGCTTCACATGAGACTCCCAATCATCCGAGAAGACCAAAATATCATCCAAGTATACAATCAGGAATTTATCCAGGTACTCTCGGAAGATGTCATGCATAAAGGACTGAAACACAGATGGAGCATTGGAAAGCCCGAATGGCATAACCACGTACTCAAAATGGCCCTCGGGCGTATTAAATGCTGTTTTCGATTCATCGCCTTGTTTAATACGCACAAGATTATTCGCCCCTCGAAGATCTATCTTGGTGAACCAACTAGCCCCTTTAATACGAGCAAACAAATCAGACAGCAACGGCAAAGGATACTGAAATTTGACTGTAATTTTATTAAGAAGGCGGTAATCAATACAAGGTCTCAAAGAACCATCCTTCTTGGCCACAAGACCACACTTCTTGGTCATCCTAACGGAGATGACGACGGGCGAATATGGCCTTTCTCCAAGGATTCCTTTATATAACTCCGCATAGCGGCGTGTTCTGGCACAGATAAATTGAACAATCGGCCCTTAGGAAACTTACTACCAGGAATCAAATTAATTGCACAATTGCAATCCCTATGAGGAGGTAGGGCACTGGCTTTGGGCTCATCAAATACATCCCGATAATCCGACAAAAACTCTGGAACTTCAGAAGGAGTGGAAGACGAAATAGACAAAAATGGAACATCACCATGTACCCCCTGGCAACCCCAGCTGGACACATACATAGATTTCCAGTCCAATACTGGATTATGAACCTGTAGCCATGGCAACCCCAAAACGACCACATCATGCAGATTATGCAACACCAGAAAGCGGATATCCTCCTGATGTGCAGGAGCCATGCACATGGTCAATTGGGTCCAATACTGAGGCTTATTCTTGGCCAAAGGTGTAGCATCAATTCTTCTCAATGGAATAGGATACTGCAAGGGCTCCAAGAAAAACCCACAACGCCTAGCATACTCCAAGTCCATCAAATTCAGGGCAGCGCCTGAATCCACAAACGCCATGACAGAATAGGAAGACAAAGAGCAAATCAGAGTAACGGACAATAGAAATTTAGACTGTACCGTACCAATGGTGGCAGACCTAGCGAACCGCTTAGTGCGCTTAGGACAATCGGAGATAGCATGAGTGGAATCACCACAGTAGAAACACAGCCCATTCCGACATCTGTGTTCTTGCCGTTCAGCTCTGGTCAAAGTCCTATCACATTGCATAGGCTCAGGCCCATGCTCAGACAGTACCACCAAATGGTGCACAGCTTTACGCTCAAGCAAGCGTCGATCGATCTGAATGGCCAAGGACATAGACTCATTCAGACCAGCAGGTATGGGAAACCCCACCATGACATCCTTAAGGGCTTCAGAGAGACCCTTTCTGAAGATTGCTGCCAGGGCACATTCATTCCACTGAGTAAGCACAGACCACTTTCTAAACTTCTGACAATATATCTCCGCTTCATCCTGACCCTGACACAGAGCCAGCAAGATTTTCTCTGCCTGATCCACTGAATTAGGTTCGTCATAAAGCAATCCAAGCGCCAGGAAAAACGCATCAACATCACGCAATGCCGGATCTCCTGGCGCAAGGGAAAATGCCCAGTCTTGAGGGTCACCACGTAACAAAGAAATAATGATCTTTACTTGTTGAACAGGGTCACCTGAGGAGCGAGGTTTCAAGGCAAGAAACAATTTACAATTATTTTTGAAATTCAAGAACTTAGATCTATCACCAAAAAACAAATCAGGAATTGGAATCCTAGGCTCTGACATCGGATTCTGAACCACAAAATCTTGAATGTTTTGTACCCTTGTAGTGAGATGATCCATCCAAGAGGACAGAACTTGAATGTCCATGTTAACACCAGTGTCCTGAACCACCCAGAGGTAAAGGGGAAAATAGAGACAAAACACACTACAAAGAAAAAAAAAAATGGTCTCAGAACTTCTCTTATCCCTCTATTGAGATGCATTAATACTTTGGGCCACCTGTACTGTTATGACCTGGTGGTCAGGACAATAATGGACCTGGTGGTTAAGAGCACACGGAATGACCTGATAGTTACTGATAATAAAGGACGAGCTCTGGGACGTGGGAACTCTGCTGACGGCAATCCCTAATCCTATCAAACACACTAGAAATAGCCGTGGATTGCGCCTAACGCTCCCTATGCAACTCGGCACAGCCTAAGGAACTAGCTAGCCCTGAAGATAGAAAAATAAAGCCTACCTTGCCTCAGAGAAATTCCCCAAAGGAAAAGGCAGCCCCCCACATATAATGACTGTGAGTAAAGATGAAAATACAAACACAGAGATGAAATAGATTTAGCAAAGTGAGGCCCGACTTACTGAACAGACCGAGGATAGGAAAGGTTACTTTGCGGTCAGCACAAAAACCTACAAAAAGACCACGCAGAGGGCGCAAAAAGACCCTCCGCACCGACTCACGGTGCGGAGGCGCTTCCTCTGTGTCCCAGAGCTTCCAGCAAGCAAGACAACAATAAAAATAGCAAGCTGGACAGAAAAATAGCAAACCAAAGAAATACAAGCTGGAACTTAGCTTCTGCTGGGAAGACAGGTCACAAGAACGATCCAGGAGTGAACTAGACCAATACTGGAACATAGACAGGTGGCATGGAGCAAAGATCTAAGTGGAGTTAAATAGAGCAGCAGCTAACGAATTAACCTCGTCACCTGTGGAAGGAAACTCAGAAACACCCACCAGAGGAAGTCCATGGACTGAACCAGCCGAAGTACCATTCATGACCACAGGAGGGAGCCCGACAACAGAATTCACAACAGGAACCCACGCCGGATTTCAGTGGTTAGCAGTATACTATATATAGAGCAGCACTGTGGCTTAGTGGTTAGTACTGCGCTATAGGGCAGTCTGGTGGCTCAGTGGTTAGCATTGTACAATATTTAGGGCAGCATGGTGGCTTAGTGGTTAGCACTTTACTATAGGGCAGCCCAGTGGATCAGTGGTTAGCAGTGTACTGTATATAGAGCAGCACGGTGGTTAGCACTTCAGTGTAGAGCAGCACGGTGGATCAGTGGTTAGCATTGTACAATATTTAGGGCAGCATGGTGGCTTGGTGGTTAGCACTTCACTGTAGAGCAGCACGGTGGATCAGTGCTAGATGGATTGAGAAAATAGATTGTGGGCCCAAGAGTTACATAGATGATGATGTCTAGAACATGTTGTGGAATTTCATGGCGCTATATAAGAGAGAGTAGAAATTAATTTCTCCAGAGCTGCAGTCACTATTCTGCTGTTCAATTTTCTCATCCTCCAGAACTGCACTCACTATTCTACTGTGACATTGTGTCTTATCCTCCAGTCACCCCCAGAGCTGAACTCACTATTCTGCTGTTACATCATGTCTTATCCTCCAGAGCTGCACTCACTCCTTATTTTTAGGGACTCTATAGCGACAGGGTCTGTTCCGCAGGATTGGCGCATAGCAAATGTGGTGCCAATATTCAAAAAGGGCTCTAAAAGTGACCCTGGAAATTATAGGCCAGTAAGTCTAACCTCTATTGTTGGTAAAATATTTGAAGGGTTTCTGAGGGATGTTATTCTGGATTATCTCAATGAGAATAACTGTTTAACTCCATATCAGCATGGGTTTATGAGAAATCGCTCCTGTCAAACCAATCTAATCAGTTTTTATGAAGAGGTAAGCTATAGGCTGGACCACGGTGAGTCATTGGACGTGGTATATCTCGATTTTTCCAAAGCGTTTGATACCGTGCCGCACAAGAGGTTGGTACACAAAATGAGAATGCTTGGTCTGGGGGAAAATGTGTGTAAATGGGTTAGTAACTGGCTTAGTGATAGAAAGCAGAGGGTGGTTATAAATGGTATAGTCTCTAACTGGGTCGCTGTGACCAGTGGGGTACCGCAGGGGTCGGTATTGGGACCTCTTCTCTTCAACATATTCATTAATGATTTGGTAGAAGGTTTACACAGTAAAATATCGATATTTGCAGATGATACAAAACTATGTAAAGCAGTTAATACAAGAGAAGATAGTATTCTGCTGCAGATGGATCTGGATAAGTTGGAAACTTGGGCTGAAAGGTGGCAGATGAGGTTTAACAATGATAAATGTAAGGTTATACACATGGGAAGAGGGAATCAATATCACCATTACACACTGAACGGGAAACCACTGGGTAAATCTGACAGGGAGAAGGACTTGGGGATCCTAGTTAATGATAAACTTACCTGGAGCAGCCAGTGCCAGGCAGCAGCTGCCAAGGCAAACAGGATCATGGGGTGCATTAAAAGAGGTCTGGATACACATGATGAGAGCATTATACTGCCTCTGTACAAATCCCTAGTTAGACCGCACATGGAGTACTGTGTCCAGTTTTGGGCACCGGTGCTCAGGAAGGATATAATGGAACTAGAGAGAGTACAAAGGAGGGCAACAAAATTAATAAAGGGGATGGGAGAACTACAATACCCAGATAGATTAGCGAAATTAGGATTATTTAGTCTAGAAAAAAGACGACTGAGGGGCGATCTAATAACCATGTATAAGTATATAAGGGGACAATACAAATATCTCGCTGAGGATCTGTTTATACCAAGGAAGGTGACGGGCACAAGGGGGCATTCTTTGCGTCTGGAGGAGAGAAGGTTTTTCCACCAACATAGAAGAGGATTCTTTACTGTTAGGGCAGTGAGAATCTGGAATTGCTTGCCTGAGGAGGTGGTGATGGCGAACTCAGTCGAGGGGTTCAAGAGAGGCCTGGATGTCTTCCTGGAGCAGAACAATATTGTATCATACAATTATTAGGTTCTGTAGAAGGACGTAGATCTGGGGATTTATTATGATGGAATATAGGCTGAACTGGATGGACAAATGTCTTTTTTCGGCCTTACTAACTATGTTACTATGTTACTATTCTGCTGTTACATCATGTCTTATCCTCCAGTCACCTCCAGAGCTGCACTCACTATTCTACTGTTACATCGTGTCTTATCCTCCAGTCACCTCCAGAGCTGCACTCACTATTCTACTGTTACATTGTCTCATCTTCCAGTCAACTCTAGAGCTGCGTTCACTATTCTGCTGTTACATTGTGTCTTAACCTTCAGTCACCCCCAGAGCTGCACTCACTTTTCTGCTATTACATCGTGTCTTATCCTCCAGTCACCCCCAGAGCTGCACTCACTATTCTGCTGTTACATTGTGTCTTATAGTCCAGTCACCCCCAGAGCTGCACTCACTATTCTGCTGTTACATCGTGTCTTATCCTCCAGAGCTGCACTCACTATTCTGCGGTTACATTGTGCCTTATATTTCAGTCACCTCCAGAGCTGCAGTCACTATTCTGCTATTACATCATGTCTTATCCTCCAGTCACCTCCAGAGCTGCACTCATTCTGCTGTTACATTGTCTTATCCTCCAGTCACTACCAGAGCTGCACGTACACTTACTGCTGCTCTCACAGTTTTGCCTGGGATTCCTCCTCCTAGCATTGATCTTTTCACAGACACTGAACCAGCAGAACAATCAGAGAGGTGTGAAGTCCTACTCTATTAAGAATGCAGCTCTGGAGCTAATTTGATTATGTGAAAAACTTGAGAAACAACCGATCACAATAATCAGAATATAAATGATGTTTTATTATAAGACCAAGTGTTTCTATAAGATGGAGTCCGGCGCTGATTCCTTATACATCCCCGTTATGTCACTGCCTTCTTATTATTGGTCAGTTCTTCTAATCATCAGCGGAGCCCTCCAGAATGTGCTGGAAGGAGAACGGACTGAACATGTGCCCGGTGCCGGAGTAAAACTTGTTCTGGAACTCCACCCTGAGGAAAGAAGCGAAGTGAGAGGAGACGCCGCTATCACAGCTCCGGACAATCACAAAAACGCAAATACAAGCAAACAGTCCCATGAGGAGCATAAGCCCCGCCCATGAGGAGCATAAGCCCTGCCCCCGAGGAGCACTCGTGGTTTACACTGCTACAGATGGGATACTTTGGACCCTTCCGCTCATCACCTGAGGTCACCACATGCACCCGACCATGGGCCGCTCAGTACTCACCAGTGGAGACGCAGGGCGTGCAGGAAGGCAGACAGACCCTCCATGATCAACAGAATGGCTATCGTGAGGACGGCAAAGATAGCAAAAATGATAAAAACGCCAACCAGGCCGCCCCACCCACTGCTGGAGAGACCGCTGTGCATGACCATGGTCCACAAGACCTCGGAGAGCTCTGCAGGGGAGGAACAAGCGGGGGTTAATACAGCAGCCAATCAGAGCGTCAGAAAACTGAGTGACACGCCCAGGAGGAGCACAAGCCTTCTAATATTCATTTTATCGGGTGACAGAGGTCAGTAGAGGGGCCACAACGCACCCCGACCACATGTAGGTCACCGGGGCCCTAGTGCTACTTAAAGGTGAAGTTAGGTATTACACTGCGGTCATTAAAGGGAAGGATGGAGGTTCCATCATTGTCTTACGTGCATGCGCCAGACTCAGGGCCCAGAGACGCAGGTAGGAGGCGGTGTTGGAGATGCAGCCCAGGCAGTACTCGATGGTGTGGATGGCTTGGTGGACAAATATGTCGCCGAAATCAAACTGTAAAGGAAGTGGAGGAGGCGTCACACGGGGCCCGGTAGTTCATCAGCAAATTATCACACAGCGCCTCCTCAGATCTCCCTGTCGCTACTATCACAGCCTCCGCTGATCCCACATTTCATTTTCACGTTCCTTCCAAATTGTAAACATTTCATTCATTACGTGATGTCGCCTGCTGGGGCCGGTACTACAGCACTGCTGCCACCTGCCTGCGGGGGCCGGAACTACAGCACTGTTACCACCTGCCTGCTGAGGACGGTACTACAGCACTGCTGCCACCTGCCTGTTGAGGACTGTACTACAGCACTGCTACCACCTGCCTGCTGGGGCCGGTACTACAGCTGTTGTGATAGGCAATTCAGTATCACAATGGACATAGCGGTCAGAGCACATACAGTGATCTGACAATAACCCAAAAGCATAGAACGAGATCTGAGACGTGGGAACTCTGCAGACCGCAATCCCTAATCCTCTCCAAACAACACTAGAGGCAGCCGTGGATTGCGCCTAACTCTGCCTATGCAACTCGGCACAGCCTGAGAAACTAACTAGCCTGAAGATAGAAAATAAGCCTACCTTGCCTCAGAGAAATACCCCAAAGGAAAAGGCAGCCCCCCACATATAATGACTGTGAGTTAAGATGAAAAGACAAACGTAGGGATGAAATAGATTCAGCAAAGTGAGGCCCGACTTTCTTAACAGAGCGAGGATAGGAAAGATAACTTTGCGGTCTACACAAAACCCTAAAGAAAACCACGCAAAGGGGGCAAAAAGACCCTCCGTACCGAACTAACGGCACGGAGGTACACCCTTTGCGTCCCAGAGCTTCCAGCAAAACAAATTAGACAAGCTGGACAGAAAAAATAGCAAACAAATAGCAAAGAACTTAGCTATGCAGAGCAGCAGGCCACAGTAATGATCCAGGGAAAAACAAGTCCAACACTGGAACATTGACAGGAAGCCAGGATCAAAGCATTAGGTGGAGTTAAGTAGAGAAGCACCTAACGACCTCACCAGATCACCTGAGGGAGGAAACTCAGAAGCCGCAGTACCACTTGTGACCACAGGAGGGAGCTCTGACACAGAATTCACAACATACAGCACTGCTACCACCTGCCTGCGGGGGCCGGAACTACAGCACTGTTACCACCTGCCTGCTGAGGACGGTACTACAGCACTGCTGCCACCTGCCTGCGGGGGCCGGAACTACAGCACTGTTACCACCTGCCTGCTGAGGACGGTACTACTGCACTGCTACCACCTGCCTGCTGAGGACGGTACTACAGCACTGCTACCACCTGCCTGCTGGGGCCGGAACTACAGCGCTGTTACCACCTGCCTGCTGAGGACAGTACTACAGCACTGCTACCACCTGCCTGCTGGGGCCGGTACTACAGCACTGCTGCTACCTGCCTGCTGGGGCCGGAACTACAGCACTGCTACCACCTGCCTGCTGAGAACGGTACTACAGCACTGCTACCACCTGCCTGCTGGGGACGGTACTACAGCACTGCTACCACCTGCCTGCTGAGGCCGGTACTACAGCACTGCTACCACCTGCCTGCTGGGGCCGGAACTACAGCACTGCTACCACCTGCCTGCTGAGAACGGTACTACAGCACTGCTGCCACCTGTCTGCTGAGGACGGTACTACAGCACTGCTACCACCTGCCTGCTGAGGACGGTACTACAGCACTGCTACCACCTGCCTGCTGGGGCCGGAACTACAGCACTGCTACCACCTGCCTGCTGAGAACGGTACTACAGCACTGCTACCACCTGCCTGCTGAGGACGGTACTACAGCACTGCTACCACCTGCCTGCTGGGGACGGTACTACAGCACTGCTGCCACCTGCCTGCTGGGGACGGTACTACAGCACTGCTACCACCTGTCTGCTGGGGCCAGTACTACAGCACTGCTACCACCTGCCTGCTGAGGACGGTATTACAGCACTGCTACCACCTGCCTGCTGGGGACAGTACTACAGCACGGCTACCACCTGCCTGCTGGGGCCGGTACTACAGCACTGCTACCACCTGCCTGCTGGGGCCGGTACTACAGCACTGCTACCACCTGCCTGCTGAGGACGGTACTACAGCACTGCTACCACCTGCCTGCTGGGGCCGGTACTACAGCACTGCTACCACCTGCCTCCTGGGGACGGTATTACAGCACTGCTACCACGTGCCTGCTGGGGACGGTACTACAGCACTGCTACCACCTGCCTGCTGAGGCCGATGCTACAGCACTGCTGCCACCTGCCTGCTGGGGCCGCTACTACAGCAATGCTACCACCTGCCTGCTGGGGACGGTACTACAGCAATGCTGCCACCTGCCTGCTGGGGCCGGTACTACAGCACTGCTACCACGTGCCAGCTGGGGACGGTACTACAGCACTGCTACCACCTGCCTGCTGGTGCCGGAACTACAGCACTGCTGCCACCTGCCTGCTGAGAACGGTACTACAGCACTGCTGTCACCTGCCTGCTGGGGCCGGTACTACAGCACTGCTACCACCTGCCTGCTGGGGCCGGAACTACAGCACTGCTGCCACCTGCCTGCTGAGAACGGTACTACAGCACTGCTACCACCTGCCTGCTGGGGCCGGTACTACAGCAATGCTGCCACCTGCCTGCTGGGGCCGGTACTACAGCACTGCTACCACCTGCCTGCTGGGGCCGGTACTACAGCACTGCTACCACCTGCCTGCTGGGGACGGTACTACAGCACTGCTACCACCTGTCTCCTGGGGCTGGTACTACAGCACTGCTGCCACCTGCCTGCTGAGGACAGTACTACAGCACTGCTGCCACCTGCCTGCTGGGGCCGGCACTACAGCACTGCTACCACCTGTCTGCTGAGGGTGGTACTACAGCACTGCTGCCACCTGCCTGTTGAGGACTGTACTACAGCACTGCTACCACCTGCCTGCTGGAGCCGGTACTACAGCACTGCTACCACCTGTCTGCTGAGGACGGTATTACAGCACTGCTGCCACCTGCCTGCTGGGGCCGGTACTACAGCACTGCTACCACCTGCCTGCTGGGGCCGGTACTACAGCACTGCTACCACCTGCCTGCTGGGGCCGGTACTACAGCTCTGCTTTCACCTGCCTGCCAGGACTAGTACTACGGCTCTGCTGCCACCTGCCTCTTAGGACTGGTACTACAGCTCTGCTGCCACCTGCCTGCCAGGACTGGTACTACAGCTCTGCTGCCACCTGCCTCCCAGGACTGGTACTAAAGCTCTGCTGCCACCTGCCTGCCAGGACTGGTACTTCAGCCCTGCAGCCACCTGCCTGCCAGGACTGGTAATACAGCTCTGCTGCCAATTGCCTGCCAGGACTGGTGCTACAGCTCTGCTGCCGCCTGCCTGCCAGGACTGGTAGTACAGCTCTGCTGCCACCTGCTTCCCAGGACTGGTAGTTCAGCTCTGCTGCCACCTGCCTGCCAGGACTGGTACAAGAGCTCTGCTGCCACCTGCCTCCCAGGACTGGTAATACAGCTCTGCTGCCACCTGCCTGCCAGGACTGGTAGTACAGCTCTGCTGCCACCTGTCTACCAGGACTGGTACTACAGCTATGCTGCCACCTGCCTGCCAGGACTGGTACTACAGCTCTGTTACCACCTTCCTGCCAAAACTGGTACTACAGCTCTGCTGCCAATTGCCTGCCAGGACTGATACTACAGCTCTGCTGTCACCTGCCTGCCAGGACTGGCACTCCAGCTCTGCTGCCACCTGCCTGCCAGGATTGGTACTACAGCTCTGCTGCCACCTTCCTCCGAGAACTGGTACTACAGCTCTGCTGCCACCAGCCTGCCAGGACTGGTACTACAGCTCTGCCGCCACCTGCCTCCCAGGACTGGTACTACAGCTCTGCCGCCACCTGCCTCCCAGGACTGGTACTACAGCTCTGCTGCCACCTGCCTCTCAGGACTGGTACTACAGCTCTTCTGTCACCTGCCTGCCAGGACTGGTACTACAGCTGTGCTGCCACCTGCCTGCCAGGACTGGTACTACAGCTCTGCTGCCACCTGCCTCCCAGGACTGGTACTAAAGCTCTGCTGCCACCTTTCTCCGAGGACTGGTACTACAGCTCTGCAGCCACTTGCCTGCCAGGACTGGTAATACAGCTCTGCGGCCAATTGCCTGCCAGGACTGGTGCTACAGCTCTGCTGCCACCTACTTCCCAGGACTGGTAGTACAGCTCTGCTGCCACCTGCTTGCTAGGACTGGTAGTACAGTTCTGCTGCCACCTGCTTCCCAGGACTGGTACTACAGCTCTGCTGCCAATTGCCTGCCAGGACTGTTGTGAATTCTGTGGCAGAGCTCCCTCCTGTGGTCACAAGTGGTACTTCGGCTGATTCTCTCTGGGAGCTTCCGTTTGTGGAGGAAAGTGGTACTGCGGCTTCTGAGTTTCCTCCCTCAGGTGATCTGGTGAGGTCGTTAGGTGCTTCTCTACTTAACTCCACCTAATGCTTTGATCCTGGCTTCCTGTCAATGTTCCAGTGTTGGACTTGTTTTTCCCTGGATCATTCCTGTGGCCTGCTGCTCTGCAAAGCTAAGTTCTTCTTTGCTATTTGTTTGCTATTTTTTCTGTCCAGCTTGTCTAATTTGTTGCTGGAAGCTCTGGGACGCAAAGGGTGTACCTCCGTGCCGTTAGTTCGGTACGGAGGGTCTTTTTGCCCCCTTTGCGTGGTTTTCTTTAGGGTTTTGTGTAGACCGCAAAGTTATCTTTCCTATCCTCGCTCTGTTAAGAAAGTCGGGCCTCACTTTGCTGAATCTATTTCATCCCTACGTTTGTCTTTTCATCTTAACTCACAGTCATTATATGTGGGGGGCTGCCTTTTCCTTTGGGGTATTTCTCTGAGGCAAGGTAGGCTTATTTTCTATCTTCAGGCTAGTTAGTTTCTCAGGCTGTGCCGAGTTGCATAGGCAGAGATAGGCGCAATCCACGGCTGCCTCTAGTGTTGTTTGGAGAGGATTAGGGATTGCGGTCTGCAGAGTTCCCACGTCTCAGAGCTCATTCTATGATTTTGGGTTATTGTCAGATCACTGTATGTGCTCTGACCGCTATGTTCATTGTGGTACTGAATTGCCTCTCATAACACAGGACTGGTAATACAGCTCTGCTGCCAATTGCCTGCCAGGACTGGTACTACAGCTCTGCTGCCGCCTGCTTGCCAGGACTGGCACTACAGCTCTGCTGCCACCTGCCTGCCAGGACTGGTAGTACAGCTCTGCTGCCACCTGCTTCCCAGGACTGGTACTACAGCTCTGCTGCCACCTGCCTGCCAGGACTGGTACTAGAGCTCCGCTGCCCCCTGCCTGAAAGGACTGGTAGTACAACTCTGCTGCCACCTGCCTGCCAGGACTGGCACTAGAGCTCTGCTGCCACCTGCCTCCCAGGACTGGTAGTACAACTCTGCTGCCACCTGCCTGCCAGGACTGGTACTACAGCTCTGCTGCCACCTGCCTCCCAGGACTGGTAGTACAGCTCTGCTGCCACCTGCCTCCCAGGACTGGTAGTACAACTCTGTTGCCACCTGCCTGCCAGGACTGGCACTAGAGCTCTGCTGCCACCTGCCTCCCAGGACTGGTACTACAGCTCTGCTGCCACCTGCCTGCCAGGACTGGTACTACAGCTCTGCTGCCACCTGCCTCCCAGGACTGGTAGTACAGCTCTGCTGCCACCTGCCTCCCAGGACTGGTAGTACAACTCTGTTGCCACCTGCCTGCCAGGACTGGCACTAGAGCTCTGCTGCCACCTGCCTCCCAGGACTGGTACTACAGCTCTGCTGCCACCTGCCTGCCAGGACTGGTACTACAGCTCTACTGCCACCTGCCTGCCAGGACAGGTACTACAGCTCTGCTGCCACTTGTCTGCCAGGACTGGTACTAGAGCTCTGCTGCCACGTGCCTCCCAGGACTGGTACTACAGCTCTGCTGCCACCAGCCTGCCAGGACTGGTACTACAGCTCTGCCGCCACCTGCCTCCCAGGACTGGTACTACAGCTCTGCTGCCACCTGCCTCCCAGGACTGGTACTAAAGCTCTGCTGCCACCTGTCTCCAAGGACTGGTACTACAGCTCTGCAGCCACCTGCCTGCCAGGACTGGTAATACAGCTCTGCTGCCAATTGCCTGCCAGGACTGGTGCTACAGCTCTGCTGCCACCTGCTTCCCAGGACTGGTAGTACAGCTCTGCTGCCACCTGCCTGCCAGGACTGGTACTACAGCTCTGCTGCCACCGGTCTGCCAGGACTGGTACTACAGCTCTGCTGCCACCTGTCTGCCAGGACTGGTACTACAGCTCTGCTGCCACCTGTCTGCCAGGACTGGTACTACAGCTATGCTGCCACCTGCTTGCTAGGACTGGTAGTACAGTTCTGCTGCCACATGCTTCCCAGGACTGATACTACAGCTCTGCTGCTGCCTCCTGCCTGACAGGACTGGTAATACAGCTCTGCTGCCAATTGCCTGCCAGGACTGGTACTACAGCTCTGCTGCAGCCTGCTTGCCAGGACTGGCACTACAGCTCTGCTGCCACCTGCCTGCCAGGACTGGTAGTACAGCTCTGCTGCCACCTGCTTCCCAGGACTGGTACTACAGCTCTGCTGCCACCTGCCTGCCAGGACTGGTACTAGAGCTCTGCTGCCCCCTGCCTCCCAGGACTGGTAGTACAACTCTGCTGCCACCTGCCTGCCAGGACTGGCACTAGAGCTCTGCTGCCACCTGCCTCCCAGGACTGGTAGTACAACTCTGCTGCCACCTGCCTGCCAGGACTGGTACTACAGCTCTGCTGCCACCTGCCTCCCAGGACTGGTAGTACAGCTCTGCTGCCACCTGCCTCCCAGGACTGGTAGTACAACTCTGCTGCCACCTGCCTGCCAGGACTGGCACTAGAGCTCGGCTGCCACCTGCCTCCCAGGACTGGTACTACAGCTCTGCTGCCACCTGCCTGCCAGGACTGGTACTACAGCTCTGCTGCCACCTGCTTGCTAGGACTGGTACTACAGCTCTGCTGCCACCTGCCTGCCAGGACAGGTACTACAGCTCTGCTGCCACCTGTCTGCCAGGACTGGTACTAGAGCTCTGCTGCCACCTGCCTCCCAGGACTGGTACTACAGCTCTGCTGCCACCTGTCTGCCAGGACTGGTACTAGAGCTCTGCTGCCCCCTGCCTGAAAGGACTGGTAGTACAACTCTGCTGCCACCTGCCTGCCAGGACTAGCACTAGAGCTCTGCTGCCACCTGCCTCCCAGGACTGGTAGTACAACTCTGCTGCCACCTGCCTGCCAGGACTGGTACTACAGCTCTGCTGCCACCTGCCTCCCAGGACTGGTAGTACAGCTCTGCTGCCACCTGCCTCCCAGGACTGGTAGTACAACTCTGCTGCCACCTGCCTGCCAGGACTGGCACTAGAGCTCTGCTGCCACCTGCCTGCCAGGACTGGTACTACAGCTCTGCTGCCACCTGCTTGCTAGGACTGGTACTACAGCTCTGCTGCCACCTGCCTGCCAGGACAGGTACTACAGCTCTGCTGCCACCTGTCTGCCAGGAATGGTACTCGAGCTCTGCTGCCACCTGCCTCCCAGGACTGGTACTACAGCTCTGCTGCCACCTGTCTGCTAGGACTGGTACTAGAGCTCTGCTGCCACCTGCTTCCCAGGACTGGTACTACAGCTCTGCTGCCTCCTGCCTGCCAGGACTTGTACTAGAGCTCTGCTGCCGCCTGCTTCCCAGGACTGGTACTACAGCTCTGCTGCCACCTGTCTGCCAGGACTGGTACTAGAGCTCTGCTGCCACTTGCCTCCCAGGACTGGTACTACAGCTTTGCTGCCACCTGTCTGCCAGGACTGGTACTACAGCTCTGCTGACACCTTCCTCCGAGAACTGGTACTACAGCTCTGCTGCCACCAGCCTGCCAGGACTGGTACTACAGCTCTGCCGCCACCTGCCTCCCAGGACTGGTGCTACAGCTCTGCCGCCACCTGCCTCCCAGGACTGGTACTACAGCTCTGCTGCCACCTGCCTCTCAGGACTGGTACTACAGCTCTTCTGTCACCTGCCTCCCAGGACTGGTGCTACAGCTCTGCTGCCACCTGTCTCCGAGGACTGGTACTACAGCTCTGCAGCCACCTGCCTGCCAGGACTGGTAATACAGCTCTGCTGCCAATTGCCTGCCAGGACTGGTGCTACAGCTCTGCTGCCACCTGCTTCCCAGGACTGGTAGTACAGCTCTGCTGCCACCTGCCTGCCAGGACTGGTACTACAGCTCTGCTGCCACGTGTCTGCCAGGACTGGTACTACAGCTCTGCTGCCACCTGTCTGCCAGGACTGGTACTACAGCTCTGCTGCCACCTGCCTGCCAGGACTGGTACTACAGCTCTGCTGCCACCTGCTTGCTAGGACTGGTACTACAGCTCTGCTGCCACGTGTCTGCCAGGACTGGTACTACAGCTCTGCTGCCACCTGTCTGCCAGGACTGGTACTACAGCTCTGCTACCACCTGCCTGCCAGGACAGGTACTACAGCTCTGCTGCCACCTGTCTGCCAGGACTGGTACTAGAGCTCTGCTGCCACCTGCCTCCCAGGACTGGTACTACAGCTCTGCTGCCACCTGTCTGCCAGGACTGGTACTAGAGCTCTGCTGCCACTTGCCTCCCAGGACTGGTACTACAGCTTTGCTGCCACCTGTCTGCCAGGACTGGTACTACAGCTCTGCTGCCACCTTCCTCCGAGAACTGGTACTACAGCTCTGCTGCCACCAGCCTGCCAGGACTGGTACTACAGCTCTGCCGCCACCTGCCTCCCAGGACTGGTGCTACAGCTCTGCCGCCACCTGCCTCCCAGGACTGGTACTACAGCTCTGCTGCCACCTGCCTCTCAGGACTGGTACTACAGCTCTTCTGTCACCTGCCTCCCAGGACTGGTGCTACAGCTCTGCTGCCACCTGTCTCCGAGGACTGGTAATACAGCTCTGCAGCCACCTGCCTGCCAGGACTGGTAATACAGCTCTGCTGCCAATTGCCTGCCAGGACTGGTGCTACAGCTCTGCTGCCACCTGCTTCCCAGGACTGGTAGTACAGCTCTGCTGCCACCTGCCTGCCAGGACTGGTACTACAGCTCTGCTGCCACGTGTCTGCCAGGACTGGTACTACAGCTCTGCTGCCACCTGCCTGCCAGGACTGGTACTACAGCTCTGCTGCCACCTGCTTGCTAGGACTGGTACTACAGCTCTGCTGCCACCTGTCTGCCAGGACTGGTACTACAGCTCTGCTGCCACCTGTCTGCCAGGACTGGTACTACAGCTCTGCTACCACCTGCCTGCCAGGACAGGTACTACAGCTCTGCTGCCACCTGTCTGCCAGGACTGGTACTAGAGCTCTGCTGCCACCTGCCTCCGAGGACTGGTACTACAGCTCTGTTGCCACCTGTCTGCCAGGACTGGTACTACAGCTCTGCTGCCACTTGCCTCCCAGGACTGGTACTACAGCTCTGCTGCCACCTTCCTCCGAGAACTGGTACTACAGCTCTGCTGCCACCAGCCTGCCAGGACTGGTACTACAGCTCTGCTGCCAATTGCCTGCCAGGACTGGTACTACAGCTCTGCTGCCGCCTGCTTGCCAGGACTGGCACTACAGCTCTGCTGCCACCTGCCTGCCAGGACTGGTAGTACAGCTCTGCTGCCACCTGCTTCCCAGGACTGGTACTACAGCTCTGCTGCCACCTGCCTCCCAGCACTGGTAGTACAGCTCTGCTGCCACCTGCTTCCCAGGACTGGTACTACAGCTCTGCTGCCACCTGCCTGCCAGGACTGGTACTAGAGCTCTGCTGCCTCCTGCCTGAAAGGACTGGTAGTACAACTCTGCTGCCACCTGCCTGCCAGGACTGGTACTACAGCTCTGCTGCCACCTGCCTCCCAGGACTGGTAGTACAGCTCTGCTGCCACCTGCCTCCCAGGACTGGTAGTACAACTCTGCTGCCACCTGCCTGCCAGGACTGGCACTAGAGCTCTGCTGCCACCTGCCTCCCAGGACTGGTACTACAGCTCTGCTGCCACCTGCCTGCCAGGACTGGTACTACAGCTCTGCTGCCACCTGCTTGCTAGGACTGGTACTACAGCTCTGCTGCCACCTGCCTGCCAGGACAGGTACTACAGCTCTGCTGCCACCTGTCTGCCAGGACTGGTACTAGAGCTCTGCTGCCACCTGCCTCCCAGAACTGGTACTACAGCTCTGCTGCCACCTGTCTGCCAGGACTGGTACTACAGCTCTGCTGCCACCTGCTTGCTAGGAATGGTACTACAGCTCTGCTGCCACCTGCCTGCCAGGACAGGTACTACAGCTCTGCTGCCACCTGTCTGCCAGGACTGGTACTAGAGCTCTGCTGCCACCTGCCTCCCAGGACTGGTACTACAGCTCTGCTGCCACCTGTCTGCCAGGACTGGTACTAGAGCTCTGCTGCCACCTGCCTCCCAGGACTGGTACTACAGCTCTGCTGCCACCTGTCTGCCAGCACTGGTACTAGAGCTCTGCTGCCACCTGCCTCCCAGGACTGGTACTACAGCTCTGCTGCCACCTGTCTGCCAGGACTGGTACTAGAGCTCTGCTGCCACCTGCTTCCCAGGACTGGTACTACAGGCTCTGCTGCCATCTGTCTGCCAGGACTGGTACTAGAGCTCTGCTGCCACCTGCCTCCCAGGACTGGTACTACAGCTCTGCTGCCACCTGTCTGCCAGGACTGGTACTAGAGCTCTGCTGCCACCTGCCTGCCAGGACTGGTACTACAGCTCTGCTGCCACCTGCTTGGTAGGACTGGTACTACAGCTCTGCTGCCACCTGCTTGGTAGGACTGGTACTAGAGCTCTGCTGCCACCTGCTTCCCAGGACTGGTACTACAGCTCTGCTGCCACCTGCCTCCCAGCACTGGTAGTACAGCTCTGCTGCCACCTGCTTCCCAGGACTGGTACTACAGCTCTGCTGCCACCTGCCTGCCAGGACTGGTACTAGAGCTCTGCTGCCTCCTGCCTGAAAGGACTGGTAGTACAACTCTGCTGCCACCTGCCTGCCAGGACTGGTACTACAGCTCTGCTGCCACCTGCCTCCCAGGACTGGTAGTACAGCTCTGCTGCCACCTGCCTCCCAGGACTGGTAGTACAACTCTGCTGCCACCTGCCTGCCAGGACTGGCACTAGAGCTCTGCTGCCACCTGCCTGCCAGGACTGGCACTAGAGCTCTGCTGCCACCTGCCTCCCAGGACTGGTACTACAGCTCTGCTGCCACCTGCCTGCCAGGACTGGTACTACAGCTCTGCTGCCACCTGCTTGCTAGGACTGGTACTACAGCTCTGCTGCCACCTGCCTGCCAGGACAGGTACTACAGCTCTGCTGCCACCTGTCTGCCAGGACTGGTACTAGAGCTCTGCTGCCACCTGCCTCCCAGGACTGGTACTACAGCTCTGCTGCCACCTGTCTGCCAGGACTGGTACTACAGCTCTGCTGCCACCTGCTTGCTAGGACTGGTACTACAGCTCTGCTGCCACCTGCCTGCCAGGACAGGTACTACAGCTCTGCTGCCACCTGTCTGCCAGGACTGGTACTAGAGCTCTGCTGCCACCTGCCTCCCAGGACTGGTACTACAGCTCTGCTGCCATCTGTCTGCCAGGACTGGTACTAGAGCTCTGCTGCCACCTGCCTCCCAGGACTGGTACTACAGCTCTGCTGCCATCTGTCTGCCAGGACTGGTACTAGAGCTCTGCTGCCACCTGCCTCCCAGGACTGGTACTACAGCTCTGCTGCCACCTGTCTGCCAGGACTGGTACTAGAGCTCTGCTGCCACCTGCCTCCCAGGACTGGTACTACAGCTCTGCTGCCATCTGTCTGCCAGGACTGGTACTAGAGCTCTGCTGCCACCTGCCTCCCAGGACTGGTACTACAGCTCTGCTGCCACCTGTCTGCCAGGACTGGTACTAGAGCTCTGCTGCCACCTGCTTCCCAGGACTGGTACTACAGGCTCTGCTGCCACCTGTCTGCCAGGACTGGTACTAGAGCTCTGCTGCCACCTGCCTGCCAGGACCAGTACTACAGCATTGCTGCCACCCGCCTTTCTGTCAGCAGTACAGTGAAACTCTTGGCCCGGGAGGTTTGTGACCGTAGCTGTGGTACAGATGATGGATAGACAGGGCCGTATCTGAATATCCCAGACTCCGTGCTGGGAGAGGGTTAATAGTTTGTCACATATTGCATAATCTGCATTTGTCCTGCCCCCGAGGAGCAGATATCCAGACCTCGCCGCCGTGTCCCCCGTGGTCATCGTGTCCTCCGTGGGCAGCGGCGGCCTCCTCCTTCTTAGCCTCCTTCTTGGAGTGATTTGCATTTTCCACTTCTGTGATCTCAATATCTTCTTCAGGTGCAGTTGACGAGTGCAGCTGTGGAGGACAAAGCGCAGCCAGCAGTGAGAAGACAACTCGTGTCTGGTGTGTGAGAGCAGAACAGGACAAGAGACTACAGTGCATTATTCTCTGTTATCAGCCGTTTCAGATTTTTATGTTTTTATGCCCCCGACGTGTCATTTTTGGGAAGTTTCTGCTCCGACAGCTCGGTGCGACGGCCCCTAATCAGGACGGGGGTCCACCATTACCATTCGCTGCTGCTTGCGGTGTTTTGCTCGCAGGATGAAGGGTTTGATCAGCAGCATCCAGGGAACAGCGATGATCGCGAATATGACCAGGAAACTCTGGACTTCTTTCTGAAATCATGAAGAGATCAGATATTATTAGTGATGTGCCTAATGTAGGAGAACCACAAGTCCCAGCATGCCGAGACACCGCTGGTGCACTCCTACATCAGCACTCAGTGTGGCCCCCAGGACCGGGCGCAGACCTGGATGCCCCCCAGCTGTACCTGGTGCTCGTACAGCGGAGCGTTGGTCGGGTCGTTGTAGTTGAACAGGAACATGTTGATGAAGTGGATGAGGATACTGGGGGCCTCCTGCGAGTTCCCCGCGTTGTATTTGCACCACTTGAAGATGATCATGAAGACAAGATAACCGAAGAGACAAAGGATGAAGATCATCTCCGGGATAAACTGCAGGACGATGTTAATGTGTCGGCGGAAATTGCTGGGAAGTAGAGAGAAATCATGAGTGAGAGCCCCCCAGATGCTGGGACCACCCATACTAATGCTCTGCCGCCCAGGACACCCCTGTACTGATCCTCTGCCGCCCAGGACACCCCTGTACTGATCCTCTGCCGCCCTGGACACCCCCGTACTGATCCACTGCAGCTCAGGACACCCCCGTACTGATTCTCTACCACCCAGGACACCCCCGTACTGATCCTCTACCGCCCAGGACACCACCGTACTGATCCTCTGCTGCCCGGGACACCCCCGTACTGATCCTCTGCTGCCCAGGACACCCTCGTACTGATCTTCTACCGCCCAGGACACCCCCGTACTGATCTTCTACCACCCAGGACACCCCCATACTGATCCACTGCAGCTCAGGACACCCCCGTATTGATCCACTGCAGCTCAGGACACCCCCGTACTGATCCTCTGCCGCCCAGGACACCCCAATACTGATCCTCTACCGCCCAGGACACCCCTGTACTGATCCTCTACCGCCCAGGACACCCCCGTACTGATCCTCTGCAGCCCAGGACACCCCCGTACTGATCCTCCGCCGCCCAGGACACCCCCGTACTGATCCTCTGCAGCCCAGGACACCCCCGTACTGATCCTCTACCGCTCAGGACACCCCCGTACTGATCCTCCGCCGCCCAGGACACCCCCGTACTGATCCTCTGCAGCCCAGGACACCCCCGTACTGATCCTCCGCCGCCCAGGACACCCCCGTACTGATCCTCTGCAGCCCAGGACACCCCCGTACTGATCCTCTGCTGCCCAGGACACCCCTATACTGATCCTCTGCAGACCAAGACACCCCAATACTGATCCTCTACCGCCCAGGACACCCCTGTACTGATCCTCTACCGCCCAGGACACCCCCGTACTGATCCTCTGCAGCCCAGGACACCCCCGTACTGATCCTCCGCCGCCCAGGACACCCCCGTACTGATCCTCTGCTGCCCAGGACACCCCTATACTGATCCTCTGCAGACCAGGACACCCCCATACTGATCCTCCACAGCCCAGAACACCCCTATACTGATCCCCTGCAGCCCAGGACACCCCCATTCTGACCCTCCGCAGCCCAGGACACCCCAATACAGATGATGAGACCATCCCTAGGTTTGAGTTTAGATTGACACCATCCATTAGAAACTCTCGTTTCCCCTTTTTAGAGTCCCGCACTCACATGTGGTTGAGGAGACCGAGCATCACCCCGAACACCATCTGTGTGATCCCCATCACCACCGACATCTTCATCTTGTAGGAATTCAGGAAGGTCAGCTTGTTCTTAGCGATATTCCAGATCTGGAGGAACAGCAGGAAATATTGGGGCGGAATCCCCCAAAACTAAAGACACAGAAAACCTGGAAATTAACTCACCGGGTCGATGCCAAACGGGTACGGGTTCCCGGAATACACGCCGGGGACCTTCGGGTCCAGCTGCAAATCTATTCCCTGGTGCAATAAATTATCGCTAGGAAGAGGGAGAAGGAAGGTAACCAGAGATGTCTACATGTGTAAAGAATGACAAGGACCGGGTGAGGGGGTGAGGACCAGGTGGAGGGGACGAGGCGAAGACGAGGTGGAGGGGACGAGATGAGGACGAGGTGGAGGAGACGAGGTAAGGAACAGGTGGATGGGGTGAGGTGAGGACCGGGTGGAGGGGGCGAGGTGAGGACCGGGTGGAGGGGACGAGGCGAGGAACAGGTGGAGGGGACGACGCGAGGAACAGGTGGAGGGGACGAGACGAGGAGGAGACGAGGTGAGGACCGGGTGGAGGGGACGACGCGAGGAACAGGTGGAGGGGACGAGACGAGGACGAGGTGGAGGAGACGAGACGAGGAGGAGGAGACGAGGTGAGGACCGGGTGGAGGGGACGACGCGAGGAACAGGTGGAGGGGACGACGCGAGGAACAGGTGGCGGGGACGAGACGAAGATGAGGTGGAGGGGACGAGATGAGGATGAGGTGGAGGGGACGAGACGAGGATGAGGTGGAGGAGACGAGGTAAGGAACAGGTGGATGGGGCGAGGTGAGGACGGGGTGGAGGAAACAAGGTGAGGATGGGGTGGAGGGGATAAGACGAGGACAAGATGGAGGGGATGAGACAAGGGCCGGGTGGAGGGGGCGAGGTGAGGACAGGGTGGAAGGGGCGAGGCGATGACGGGGTGGAGGAGACAAGGTGAGGACGGGGTGGAGGAGGAAACGAGACGAGGACCGAGTGTAGGGGACGAGGCGAGGACGGGGTGGAGGAGACAAGGTGAGGACAGGGTGGAGAGGGCAAGGGAAAGGAACCTACTTCCAGGAGCCGTTGGTGAACATGGGCCGCACCCGCCATGACGAACCAAAGATGTTGAATGACTTGGAGAAGCAGTCGTTGTAGATGAAGCCAGTGTAGATGGAGAATACGCCCATGAGGAGGATCAGGTACCGGCCCCCGAAGAACGTGTTCCAGATCTACGAGAGCAATAGGAAAGACGATGAGGAACGTTTCATTTTTATCTTGACGTATTTAGGGAGCATAGGGATAAGGTACCCCTAGCCTGTCAGAGGGGTGGGAAAATTGTACCTAAAGTTGGTCAGGGTGGTGGGCCGGTATGTCCCACAGCCTGTTGTACAAAAACAAAAATGTTATTTCCTGGGGAGAAAGCCTGTCACTCACGGCCCAAGAGCCCAGAACGCAAGAAACGTCCTGTCTCCTGGACTCCCATCATCAAGTGGGATAACAGGACCATTGATTGACCCAGAACAGGTCCCAGGGGGTTCCTGTAATTTTTGGCTCTAGCCTCACTTTTGGCTACCCCTAGCCAGGAGTCCCAGACCTGTCGGAGTAACCCCCCGGAGAAGCCTATCCCTGAATCTCCAACAGGGAGGGTATTATGGAATCCAGGATAGGTGGGCGGTTCAGGGGGAATCTGTCAATCGGCCCCTACGCCACCTCAAAAGGGGGAGGTGTCATAGAAAATATTAAAGATCCTTGAGGTCCCTCATATCCCCCCTCTTTTTTTTTTCTTTCATCTATCGTGTCTTGAGGAGACAAGTGGTAGATGACATTTGCCAAATCGTAATTGACATCAATATCCTGCAAACATTTTACTTGTACGTAGTGCGAGTCCAGGACTCCATAAAATGTGTAAAAAGACATAAAAGTGCCCCTAAAAGTCTGCGTTTTTTTAAAAATTTTGTTATCTCCCCTAAAAATAGAATATAAGGCAAAAAAATCTTTAGGTACCCAAAATGGAAGCAATAAACGTCAGCTCCAGACACAACACGCATGAGGCCGTGAACGGTAAGAAGAAGGGAGACAAAGAAAAGCGTAAAAACAAACAGGTGTGAACATATACGGGCTAAGAGGGTCCGGTCCCCGGCTACAGTGGGGTCACATCAGGCTCTGGGGCGACATTAGAAGCCCCTCTCTCTGTTAACCATTTAGATGCTGCAATGTCGCTGGTTACACAGCACCTGGTGCACATTCAGTAGGCGGTTTATGCCCGGCGATATTTCCCTTCTCTCGTCCTCTCACCTCATTGTCCGTCTTGGCAGCCAGAAGCTTTTTCTCGTTCGCCACCATCCATGCCGCGAACCCTAACATGACGGCGCCGTGTCCGCAGTCGCCAAACATCACCGCGAAGAGGAAGGGGAAGGTGACGATGGTGTATGGGGCTGGACGGGAGGAGGGCACTCATTATAACGACATCACCGCTCCCCAACAATGATCCCCCCCCGGAAGGATCTTACTTGGGTTCATCTCTCTGTAGTTCCCGACCCCGTAGGCGTCGATGATGTTCTGGAAGCCGGAGGTGAACTTGTTGATCCGGTTGAAGGTCGGCGGCTCCATTTTGGTGGGTATATCGGTCAGGATGGGAGCGATGGTGGAGCCGCTGCGCTCCTGCAATGGAGGACGCCGTTACAATGTATCACTGGGGGCCCCTGGTTATATCCGACATAGCGACTCTCACCATCCCGCGGTGCAGCGCCCGTTTGATGCGCTCCTTGTCGTTCACCGGGCACCAGATCTCGGCAATGACGCACTGCTGGGTGACGTCGATGTTGCACAGGTTCAGCACGTGGTACACGGCCTTCATCTTCTTCACCTTAATCATCCAGCCGGAGAGATTCTGCGCCGCCTCCAACAACACGCGCTGCCGGTGCGACTCCGTCTGCGTAATCACCTGAAACGGACGAGAAATGTTCATCCTGAGCCGCCTGCTTCATGAAGATCATCACACAGGCGCATGGGGCCCTATTCATTATCGCATCTGCCATTTTTTTTTTTTTTACGCCAAATCCCTGCGCACATTTTGAAGCATTTTTCCAGCTTGTTTTTTTTGTATCTCAGATTTTGGCGACTGATTTATTATTTTTGACTCTTTTTTTAAGTCACAATTTTTTTATGCAAATGTTACAGCCGTGAGCGATATTTTAATGGATCGTGCGATTATTTTGCTCCAGAAAGTCGTAAAAAACACAAAAATTAAAATCCAGATCGCCACCTGCAATTTTTTTTAACCCGTGTTTTTTATTCTGTCTTGCAATATTTGTCACTTTTTCTTCCTGTCAACATTCAAGAAGATTTTTTTGTCTAACACCTTTCTTTTTTTTTTTTTTAGCAAAAAGTTGCACGTTCTGAACCAAATAAAAATCTCGCAACACAAAAGTTTCGCAACTTTTTGAAAAGTTTTTAAATAGTTGCAATTGATTTATCCGCCCCAAACATCTGGGAAACTAAAACCTGCGCCAACGAAGAGGAACAGGAAAAAAAAGCCAAAAATATAATATGGAATCAAAGAAAGATCTAAGGCTAAGTTCACATTAGCGTTGTGCGGCGCAGCGTTGGGCGCATGGACATATATATATATTTAACATGGGGGGCGCATGGACATGCGTTGTCTTGCGTTTTGTGACGCATGCGTCATTTTGGCACAACTGTCAGGGCGCAGAGGACGCTGCATGATGCAGTTTTTTCGGCGCCAAAAATCATGCAAAAAATGACCGCATGCGTCACAAAACTCTGCGTTGTGCATGCGTTTTGCATGCGTTGTGTCGTCAAATGTGAACGTAGCCTAAAATGTACGAAAAATGAAGATAGATAAAAATATAAATAATAATAATAGTAATTAAAAAATATCAAAATGAAAAAAAGGCAAAAATGCGATAATTGATCGGGTCCATATTGTGGTCAGACATGGCGCCGCTGCCCCTCCCCCACGCACCGCGTTCAGGTCCTCGATCCTGGTGTTCACATCGGCGGCCATGTCCCTGCGCTCGGATGCGGACTCCGGACACGGGTACACTGTGGCTTTAAACCTGTAACATAAGATGAGAACGGTCGCTGCACGCAGTTTTTTTTAATCTACAATTTACAATGGGAGACGACGCCATCGCCAGGAAAAACTGTGTGAACCCCAATCAATGACAGCAAACGGAAAAAGGGGCCAAATTTTTTTAAAAAGGGGCCTCAAATCTGGGGGCTCCCCAATATCACACCCACTACCACTACCACCACAAGCCGCCACCAGAGGCCCCCGCGCACCCCTCACAGATCTTGCGGATCTTCTGCTTCAGTTGGTCGCCCTGGTAGAAGATGATGAACACGTTCTTCTTCACTTCTTCTTTCTGGGGGAGAATGGAGGAGACGTGAGAACAGGAGCAAAGACCCCAGAAACATCCACCTGCAGAGGAGTCATGGACATTGTACCTGGCGCCCCCATGACAACTCTGCATCTACCAGACCTCCACAGGGTCTCAGTGGTGCAGCCTATGTGGACACAGACAGAAGGGGCCCTGTGCAGTAACAACATATGGGCCCTTACAGTCCAAGAACTCATCACAATGCTCAAATTCACCTGCTCTGGCAGTTGTGGCCCCTAAGGGCCCCTGCGGATTCACACATTGCACCAAAGGTCTATCCACCCCTGCTCGGTGGTGCAGCCTACAAGCCCTCATTGGTGCAGCCTACAAGCCCCCGGTGGTGCAGCCTACAAGCCCCCGGTGGTGCAGCCTACAAGCCCTCATTGGTGCAGCCTACAAGCCCTCATTGGTGCAGCCTACAAGCCCTCATTGGTGCAGCCTACAAGCCCTCGGTGGTGCAGCCTACAAGTCCTCGGTGGTGCAGACTACAAGCCCTCGGTGGTGCAGCCTACAAGCCCTCGGTGGTGCAGCCTACAAGCCCTCGGTGGTGCAGCCTACAAGCCCTCGGTGGTGCAGCCTACAAGCCCTCGGTGGTGCAGCCTACAAGCCCTCATTGGTGCAGCCTACAAGCCCCCGGTGGTGCAGCCTACAAGCCCTCGGTGGTGCAGCCTACAAGCCCTCATTGGTGCAGCCTACAAGCCCTCATTGGTGCAGCCTACAAGCCCTCATTGGTGCAGCCTACAAGCCCTCGGTGGTGCAGCCTACAAGTCCTCGGTGGTGCAGACTACAAGCCCTCGGTGGTGCAGCCTACAAGCCCTCGGTGGTGCAGCCTACAAGCCCTCGGTGGTGCAGCCTACAAGCCCTCGGTGGTGCAGCCTACAAGCCCTCGGTGGTGCAGCCTAGAAGCCCTCGGTGGTGCAGCCTACAAGCCCTCGGTGGTGCAGCCTACAAGCCCTCGGTGGTGCAGCCTAGAAGCCCTCGGTGGTGCAGCCTACAAGCCCTCGGTGGTGCAGCCTACAAGCCCTCGGTGGTGCAGCCTAGAAGCCCTCGGTGGTGCAGCCTACAAGTCCTCGGTGGTGCAGCCTAGAAGTCCTCGGTGGTGCAGCCTACAAGTCCTCGGTGGTGCAGCCTACAAGCCCTCGGTGGTGCAGCCTACAAGTCCTCGGTGGTGCAGCCTAGAAGCCCTCGGTGGTGCAGCCTACAAGTCCTCGGTGGTGCAGCCTACAAGCCCTCGGTGGTGCAGCCTACAAGTCCTCGGTGGTGCAGCCTACAAGCCCTCGGTGGTGCAGCCTACAAGCCCTCGGTGGTGCAGCCTACAAGCCCTCGGTGGTGCAGCCTAGAAGCCCTCGGTGGTGCAGCCTAGAAGCCCTCGGTGGTGCAGCCTAGAAGCCCTCGGTGGTGCAGCCTACAAGCCCTCGGTGGTGCAGCCTACAAGCCCTCGGTGGTGCAGCCTACAAGCCCTCGGTGGTGCAGCCTACAAGCCCTCGGTGGTGCAGCCTACAAACCCTCGGTGGTGCAGCCTACAAGCCCTCGGTGGTGCAGCCTACAAGCCCTCAGTGGTGCAGCCTACAAGCCCTCGGTGGTGCAGCCTACAAGCCCTCGGTGGTGCAGCCTACAAGCCCTCGGTGGTGCAGCCTACAAGCCCTCGGTGGTGCAGCCTACAAGCCCTCGGTGGTGCAGCCTACAAGTCCTCGGTGGTGCAGCCTACAAGCCCTCGGTGGTGCAGCCTACAAGCCCTCAGTGGTGCAGCCTACAAGTCCTCGGTGGTGCAGCCTACAAGCCCTCAGTGGTGCAGCCTACAAGTCCTCTGTGGTGCAGCCTAGAAGCCCTCAGTGGTGCAGCCTAGAAGCCCTCGGTGGTGCAGCCTACAAGCCCCCGGTGGTGCAGCCTAGAAGCCCTCGGTGGTGCAGCCTACAAGCCCTCGGTGGTGCAGCCTACAAGCCCTCGGTGGTGCAGCCTACAAGTCCTCAGTGGTGCAGCCTACAAGCCCTCGGTGGTGCAGCCTACAAGCCCTCGGTGGTGCAGCCTACAAGCCCTCGGTGGTGCAGCCTACAAGCCCTCAGTGGTGCAGCCTAGAAGCCCTCGGTGGTGCAGCCTACAAGCCCTCGGTGGTGCAGCCTACAAGCCCTCGGTGGTGCAGCCTACAAGCCCTCAGTGGTGCAGCCTACAAGTCCTCGGTGGTGCAGCCTAGAAGCCCTCGGTGGTGCAGCCTACAAGTCCTCGGTGGTGCAGCCTACAAGCCCTCAGTGGTGCAGCCTACAAGTCCTCGGTGGTGCAGCCTAGAAGCCCTCGGTGGTGCAGCCTACAAGCCCTCAGTAGTGCAGCCTACAAGCCCTCGGTGGTGCAGCCTACAAGCCCTCGGTGGTGCAGCCTACAAGCCCCCGGTGGTGCAGCCTACAAGTCCTCGGTGGTGCAGCCTAGAAGCCCTCGGTGGTGCAGCCTAGAAGCCCTCGGTGGTGCAGCCTACAAGCCCTCGGTGGTGCAGCCTACAAGCCCTCGGTGGTGCAGCCTACAAGCCCTCGGTGGTGCAGCCTACAAGCCCTCGGTGGTGCAGCCTACAAACCCTCGGTGGTGCAGCCTACAAGCCCTCGGTGGTGCAGCCTACAAGCCCTCGGTGGTGCAGCCTACAAGCCCTCGGTGGTGCAGCCTAGAAGCCCTCGGTGGTGCAGCCTACAAGCCCTCGGTGGTGCAGCCTACAAGCCCTCGGTGGTGCAGCCTACAAGCCCTCGGTGGTGCAGCCTACAAGTCCTCGGTGGTGCAGCCTACAAGCCCTCGGTGGTGCAGCCTACAAGCCCTCGGTGGTGCAGCCTACAAGCCCTCGGTGGTGCAGCCTACAAGTCCTCGGTGGTGCAGCCTAGAAGTCCTCGGTGGTGCAGCCTACAAGTCCTCGGTGGTGCAGCCTACAAGCCCTCGGTGGTGCAGCCTACAAGCCCTCAGTGGTGCAGCCTACAAGTCCTCGGTGGTGCAGCCTAGAAGCCCTCGGTGGTGCAGCCTACAAGTCCTCGGTGGTGCAGCCTAGAAGTCCTCGGTGGTGCAGCCTACAAGCCCTCAGTAGTGCAGCCTACAAGCCCTCGGTGGTGCAGCCTACAAGCCCTCGGTGGTGCAGCCTACAAGCCCTCAGTAGTGCAGCCTACAAGCCCTCGGTGGTGCAGCCTACAAGCCCTCGGTGGTGCAGCCTACAAGCCCTCGGTGGTGCAGCCTACAAGCCCTCGGTGGTGCAGCCTACAAGCCCTCGGTGGTGCAGCCTACAAGCCCTCAGTGGTGCAGCCTAGAAGCCCTCGGTGGTGCAGCCTACAAGCCCTCGGTGGTGCAGCCTACAAGCCCTCGGTGGTGCAGCCTACAAGCCCTCGGTGGTGCAGCCTACAAGCCCTCGGTGGTGCAGCCTACAAGCCCTCAGTGGTGCAGCCTACAAGTCCTCGGTGGTGCAGCCTACAAGCCCTCAGTGGTGCAGCCTACAAGTCCTCGGTGGTGCAGCCTAGAAGCCCTCAGTGGTGCAGCCTAGAAGCCCTCGGTGGTGCAGCCTACAAGCCCCCGGTGGTGCAGCCTAGAAGCCCTCGGTGGTGCAGCCTACAAGCCCTCGGTGGTGCAGCCTACAAGCCCTCGGTGGTGCAGCCTACAAGTCCTCAGTGGTGCAGCCTACAAGCCCTCGGTGGTGCAGCCTACAAGCCCTCGGTGGTGCAGCCTACAAGCCCTCGGTGGTGCAGCCTACAAGCCCTCAGTGGTGCAGCCTAGAAGCCCTCGGTGGTGCAGCCTACAAGCCCTCGGTGGTGCAGCCTACAAGCCCTCGGTGGTGCAGCCTACAAGCCCTCGGTGGTGCAGCCTACAAGTCCTCGGTGGTGCAGCCTAGAAGCCCTCGGTGGTGCAGCCTACAAGTCCTCGGTGGTGCAGCCTAGAAGTCCTCGGTGGTGCAGCCTACAAGCCCTCGGTGGTGCAGCCTACAAGCCCCCGGTGGTGCAGCCTAGAAGCCCTCGGTGGTGCAGCCTACAAATCCTCAGTGGTGCAGCCTACAAGCCCTCGGTGGTGCAGCCTACAAGCCCTCGGTGGTGCAGCCTACAAGCCCTCAGTGGTGCAGCCTACAAGCCCTCGGTGGTGCAGCCTACAAGCCCTCGGTGGTGCAGCCTACAAGTCCTCGGTGGTGCAGCCTAGAAGCCCTCGGTGGTGCAGCCTACAAGTCCTCGGTGGTGCAGCCTAGAAGTCCTCGGTGGTGCAGCCTACAAGCCCTCAGTAGTGCAGCCTACAAGCCCTCGGTGGTGCAGCCTACAAGCCCTCGGTGGTGCAGCCTACAAGCCCTCAGTAGTGCAGCCTACAAGCCCTCGGTGGTGCAGCCTACAAGCCCTCGGTGGTGCAGCCTACAAGCCCCCGGTGGTGCAGCCTACAAGTCCTCGGTGGTGCAGCCTACAAGCCCTCGGTGGTGCAGCCTACAAGCCCTCGGTGGTGCAGCTTACAAGCCCTCAGTGGTGCAGCCTACAAGTCCTCGGTGGTGCAGCCTACAAGCCCTCAGTGGTGCAGCCTAGAAGCCCTCGGTGGTGCAGCCTACAAGCCCTCAGTGGTGCAGCCTACAAGCCCTCAGTGGTGCAGCCTACAAGTCCTCGGTGGTGCAGCCTACAAGCCCTCAGTGGTGCAGCCTACAAGTCCTCGGTGGTGCAGCCTAGAAGCCCTCAGTGGTGCAGCCTAGAAGCCCTCGGTGGTGCAGCCTACAAGCCCCCGGTGGTGCAGCCTAGAAGCCCTCGGTGGTGCAGCCTACAAGCCCTCGGTGGTGCAGCCTACAAGCCCTCGGTGGTGCAGCCTACAAGCCCTCGGTGGTGCAGCCTACAAGTCCTCAGTGGTGCAGCCTACAAGCCCTCGGTGGTGCAGCCTACAAGCCCTCGGTGGTGCAGCCTACAAGCCCTCAGTGGTGCAGCCTACAAGCCCTCGGTGGTGCAGCCTACAAGCCCTCGGTGGTGCAGCCTACAAGCCCTCGGTGGTGCAGCCTACAAGCCCTCAGTGGTGCAGCCTAGAAGCCCTCGGTGGTGCAGCCTACAAGCCCTCGGTGGTGCAGCCTACAAGCCCCCGGTGGTGCAGCCTAGAAGCCCTCGGTGGTGCAGCCTACAAATCCTCAGTGGTGCAGCCTACAAGCCCTCGGTGGTGCAGCCTACAAGCCCTCGGTGGTGCAGCCTACAAGCCCTCAGTGGTGCAGCCTACAAGCCCTCGGTGGTGCAGCCTACAAGCCCTCGGTGGTGCAGCCTACAAGCCCTCGGTGGTGCAGCCTACAAGCCCTCGGTGGTGCAGCCTAGAAGCCCTCGGTGGTGCAGCCTACAAGTCCTCGGTGGTGCAGCCTACAAGCCCCCGGTGGTGCAGCCTACAAGCCCTCGGTGGTGCAGCCTACAAGTCCTCAGTGGTGCAGCCTAGGAGCCCTCGGTGGTGCAGCCTACAAGCCCTCAGTGGTGCAGCCTAGGAGCCCTCGGTGGTGCAGCCTAGAAGCCCTCGGTGGTGCAGCCTACAAGTCCTCAGTGGTGCAGCCTAGGAGCCCCCGGTGGTGCAGCCTACAAGCCCTCAGTGGTGCAGCCTAGGAGCCCCCGGTGGTGCAGCCTACAAGCCCTCAGTGGTGCAGCCTACAAGCCCTCGGTGGTGCAGCCTAGAAGCCCTCGGTGGTGCAGCCTACAAGTCCTCAGTGGTGCAGCCTAGGAGCCCTCGGTGGTGCAGCCTACAAGCCCTCAGTGGTGCAGCCTAGGAGCCCTCGGTGGTGCAGCCTACAAGCCCTCGGTGGTGCAGCCTAGAAGCCCTCGGTGGTGCAGCCTACAAGCCCTCGGTGGTGCAGCCTACAAGCCCTCGGTGGTGCAGCCTACAAGCCCTCAGTGGTGCAGCCTAGAAGCCCTCGGTGGTGCAGCCTACAAGTCCTCGGTGGTGCAGCCTACAAGCCCCCGGTGGTGCAGCCTAGAAGCCCTCGGTGGTGCAGCCTACAAGTCCTCAGTGGTGCAGCCTAGGAGCCCTCGGTGGTGCAGCCTACAAGCCCTCAGTGGTGCAGCCTAGGAGCCCTCGGTGGTGCAGCCTAGAAGCCCTCGGTGGTGCAGCCTACAAGTCCTCAGTGGTGCAGCCTAGGAGCCCCCGGTGGTGCAGCCTACAAGCCCTCAGTGGTGCAGCCTAGGAGCCCCCGGTGGTGCAGCCTACAAGCCCTCGGTGGTGCAGCCTAGAAGCCCTCGGTGGTGCAGCCTACAAGTCCTCAGTGGTGCAGCCTAGGAGCCCTCGGTGGTGCAGCCTACAAGCCCTCAGTGGTGCAGCCTAGGAGCCCTCAGTGGTGCAGCCTACAAGCCCTCGGTGGTGCAGCCTACAAGCCCTCAGTGGTGCAGCCTAGGAGCCCTCAGTGGTGCAGCCTACAAGCCCTCATTGGTGCAGCCTACAAGCCCCCGGTGGTGCAGCCTAGAAGCCCTCAGTGGTGCAGCCTACAAGCCCTCGGTGGTGCAGCCTACAAGCCCTCGGTGGTGCAGCCTAGAAGCCCTCGGTGGTGCAGCCTAGAAGTCCTCGGTGGTGCAGCCTACAAGCCCTCGGTGGTGCAGCCTACAAGCCCTCGGTGGTGCAGCCTAGAAGCCCTCGGTGGTGCAGCCTAGAAGCCCTCGGTGGTGCAGCCTACAAGCCCTCGGTGGTGCAGCCTACAAGCCCTCGGTGGTGCAGCCTAGGAGCCCTCAGTGGTGCAGCCTACAAGCCCTCATTGGTGCAGCCTACAAGCCCCCGGTGGTGCAGCCTACAAGCCCTCGGTGGTGCAGCCTACAAGCCCCCGGTGGTGCAGCCTACAAGCCCTCGGTGGTGCAGCCTACAAGCCCTCGGTGGTGCAGCCTAGAAGCCCTCGGTGGTGCAGCCTAGAAGTCCTCGGTGGTGCAGCCTACAAGCCCTCGGTGGTGCAGCCTACAAGCCCTCGGTGGTGCAGCCTAGAAGCCCTCGGTGGTGCAGCCTAGAAGCCCTCGGTGGTGCAGCCTACAAGCCCTCGGTGGTGCAGCCTACAAGCCCTCGGTGGTGCAGCCTACAAGCCCTCGGTGGTGCAGCCTAGAAGCCCTCGGTGGTGCAGCCTAGAAGCCCTCGGTGGTGCAGCCTACAAGCCCTCGGTGGTGCAGCCTACAAGCCCTCGGTGGTGCAGCCTAGGAGCCCTCAGTGGTGCAGCCTACAAGCCCTCATTGGTGCAGCCTACAAGCCCTCGGTGGTGCAGCCTAGGAGCCCTCAGTGGTGCAGCCTACAAGCCCTCATTGGTGCAGCCTACAAGCCCTCATTGGTGCAGCCTACAAGCCCTCGGTGGTGCAGCCTACAAGCCCTCGGTGGTGCAGCCTACAAGCCCTCGGTGGTGCAGCCTACAAGTCCTCAGTGGTGCAGCCTAGGAGCCCTCGGTGGTGCAGCCTACAAGCCCTCAGTGGTGCAGCCTAGGAGCCCCCGGTGGTGCAGCCTACAAGCCCTCGGTGGTGCAGCCTACAAGTCCTCGGTGGTGCAGCCTAGAAGCCCTCAGTGGTGCAGCCTACAAGCCCTCAGTGGTGCAGCCTAGGAGCCCCCGGTGGTGCAGCCTACAAGCCCTCGGTGGTGCAGCCTACAAGTCCTCAGTGGTGCAGCCTAGGAGCCCTCGGTGGTGCAGCCTACAAGCCCTCAGTGGTGCAGCCTACAAACCCTCAGTGGTGCAGCCTAGGAGCCCCCGGTGGTGCAGCCTACAAGCCCTCGGTGGTGCAGCCTACAAGTCCTCGGTGGTGCAGCCTAGAAGCCCTCGGTGGTGCAGCCTACAAGCCCTCAGTGGTGCAGCCTACAAGCCCTCGGTGGTGCAGCCTACAAGCCCTCGGTGGTGCAGCCTACAAGTCCTCGGTGGTGCAGCCTAGAAGCCCTCAGTGGTGCAGCCTACAAGCCCCCGGTGGTGCAGCCTACAAGCCCTCGGTGGTGCAGCCTACAAGCCCCCGGTGGTGCAGCCTACAAGCCCTCGGTGGTGCAGCCTACAAGCCCTCGGTGGTGCAGCCTACAAGCCCTCGGTGGTGCAGCCTAGAAGCCCTCGGTGGTGCAGCCTACAAGCCCTCGGTGGTGCAGCCTACAAGCCCTCGGTGGTGCAGCCTACAAGCCCTCGGTGGTGCAGCCTAGAAGCCCTCAGTGGTGCAGCCTACAAGCCCCCGGTGGTGCAGCCTACAAGCCCTCGGTGGTGCAGCCTACAAGCCCTCGGTGGTGCAGCCTAGAAGCCCTCGGTGGTGCAGCCTACAAGCCCTCGGTGGTGCAGCCTACAAGCCCTCAGTGGTGCAGCCTACAAGCCCTCGGTGGTGCAGCCTACAAGCCCTCGGTGGTGCAGCCTACAAGCCCTCAGTGGTGCAGCCTACAAGTCCTCGGTGGTGCAGCCTACAAGCCCTCAGTGGTGCAGCCTACAAGCCCTCGGTGGTGCAGCCTACAAGCCCTCGGTGGTGCAGCCTACAAGCCCTCAGTGGTGCAGCCTACAAGTCCTCGGTGGTGCAGCCTACAAGCCCTCGGTGGTGCAGCCTAGAAGCCCTCGGTGGTGCAGCCTACAAGCCCTCGGTGGTGCAGCCTAGAAGCCCTCGGTGGTGCAGCCTACAAGCCCTCGGTGGTGCAGCCTAGAAGCCCTCGGTGGTGCAGCCTACAAGCCCTCGGTGGTGCAGCCTACAAGCCCTCGGTGGTGCAGCCTACAAGCCCTCAGTGGTGCAGCCTAGGAGCCCTCGGTGGTGCAGCCTACAAGCCCTCGGTGGTGCAGCCTACAAGTCCTCGGTGGTGCAGCCTACAAGCCCTCGGTGGTGCAGCCTACAAGTCCTCGGTGGTGCAGCCTACAAGCCCTCGGTGGTGCAGCCTAGAAGCCCTCGGTGGTGCAGCCTACAAGTCCTCAGTGGTGCAGCCTACAAGCCCTCGGTGGTGCAGCCTAGAAGCCCTCGGTGGTGCAGCCTACAAGTCCTCGGTGGTGCAGCCCCCTTGTATCTGCCGCCATAGGCAGAGGAGCAGCATCCGGCTCCGCTGGGGTCAGACGGTCCTCCTCGCTCTATGGCTCCGCAGTGCAGAGCGGCCCCGGGCCCCATGCGGGTCCTTACAGTGACGGGGTCCTCCAGAGCCGTGTCCAGCTCGCTGTACTTCAGGTAGATGTTCCCCCTGCAGACCCTCCACAGCAGCCGCTCGAATGACGCCATCCTCTCCCTGCCGATCACCCCGGCCGTGAACCTGCGAACCGAGAGGAGGGTCAGACACCAGTACCACTGGTCTGAAGTAGGAATACAGCTCTGGAGGTGACTGGAGGATAAGACATGATGTAACAGCAGAATAGTGACTGCAGCTCTGGAGGTGACTGGAGGATAAGACATGATGTAACAGCAGAATAGTGACTGCAGCTCTGGAGGTGACTGGAGGATAAGACATGATATAACAGCAGAATAGTGACTGCAGCTCTGGAGGTGACTGGAGGATAAGACATGATGTAACAGCAGAACAGTGAGTGCAGCTCTGGAGGTGACTGGAGGATAAGACATGATGTAACAGCAGAATAGTGACTGCAGCTCTGGAGGTGACTGGAGGATAAGACATGATGTAACAGCAGAATAGTGACTGCAGCTCTGGAGGTGACTGGAGGATAAGACATGATGTAACAGCAGAACAGTGACTGCAGCTCTGGAGGTGACTGGAGGATAAGACATGATGTAACAGCAGAATAGTGACTGCAGCTCTGGGGGTGACTGGAGGATAAGACATGATGTAACAGCAGAATAGTGACTGCAGCTCTGGAGGTGACTGGAGGATAAGACATGATATAACAGCAGAATAGTGACTGCAGCTCTGGAGGTGACTGGAGGATAAGACATGATGTAACAGCAGAACAGTGAGTGCAGCTCTGGAGGTGACTGGAGGATAAGACATGATGTAACAGCAGAATAGTGACTGCAGCTCTGGAGGTGACTGGAGGATAAGACATGATGTAACAGCAGAATAGTGACTGCAGCTCTGGAGGTGACTGGAGGATAAGACATGATGTAACAGCAGAACAGTGACTGCAGCTCTGGAGGTGACTGGAGGATAAGACATGATGTAACAACAGAATAGTGACTGCAGCTCTGGAGGTGACTGAAGGATAAGACATGATGTAACAGCAGAACAGTGAGTGCAGCTCTGGAGGTGACTTGAGGATAAGACATGATGTAACAGCAGAATAGTGACTGCAGCTCTGGGGGTGACTAGAGGATAAGACATGATGTAACAGCAGAACAGTGAGTGCAGCTCTGGAGGTGACTTGAGGATAAGACATGATGTAACAGCAGAATAGTGACTGCAGCTCTGGGGGTGACTAGAGGATAAGACATGATGTAACAGCAGAACAGTGAGTGCAGCTCTGGAGGTGACTTGAGGATAAGACATGATGTAACAGCAGAATAGTGACTGCAGCTCTGGGGGTGACTAGAGGATAAGACATGATGTAACAGCAGAACAGTGAGTGCAGCTCTGGAGGTGACTGGAGGATAAGACATGATGTAACAGCAGAATAGTGACTGCAGCTCTGGGGGTGACTAGAGGATAAGACATGATGTAACAGCAGAACAGTGAGTGCAGCTCTGGAGGTGACTTGAGGATAAGACATGATGTAACAGCAGAATAGTGACTGCAGCTCTGGAAGTGACTGGAGGTTAAGACATGATGTAACAGCAGAATAGTGACTGCAGCTCTGGAGGTGACTGGAGGATAAGACATGATGTAACAGCAGAACAGTGAGTGCAGCTCTGGAGGTGACTGGAGGATAAGACATGATGTAACAGCAGAATAGTGACTGCAGCTCTGGAGGTGACTGGAGGATAAGACATGATGTAACAGCAGAATAGTGACTGCAGCTCTGGAGGTGACTGGAGGATAAGACATGATGTAACAGCAGAACAGTGAGTGCAGCTCTGGAGGTGACTGGAGGATAAGACATGATGTAATAGCAGAATAGTGACTGCAGCTCTGGAGGTGACTGGAGGATAAGACATGATGTAACAGCAGAATAGTGACTGCAGCTCTGGAGGTGACTGGAGGATAAGACATGATATAACAGCAGAATAGTGACTGCAGCTCTGGAGGTGACTGGAGGATAAGACATGATGTAACAGCAGAACAGTGAGTGCAGCTCTGGAGGTGACTGAAGGATAAGACATGATGTAACAGCAGAATAGTGACTGCAGCTCTGGAGGTGACTGGAGGATAAGACATGATGTAACAGCAGAATAGTGACTGCAGCTCTGGAGGTGACTGGAGGATAAGACATGATGTAACAGCAGAACAGTGACTGCAGCTCTGGAGGTGACTGGAGGATAAGACATGATGTAACAACAGAATAGTGACTGCAGCTCTGGAGGTGACTGAAGGATAAGACATGATGTAACAGCAGAACAGTGAGTGCAGCTCTGGAGGTGACTTGAGGATAAGACATGATGTAACAGCAGAATAGTGACTGCAGCTCTGGGGGTGACTAGAGGATAAGACATGATGTAACAGCAGAACAGTGAGTGCAGCTCTGGAGGTGACTTGAGGATAAGACATGATGTAACAGCAGAATAGTGACTGCAGCTCTGGGGGTGACTAGAGGATAAGACATGATGTAACAGCAGAACAGTGAGTGCAGCTCTGGAGGTGACTTGAGGATAAGACATGATGTAACAGCAGAATAGTGACTGCAGCTCTGGGGGTGACTAGAGGATAAGACATGATGTAACAGCAGAACAGTGAGTGCAGCTCTGGAGGTGACTGGAGGATAAGACATGATGTAACAGCAGAATAGTGACTGCAGCTCTGGGGGTGACTAGAGGATAAGACATGATGTAACAGCAGAACAGTGAGTGCAGCTCTGGAGGTGACTTGAGGATAAGACATGATGTAACAGCAGAATAGTGACTGCAGCTCTGGAAGTGACTGGAGGTTAAGACATGATGTAACAGCAGAATAGTGACTGCAGCTCTGGAGGTGACTGGAGGATAAGACATGATGTAACAGCAGAACAGTGAGTGCAGCTCTGGAGGTGACTGGAGGATAAGACATGATGTAACAGCAGAATAGTGACTGCAGCTCTGGAGGTGACTGGAGGATAAGACATGATGTAACAGCAGAATAGTGACTGCAGCTCTGGAGGTGACTGGAGGATAAGACATGATGTAACAGCAGAACAGTGAGTGCAGCTCTGGAGGTGACTGGAGGATAAGACATGATGTAACAGCAGAATAGTGACTGCAGCTCTGGAGGTGACTGGAGGATAAGACATGATGTAACAGCAGAATAGTGACTGCAGCTCTGGAGGTGACTGGAGGATAAGACATGATATAACAGCAGAATAGTGACTGCAGCTCTGGAGGTGACTGGAGGATAAGACATGATGTAACAGCAGAACAGTGAGTGCAGCTCTGGAGGTGACTGAAGGATAAGACATGATGTAACAGCAGAATAGTGACTGCAGCTCTGGAGGTGACTGGAGGATAAGACATGATGTAACAGCAGAATAGTGACTGCAGCTCTGGAGGTGACTGGAGGATAAGACATGATGTAACAGCAGAACAGTGACTGCAGCTCTGGAGGTGACTGGAGGATAAGACATGATGTAACAACAGAATAGTGACTGCAGCTCTGGAGGTGACTGAAGGATAAGACATGATGTAACAGCAGAACAGTGAGTGCAGCTCTGGAGGTGACTTGAGGATAAGACATGATGTAACAGCAGAATAGTGACTGCAGCTCTGGGGGTGACTAGAGGATAAGACATGATGTAACAGCAGAACAGTGAGTGCAGCTCTGGAGGTGACTTGAGGATAAGACATGATGTAACAGCAGAATAGTGACTGCAGCTCTGGGGGTGACTAGAGGATAAGACATGATGTAACAGCAGAACAGTGAGTGCAGCTCTGGAGGTGACTTGAGGATAAGACATGATGTAACAGCAGAATAGTGACTGCAGCTCTGGGGGTGACTAGAGGATAAGACATGATGTAACAGCAGAACAGTGAGTGCAGCTCTGGAGGTGACTGGAGGATAAGACATGATGTAACAGCAGAATAGTGACTGCAGCTCTGGGGGTGACTAGAGGATAAGACATGATGTAACAGCAGAACAGTGAGTGCAGCTCTGGAGGTGATGATATTGTTGTATATGGCGGTGGTCCTCACCCCAGTTTCCCGGCGGCGGCAGCGGAGGGAACGGTGCGGAGCTCCAGGAGGCTGCTGGTGTCTTCATTGAAGAATTCATCCGGGAGATTCGCTTCAGCCTGGAGAAAAACAAAAAACACACAGAAGTCATGTGGCCGATGGTGTCAGGGAACGCGGTGGTTGGGGTCGCGGTGGTTGGGGACATGGTGGTTGCAGAAGCGGTGGTCAGGGATGCGGTGGTCGGGGATGCGGTGGTCGGGGATGCGGTGGTCGGGGATGCGGTGGTTGGGGATGCGGTGGTGGGGGACGTGGTGGTTTGGGACGTGTTGGTTGGGGATGCGGTGGTCGGGGATGCGGTGGTCGGGGACGTGGTGGTCGGGGACGTGGTGGTCGGGAACGTGGTCGGGGACGCGGTGGTTGCAGATGTGGTGGGGGATGCGGTGGTGGGTGATGCGGTGGTGGGGGACGCGGTGGTGGGGGACGCGGTGGTCGGGGATGTTTTGGTCAGGGACGCGGTGGTCGGGGATGTTTTGGTCAAGGACGTGGTGGTTGGGGACGTGGTGGTTGGGGATGTGGTGGTCGGGGATGCGGTGGTCGGGGACGCGGTGGTCGGGGATGCGGTGGTCGGGGACGCGGTGGTTGGGGATGCGGTGGTCAGGGATGTGGTGGTTGGGAACGTGGTGGTTGGGGATGCGGTGGTTGCAGATGTGGTCGGGGATGCGGTGGTTGGGGATGCGGTGGTTGCAGATGTGGTCAGGGATGCGGTGGTTGGGTATGCGGTGGTCGGGGATGCGGTGGTTGGGTATGCGGTGGTCGGGGATGCGGTGGTGGGGGACACAGTGGTCGGGGATGTTTTGGTCAGGGACGCGGTGGTCGAGGATGCGGTGGTCGGGGATGTTTTGGTCAGGGACGTGGTGGTTGGGGACGTGGTGGTTGGGGATGCGGTGGTCGGGGATGCGGTGGTTGGGGATGTGGTGGTCGGGGATGCGGTGGTCAGGGATGTGGGGGTTGGGAACGTGGTGGTTGGGGATGCGGTGGTTGCAGATGTGGTGGTCAGGGATGCGGTGGTTGGGTATGCGGTGGTCGGGGATGCGGTGGTCGGGGACGTGGTGGTCGGGGACGCGGTGGTCGGGGACGCGGTGGTCATGGATGCGGTTAGAGGACGCGGTTAGAGGACGCGGTGGTCGGGGATGCGGTGGTCGGGGATGCGGTTAGAGGACGCGGTGGTCGGGGACGCGGTGGTCGGGGATGCGGTGGTCGGGGACGTGGTGGTTAGGGATGCGGTGGTCGGGGATGCGGTGGTCGGGGACGTGGTGGTCGGGGATGCGGTGGTCGAGGACGTGGTGGTCGGGGATGCTGTGGTCGGGGATGCAGTGGTCGGGGGACGCGGTGGTCGGGGACGCGGTGGTCGGGGATGCTGTGGTCGGGGATGCAGTGGTCGGGGGACGCGGTGGTCGGGGACGCGGTGGTCGGGGATGCGGTGGTCGGGGACGTGGTGGTTAGGGATGCGGTGGTCGGGGATGCGGTGGTCGGGGACGTGGTGGTCGGGGATGCGGTGGTCGAGGACGTGGTGGTCGGGGATGCTGTGGTCGGGGATGCAGTGGTCGGGGGACGCGGTGGTCGGGGACGCGGTGGTCGGGGATGCGGTGGTCGGGGACGCGGTGGTCGGGGATGCAGTGGTCGGGGGACGCGGTGGTCGGGGGACGCGGTGGTCAGGGACGCGGTGGTCGGGGATGCGGTGGTCGGGGACGCGGTGGTCGGGGATGCAGTGGTCGGGGGACGCGGTGGTCCGGGATGCGGTGGTCGGGGATGCGGTGGTCGGGGATGCGGTGGTCGGGGACGCGGTGGTCGGGGATGCGGTGGTCGGGGACGTGGTGGTTAGGGATGCGGTGGTCGGGGATGCGGTGGTCGGGGACGTGGTGGTCGGGGATGCGGTGGTCGAGGACGCGGTGGTCGGGGACGCGGTGGTCGGGGATGCGGTGGTCGGGGATGCGGTGGTCGGGGACGCGGTGGTCGGGGATGCAGTGGTCGGGGGACGCGGTGGTCCGGGATGCGGTGGTCGGGGATGCGGTGGTCGGGGATGCGGTGGTCGGGGACGCGGTGGTCAGGAGGTCACTGGATCTGCACCTCGAAGAAGTCCTGCGTCTTCTTCAGTAGGTGCTTCAGCTCGGTCAGCTCCAGGAAGTTCTGCTTCAGCCGCTGCTGGTTGCCGTTCACCTCCTGCAGTTCCCCCTCCAGCTTCTCCAGGGTGGTCTGTAAGAGCCGCCATTACTGCTCACAACTCGCCCGCGCACAGTGTGGAGGGTGTCGGCCCCGCCCCCGCAGATCACCTCTCACCTCCAGGTCGATCATCTCTCTCGGCAGCGGAGTCTGCGGCGACTTCTCGGGGTTTCCCACTTCTATCTTGTCGTTCTGCATCTCACACACCAGGAACCCTGCGATGGGCGACAGACGGTGACAGACGGGCGACAGACGAGGACAGATGATGACAGACGGGCGACAGACGGGCGACAGACAGGCGACAGACGAGGACAGATGATGACAGACGGGCGACAGACGGTGACAGATGGAGACAGACGGTGACAGACGGGCGACAGACGGTGACAGACAGTGACAGACGGTGACAGACGGGCGACAGACGGTGACAGACGGTGACAGACGGGCGACAGACGGTGACAGACAGTGACAGACGGTGACAGACGGGCGACAGACGGTGACAGACAGTGACAGACGGTGACAGACGGGCGACAGACGGTGACAGACGGTGACAGACGGGCGACAGACGAGGACAGATGATGACAGACGGGCGACAGACGGGTGACAGACGGGGGACAGATGGTGACAGACGGGCGACAGACGGTGACAGACAGTGACAGACGGTGACAGACGGGCGACAGACGGTGACAGACGGTGACAGACGGGCGACAGACGGTGACAGACAGTGACAGACGGTGACAGACGGGCGACAGACGGTGACAGACAGTGACAGACGGTGACAGACGGGCGACAGACGGTGACAGACGGTGACAGACGGGCGACAGACGAGGACAGATGATGACAGACGGGCGACAGACGGGTGACAGACGGGCGACAGACGGGGGACAGACGGTGACAGGCGGGCGACAGACAGTGACAGACGGTGACAGATGGTGACAGACAGTGACAGATGGTGACAGACAGTGACAGACGGTGACAGACGGGGACAGATGGTGACAGACGGGGACAGACGGGGACAGATGGTGACAGACGGGGACAGATGGTGACAGATGGTGACAGACGGGGACAGATGGTGACAGACAGTGACAGACAGTGACAGACGGTGACAGACGGGCGACAGATGGTGACAGACGGGCAACAGACGGGGACAGACGGGCGACAGATGGTGACACACGGGCGACAGACGGGGACAGACGGGGACAGATGGTGACAGACGGGGACAGATGGTGACAGACGGGGACAGATGGTGACAGACGGGCGACAGACGGGCGACAGACGGGGACAGACGGGGACAGATGGTGACAGACGGGGACAGATGGTGACAGACGGGCGACAGACGGGCGACAGACGGGGACAGACGGGCGACAGACGGGGACAGACGGGGACAGACGGTGACAGACGGTGACAGGCGGGGACAGACGGGGACAGACGGGCGACAGACGGGCACAGATGGGCGACATCACATTACCCCGCGGGTCACAAAGGACAAAACCTCCCGATCACCTCTGTTCTCCTCTGTCAGATCTCTGCTGACGTTTGTGAATGGAAATTCTGCAATAAATCTGCTCACAGCTGAGGGTTTGTTACAGTGACATCGAGTCCTCACAATCCTCCGCTCTCCGCACTGATACATTGTAACAAAACATCTGCAGACAGATAGATTCCTGCTGCCTCCACCGATACAAGTGTAACAAACCCTCTGCTGTGAGGAAGGCTCCCGTCCACTGACGTCAGCAGAGATCCTGAAATCAGGGCCCCTGATGTGCGACCCCCAACACACGGGGCCCCTGTACTCACGCAGGATCCGCTCCATCCCCTCACAGCGCCGCACCTCGTTCACAAACCGCCGCTGGAAGTTATTCACACTGACATTCAGCTGCAACAGGAAAGGGTTAATCAGGAGATCTGCAGATTATTACACCACTGGCCTCTCTGCAGAACATCGCTCCTCCACCTCCTGATAGATACACAGTGATATATCCTGCAGATTATTACACCACTGACCTCTGCAGAGCATCGCTCCTCCACCTCCTGATAGATACACAGTGATATATCCTGCAGATTATTACACCACTGGCCTCTCTGCAGAACATCGCTCCTCCACCTCCTGATAGATACACAGTGATATATGCTGCAGATTATTACACCACTGACTTCTCTGCAGAGCATTGCTCCTCCACCTCCTGATAGATACACAGTGATATATCCTGCAGATTATTACACCACTGACCTCTCTGCAGAACATCGCTCCTCCACCTCCTGACAGATAGTGATATATCCTGCAGATTATTACACCACTGACCTCCCTGCAGAGCATCGCTCCTCCACCTCCTGACAGATAGTGATATATCCTGCAGATTATTACACCACTGGCCTCTGCAGAGCATCGCTCCTCCACCTCCTGACAGATAGTGATATATCCTGCAGATTATTACACCACTGGCCTCTCTGCAGAGCATCGCTCCTCCACCTCCTGATAGATACATAATGATCTATCCTGCAGATTATTACACCACTGACCTCCCTGCAGAGCATCGCTCCTCCACCTCCTGATAGATACATAATGATCTATCCTGCAGATTATTACACCACTGACCTCTCTGCAGAGCATCGCTCCTCCACCTCCTGACAGATAGTGATATATCCTGCAGATTATTCCACCACTGACCCCTGCAGAGCATCGCTCCTCCACCTCCTGACAGATACATAGTGATATATCCTGCAGATTATTACACCACTGGCCTCTCTGCAGAGCATCGCTCCTCCACCTCCTGACAGATACACAGTAATATATCATGCAGATTATTACACCACTGACCTCTGCAGAGCATCGCTCCTCCACCTCCTGACAGATACATAGTGATATATCCTGCAGATTATTACACCACTGACCTCTCTGCAGAGCATCGCTCCTCCACCTCCTGACAGATAGTGATATATCCTGCAGATTATTACACCACTGACCTCCCTGCAGAGCATCGCTCCTCCACCTCCTGACAGATACACAGTGATATATCCTGCAGATTATTACACCACTGACCTCTCTGCAGAGCATCGCTCCTCCACCTCCTGACAGATAGTGATATATCCTGCAGATTATTACACCACTGACCTCTCTGCAGAGCATCGCTCCTCCACCTCCTGACAGATACATAGTGATATATCCTGCAGATTATTACACCACTGACCTCTCTGCAGAGCATCGCTCCTCCACCTCCTGACAGATACATAGTGATATATCCTGCAGATCATTACACAACTGACCTCCCTGCAGAGCATCGCTCCTCCACCTCCTGACAGATACATAGTGATATATCCTGCAGATCATTACACAACTGACCTCCCTGCAGAGCATCGCTCCTCCACCTCCTGACAGATACATAGTGATATATCCTGCAGATTATTGCACCACTGACCTCTCTGCAGAGCATCGCTCCTCCACCTCCTGACAGATAGTGATATATCCTGCAGATTATTACACCACTGACCTCTCTGCAGAGCATCGCTCCTCCACCTCCTGACAGATACATAGTGATATATCCTGCAGATTATTACACCACTGACCTCTCTGCAGAGCATCGCTCCTCCACCTCCTGACAGATACATAGTGATATATCCTGCAGATCATTACACAACTGACCTCCCTGCAGAGCATCGCTCCTCCACCTCCTGACAGATACATAGTGATATATCCTGCAGATCATTACACAACTGACCTCCCTGCAGAGCATCGCTCCTCCACCTCCTGACAGATACATAGTGATATATCCTGCAGATTATTGCACCACTGACCTCTCTGCAGAGCATCGCTCCTCCACCTCCTGACAGATACACAGTGATATATGCTGCAGATTATTACACCACTGACCTCTGCAGAGCATCGCTCCTCTACCTCCTGACAGATACATAGTGATATATCCTGCAGATTATTACACCGCTGACCTCTCTGCAGAGCATCGCTCCTCCACCTCCTGACAGATACATAGTGATATATCCTGCAGATTATTACACCACTGACCTACCTGCAGAGCATCGCTCCTCCACCTCCTGACAGATACATAGTGATATATCCTGCAGATTATTACACCACTGACCTCTCTGCAGAGCATCGCTCCTCCACCTCCTGACAGATACATAGTGATATATCCTGCAGATTATTACACCACTGACCTACCTGCAGAGCATCGCTCCTCCACCTCCTGACAGATACATAGTGATCTATCCTGCAGATTACTACACCGCTGACCTCTCTGCAGAGCATCGCTCCTCCACCTCCTGACAGATACATAGTGATATATCCTGCAGATTATTACACCGCTGACCTCTCTGCAGAACATCGCTCCTCCACCTCCTGACAGATACATAGTGATATATCCTGCAGATTATTACACCACTGACCTCTCTGCAGAACATCGCTCCTCCACCTCCTGACAGGTACATAGTGATCTATCCTGCAGATTATTACACCACTGACCTCCCTGCAGAGCATCGCTCCTCCACCTCCTGACAGATACATAGTGATATATCCTGCAGATTATTACACCGCTGACCTCTCTGCAGAGCATCGCTCCTCCACCTCCTGACAGATACATAGTGATATATCCTGCAGATTATTACACCGCTGACCTCTCTGCAGAACATCGCTCCTCCACCTCCTGACAGATACACAGTGATATATCCTGCAGATTATTACACCACTGACCTCTCTGCAGAACATCGCTCCTCCTCCTCCTGACAGATACATAGTGATATATCCTGCAGATTATTACACCACTGACCTCTCTGCAGAGCATCGCTCCTCCACCTCCTGACAGGTACATAGTGATCTATCCTGCAGATTATTACACCGCTGACCTCTGCAGAGCATCGCTCCTCCTGACAGATACACAGTGATATATCCTGCAGATTATTACACCACTGGCCTCTCTGCAGAGCATCGCTCCTCCTCCTCCTGACAGATACACAGTGATATATCCTGCAGATTATTACACCACTGACCTACCTGCAGAGCATCGCTCCTCCACCTCCTAACAGATACATAGTGATATATCCTGCAGATTATTACACCACTGACCCCTGCAGAGCATCGCTCCTCCTCCTGACAGATACATAGTGATATATCCTGCAGATTATTACACCGCTGACCTCTCTGCAGAGCATCGCTCCTCCACCTCCTGACAGATACATAGTGATATATCCTGCAGATTATTACACCACTGACCCCTGCAGAGCATTGCTCTGTCCTCTCTCCATACAATGACATTCTGCAGACCATTGCACCCCCTTTGGTTCTTACGTCTCTGAACTGGACCAGTCCGAGCTCTCCCAGCTCCGCGATGCAGCAGTATCCGGCCTCCACCTGCAGGATCAGCTGTGTCAGGCACATCTCCTCACTCCGGAATAAGGATCCCATCCTGCCACCAGATGATGGTGGTGATCTTCCTAGATCTCGCTGCTGAGCAGAGAATATTGCAGTGTTTAAAAGGTGGTCTGAAGGAAAGGGCCGGTGGCCAACCGGGCGGTGTAAGTGCACGTTCACACTGCGGCCACTAACAGACACAACGCAAGATACACAGAAGGAGCGGATCCCAGGATACACAGAAGGAGCAGATCCCAGGATACACAGAAGAAGCGGATCCCAGGACACACAGAAGGAGCGGATCCCAGGATACACAGAAGGAGCGGATCCCAGGACACACACAAGGAAGCGCCAGACCGGCGCGAAACGGCCGTCGTTCTGCTCCCACATTCTTTTGTTTATACACCCCCGTGCCGTGAAGATTTTTAACTAATAAAGGAACCTGCACAGAAGATCGGTGAGTGCTGCCGTTTTCTTTTTCATACACACAAGGAATGGATCCCAGGATACACACAAGGAGCAGATCCCAGGAGATACAAAAGGAGCAGATCCTAGGAGACACCCCAGGGTCCTGGTCATCACAGTGACATTTCTTTCCTCACGGGGAGAGTGATGTTACGCTTGGAAGCAAGGAAGGATAGCTTTCACAAACATGCAACATGTTCACACTCCAGGCCACAAGGGGAGCTTTTGATCCTATTCCTATTTGACTCGGGAAAGAGGGGAGAGTTCCTGTCAGAGAGACAGAGGGGAAAGAAGCAGAGGGGCCGTGCAGCCACGAGAAAGTGCTGCAGCTCCTGGACAGAGATAACACCGAAAGTAGAACAGATTGCAGCGAAGGAGAGCGAAGCACAGGAGAGTGACATCAGGAGAGAACGGCTGCAAACGAGCGATCCCCCTCTGAAGTGCAGATAACCGGTAGCCGGAACACAGAGGTTGTAAGGGACTCTAAGGCTTACAGCAGAGACCAGCAGGACAGCTGAACTCCAAGTTACCTGTCCGCCCTAACACCCAGGAAGCACAATACACATAGAGCCAGAGTCATGATAGAGACCCTGTAAAACGGTTCAAGTCACCGGTCACACGGGTTTGTGTCCTATCCTATATGGGGGACAGAGAAGAACTGTGAGGACCTTATCAGAACCATAGGCAGTAAGGGACTACAACACCACCGCGCTAGAGGAAGGCTTTTAACTCCACCTGGTAAAGGGGACTCTGAATTTGCTTCCAAGCCGGCCGGACCCTGCCTGTCCTGTGATCTGGACTGTGGACGCTGAAGCCTTCAGTAAAGGTAAAGAGACTGCAAACCTGTGTCCTCGTTATTCACTGCGCCTCTCATCATCCACCATCCACCATCTACACTCTGGGAAGCCCTGGGGACACACTTCACCTGTGGGAAGGTATACCATCTAGCTGCCATAACATCACCCCAGCGGACCCCTGAGCAGCGTTGGTCACCCTGACCGAACACCACAGGTGGCGTCACGAACAAACTTGATTCAATTTCCCCTTTTACATGGGCGCCCAGGACCACGGACCGGGTCGCCACCGTGACATCCCCCTGTGAACACCGGACCCGGTACCCCATGGCCCTGGCGGGGACTCAGACACACAAGGAGTGGATCCCGAGATACACACAAGGAGCGGATCCCGAGATACACACAAGGAGCAGATCCCAGGAAACACAATGAGCGGATCCTGGGATACACACAAGGAGCAGATCCCAGGAAACACAATGAGCGGATCCTGGGATACACACAAGGAGCAGATCCTGGGATACACACAAGGAACGGATCCCGGGATACACACAAGGAGCGGATCCCGGGAAACACAAGAAGCGGATCCCGGGATACACACAAGGAGCAGATCCCGGGATAAACACAAGGAGCAGATCCTGGGATACACACAAGGAGCGGATCCCGGGATACACACAAGGAGCGGATCCCGGGATACACACAAGGAGCGGATCCCAGGGGATGGCTCTAGTCTTGGGCCAGGACCGTCCGTGTTGGCACCTTGTCGTGGTTGGATTCATTCTATGCAGTGTGAAGCCGGCGCCTGTTACTGATCTCACTATTACTACTGACTGACTGCAGGGGATCCCCTACTTGTGTGTATCCTGGGATCCGCTCCTTGTGTGTATCCTGGGATCCCCTACTTGTTTGTATCTCGGGATCCGCTCCTTGTGTGTGTCCCAGGATCCGCTCTTTACATGTGACTGTGCGGTGTGACTGTGCGGTGTGATTGCGCGGTCAGGTTGCGGTCACAGGATTTACAGCAGAGACTCTCCAATCCAAACTTGTGGTTTTTGGAAAGTTCCTACTTCTAAAACGCAGCAAACACCCCTCAGTGTGAACACGTTGTAATTGTAATGTGCAGGTAAGTAGAATCCGCGAATCTCAGGGAGACCCTCTATGGGGGAGCCGGACTCACCTGCTGTCAGCTGCTCTCCTGTCACCTGCGCTCTGGTGGCTGTGGACGCTCTGGGTGGACGCTGTGTGGACGCTCTGGGTGGACGCTGTGCGGACGCTCTGGGTGGACGCGGCGCCTCCTCCGGGTGGGATCTGCACCCAGCAGCACCAGACCGGCTCCCGTCCTGCAGAGCTGAGTGGGTCGTGTTGTGGCAGCACAGGTAGCGTTGTAGGTAATAACATTGCAGGTATGCGGAGCTGCCCCCGGCTGTCAGTCATCCCTGCCGTCACTTAACCCCTCAGATCCCGAAGGAGAGAAGACAAAAAGCCAGAATAAATATTCATATAACAATTATGCACATTAACCCTTCGCTGACCGTGCGGCTCCGCACTTGTTCCTTTATTGCTATTTGTGATTTTACTTTTCCCATAAAATACTGAAGTTTCTTCTATTGGCTGAAGTTGGGTCCTGTGTTCCCAAGGACTACCACTCCCAGCATTGTGCGGCTGCCTGGTGTTATCCCCTCCCTGGGGCCGTGCGTGCAGCAGAGGGGGTCACCTTCAGCGGGCTGGTGTTTAGGAAACACTGAACTGGTGAGTGGTGGCCCCGGGCCCTGCAGCCGGCTCCGTGCTCCCAGACAACCTTCACCAGCGCTTTTCTGGAGTGAACGCGCCTCTATTAGCGACTCTTGATTTTGCGCCTTTTCTCTGCTTTTCGTTTTAGTGTCGGCGCAGAGACGAGGATTTTACTTGTCTGATGTTTTTGGCTTAGGCCGCTTTCACACATCAGTTTTTTGCCATCAGTCACAATCCATCAAATGAAAAAAACGGATCCGTCGCAGATTGTGAAAAATTGATGCAACAGATCCGTTTTTTGGGGCGGATCCGACTAGCTGATCTGGCTAAAAAAAATCGGAGCATGCTCAGTGAAAAAAAAAAACGGAATCTGTCTCCAGATTCCGTCATTTGACAGATCCGGCGCCATAGGCTTCCATTGTAGCAAACACCGGACGGCAACGGACGCAAAACACGTTACTTTGTCCATTTTCTCCGGCCACCGGGTAAACAATTTTTGACGGATCAGGCGAAAAACGTATGAAACGTGAGGTCATCCGTCTCAACCCTGCACTAATACACGTCTATGAGAAAAAAACGGATCCGGCGGCAACTTTTTCCGTATCCGTGTTTTTCAAAATTCGCCGGATTGTGATTGACGGCAAAAAACTGATGTGTGAAAGGGGCCGAATTCATGGTATAAAACTTGTGGAAATGTGTCCGGATTCTGGCGCCGCTCTGCTCCGATTCCTGGTGGAAAACACAAACCGAACCTGGACAGAATTTGTGCCACTTTTTACTCTAAAATGGTAGAAAAAAGCCCCCCAAAAACCCAAATAACCAAAAATAAGCAAAAAACAAAAACAAAAAACAACTAAAAGATAAGCATCTTTGCGCCAATTCCTCTAGTTTGTGCGCCGATTCCTATGAGTTAGGCTGCCATCACACTAGCAGTATTTGGTCAGTATTTTACATCAGTATTTGTAGCCAAAACCAGGAGTGGGTGATAAATACAGAAGTGGTGCAGATGTTTCTATTATACTTTTCCTCTAATTGTTCCACTGCTGGTTTTGGCTACAAATACTGATGTAAAATACTGACCAAATACTGATAGTGTGACGGCAGCCTTAGACCCAGAATCCGACCTGTTTGTGGGTGTACGCCTCCGCAGAGGAGCCGGGGAGGCCAGGGGGTCAGACCAGGCTCACTGGCCTCCTCTCCAGGCCGGGGACGACTGATGTGGCCACTCCTGACCCAATACTTCTCACAGCTGAGGGTTTGTTACAGTTGATTCCAGTTTGTACAATGCAGACACCAGAATGATAGATTGTTGCAGTTGATACATTGTATCAGAAGGGAGATTTGTGCTGCTGGGGAGTTTCCATTCACTGACTGGAAGCAGAGATGTTACAGGAGGTGAAAGCTGCAGAACTGTCTGCCCTCTCCTCTGTAGGGAGCGCAGGTGAGCTGGGGGCGGGGCCAGGACTGACAGGTGAGCTGGGGGCGGGGTCAGGACTGACAGGTGAGCTGGGGGCGGAGCCAGGACTGACAGGTGAGCTGGGGGCGGACCCAGGACGCACCGGTGTCCCCTCCAGCTGCGCAGTCACATCGTCAGTGCAGGGATCAGTATGAAGATCACCGTCGTCCTCCTCCTCCTCCAGCTCTGCTACATCCAGGAGTCCTGGGCAGGTGAGATGATTACTGATATCTGGTAATCCCTGTAATCTGTGGCACAAAACCAACAGGAACTAAATAATCCAGATCCAAGGTCTGCTGTACGACTGGCGAGTATACACTACCTTTAATATCAAGGTGATATTGTAATCTGACATAATGCAGACCCCTAATCTGATACTTTATACCAATGTAATCTGATCTATTCTGCTCCTATAATCTGGGGTACAGCACCCCTGTAATCTGATCTATTCTGCTCCTATAATATGGGCTATCGCTCCCCTGTAATCTGATCTATTCTGCTCCTATAATCTGGGGTACCGCACCCCTGTAATCTGATCTATTCTGCTCCTATAATCTGGGGTATCGCTCCCCTGTAATCTGATCTATTCTGCTCCTATAATCTGGGGTATCGCTCCCCTGTAATCTGATCTATTCTGCTCCTATAATCTGGGGTATCGCTCCCCTGTAATCTGATCTATTCTGCTCCTATAAACTGGGGTACCGCACCCCGGTAATCTGATCTATTCTGCTCCTGTAATCTGGAATATCGCACCCCTGTAATCTGATTCATTCTGCTCCTATAATCTGGGGTATCGCTCCCCTGTAATCTGATCTCTTCTACTCCTATAATCTGGGGTACCCCACCCCTGTAATCTGATCTATTTTTCTCCTATAATCTGGAATATCGCATCCCATAATCTGATCTATTTTGCTCCTATAATCTGGGGTACCGCACCCCTGTAATCAGATCTATTCTACCCCTATAATCTGGAATATCGCACTCCTGTAATCTGATCTATTTTGCTCCTATAATCTGGGGTATCGCACCCCTGTAATCTGATCTATTCTGCTCCTATAATCTGGAATTTCGCACCCCTGTAATCTGATGTATTCTGCTCCTATAATCTGGAATTTTGCACCCCTGTAATCTGATCTATTCTGCTCCTATAATCTGGAATTTCGCACCCCTATAATCTGATGTATTCTGCTCCTGTAATCTGGGGTATCGCTCCCCTGCAATCTGATTAATTCTGCTACTATAATCTGGGGTATCACACCCCTGTAATCTGATCTATTCTGCTATAATATGGGGTATCGCACCCCTGTAATCTGATCTATTCTGCTCCTATAATCTGGAATTTCGCACCCCTGTAATCTGATCTATTCTGCTCCTGTAATCTGGAATATCGCACCCCTGTAATCTGATGTATTCTGCTCCTATAATCTGGAATATTGCACCCCATAATCTGATCTATAGATTGTAAGCTTGCGAGCAGGACCCTCACTCCTCCTGGTATCTATTTTGATCTGTGTTTATTGTTACGCTGTAATGTCTATTGTCTGTACAAATCCCCTCTATAATTTGTAAAGCGCTGCGGAATATGTTGGCGCTGTATAAATAAAATTATTATTAATTATTATCTATTCTACTCCTATAATCTGGTGTATCATAGCCCTGTAATCTGATCTGTTCTGCTCCTATAATCTGGAATATCGCACCCCTGTAATCTGCTCCATTCTGCTCTTATAATCTGGCATAAAACACCTCTGTAATCTTGTGTATTCTATTCCTCTGCAATGTTTCTCTTTTTAGTATTGTATAAAATGGCCATCTTACTGTATAGAGCACTGTGGGCACATTATACTGTATGAAGCACTGTGGGCACATTATACTGTATGGAGCACTGTAGGCACATTATACTGTATGGAGCACTGCGGGCGCATTATACAGTAAGGAGCACTATGGGGCCATTGTACTGTATGGAGCACTGTGGGGGCATTATATTCTATGGAGCACTGGGGGGATATTATGCTGTATGGAGCACTGTGGGGCCATTGTACTGTATGGAGCACTGTGGGCGCATTATATTCTATGGAGCACTGGGGGGATATTATGCTGTATGGAGCACTGGGGGGATATTATGCTGTATGGAGCACTGTGGGCGCATTATACTGTATGGAGCACTGTGGGCGCATTATACTGTATGGAGCACTGCGGGCGCATTATACAGTAATGAGCACTATGGGGCCATTGTACTGTGTGGAGCACTGTGGGCGCATTATATTCTATGGAGCACTGGGGGGATATTATGCTGTATGGAGCACTGTGGGCGCATTATACTGTATGGAGCACTGTGGGCGCATTATACTGTATGGAGCACTGTAGGCACATTATACTGTATGGAGCACTGTAGGCACATTATACTGTATGGAGCACTGCGGGCGCATTATACAGTAAGGAGCACTATGGGGCCATTGTACTGTATGGAGCACTGTGGGGGCATTATATTCTATGGAGCACTGGGGGGATATTATACTGTATGGAGCACTGTGGGGCCATTGTACTGTATGGAGCACTGTGGGCGCATTATATTCTATGGAGCACTGGGGGGATATTATGCTGTATGGAGCACTGGGGGGATATTATGCTGTATGGAGCACTGTGGGCGCATTATACTGTATGGAGCACTGCGGGCGCATTATACAGTAAGGAGCACTATGGGGCCATTGTACTGTATGGAGCACTGTGGGCGCATTATATTCTATGGAGCACTGGGGGGATATTATGCTGTATGGAGCACTGTGGGCGCATTATACTGTATGGAGCACTGTGGGCGCATTATACTGTATGGAGCACTGCGGGCGCATTATACAGTAAGGAGCACTATGGGGCCATTGTACTGTATGGAGCACTGTGGGCGCATTATATTCTATGGAGCACTGGGGGGATATTATGCTGTATGGAGCACTGTGGGCGCATTATACTGTATGGAGCACTGTGGGTGCATTATACTGTATGGAGCACTGCAGGCACATTATACTGTATGGAGCACTGTAGGCACATTATACTGTATGGAGCACTGTGGGCACATTATACTGTATAGAGCACTGTGGGCACATTATACTGTATAGAGCACTGTGGGCACATTATACTGTATGGAGCACTGTAGGCACATTATACTGTATGGAGCACTGTGGGTGCATTATACTGTATGGAGCACTGTGGTACCATTATACTGTATGGAGCACTGCGGGCGCATTATACAGTAAGGAGCACTATGGAGCCATTGTACTGTATGGAGCACTGTGGGCGCATTATATTCTATGGAGCACTGGGGGATATTATGCTGTATGGAGCACTGTGGGCGCATTATACTGTATGGAGCACTGTGGGCGCATTATACTGTATGGAGCACTGTGGGCGCATTATACTATATGGCGCACTGTGGCGCCATTATACTGTATGGAGCACTGTGGCGCCATTATACTGTATGGAGCACTGTGGGGCCATTGTACTGTATGGAGCACTGTGGGCGCATTATATTCTATGGAGCACTGGGGGATATTATGCTGTATGGAGCACTGTGGGCGCATTATACTGTATGGAGCACTGTGGGCGCATTATACTGTATGGAGCACTGTGGGCGCATTATACTATATGGCGCACTGTGGCGCCATTATACTGTATGGAGCACTGTGGCGCCATTATACTGTATGGAGCAGTGTGGGGCCATTGTACTGTATGGAGCACTGTGGGTGCATTATATTCTATGGAGCACTGTGGGGCCATTATACTGTATGTAGCGCTGTGGGGCCATTGTACTGTATGGAGCACTGTGGACGCATTATATTCAATGGAGCACTGTGGGGCCATAATAGTGTATGAAACACTGTGGGGCCATTATACTGTATGGAGCACTGTGGGTGCATTATATTCTATGGAGCACTGTGGGGCCATTATACTGTATGTAGCGCTGTGGGGCCATTGTACTGTATGGAGCACTGTGGACGCATTATATTCAATGGAGCACTGTGGGGCCATAATAGTGTATGAAACACTGTGGGGCCATTATACTGTATGAAGCACTGTGGGGGCATTATACTGTATGGAGCACTGTGGGGCCATTATACTGTATGGAGCACTGTGGGGCCATTATACTGTATGGAGCACTGTGGGGGCATTATACTGTATGGAGCACTGTGGGGCCATTATACTGTATGGAGCACTGTGGGGCCATTATACTGTATGGAGCACTGTGGGGCCATTATACTGTATGAAGCACTGTGGGGGCATTATACTGTATGGAGCACTGTGGGGCCATTATACTGTATGGAGCACTGTGGGGCCATTATACTGTATGGAGCACTGTGGGCACATTATATTGTATGGAGCTCTGTGGGGCCGTTATATTGTATGGAGCACTGTGGACACATTATACTGTATGGAGCACTATGGGGCCATTATACTGTATGGAGCACTGTGGGGCCATAATACTATATGGAGCACTGTGGGCACATTATACTGTATGGAGCACTGTGGGCACATTATACTGTATGGAGCACTGAGGCACCATTATACTGTATGGAGCACTGTGGGGCCATTATACTGTATGGAGCACTGTGGGGCCATTATACTGTATGGAGGACTGCGGGGCCATTATACTGTATGTAGCACTGTGGGGCCATTGTACTGTATGGAGCACTGTGGGGCCATTATACTGTATGGAGGACTGTGGGCGCATTATACTGTATGGAGGACTATGTGGTGATTACAGTTGGAGAATCACACTGTGATGGGGTCACCATTCTTTGTCGGGAGGGACTGGGGGTTACAGTAGGGTCATCATACTGTGACTGAAGGAATTCCCAGTGGGGGTGTAATACTGTGTTTGGGGGCTCTTTTATTTGCAATTAAAATGTATTTATGGGAAAACTGTTTTAAAATGCCCCTGTCAGCAGGATTGTGCACAGTATACATGTGATTATGCTGCGGCGCAGGGGTCTGTACATATATTTATTATGTAAATTAGGGGCGAGTCAGTGAGGGATCAGTGACCTGTCAGCAGTCTGCATTATGAATCCCTAATCAGAGCACCACATAAAGCCCCTCCCACAGCCCCGCCCTGGAGCACAAGTATATAATTAACTCAAAACTGAAAATAAAGATTGCACAAGAACCACAAGACGGATTTCATCGCCAGGTATTAGTGTAATCAGCATAACGGCACTGACCTGACACTGCCTGTAGTCACTGAGCACAGTCCTGCTGACAGGGGCGCTTTTAAGTTTGTTTCCATATGAAAAATGTCATCATTATATTTGATATGTGAAAACTTCCTCAATTTTAAACATTTTTTTTTTAGAAATATGAAGGTTTGTCGTCACTTTGTCCAAACTTTCAATTTTGACCATGTGTGTATTAACATCTCTGCTCTAATCTGAAAGCGTACCCCGTAATCTTACACACTCCCCACTAATCCTCTATAAGGGACCCCCTTACTCTGCCGTATCCACCCAGGATGGCTCCGATACAATGTGTCCAGCAATATTCACCTGTGGGTAACAGTCTCTTCTCTTCTTGTTTCAGCCTCAAATGATACAGTGGAAAGTTTGCTGCAGTGTCCAGGTGAGCGGCTCCATAATCACTCATAGAAATATTTCAAATCCGGCTGCAGAACATCTTTACGCCACACAGGAATAGAAAAGTGATAGATCCTTTCTCAGATCAAATCCAAAGAACCCGATGATGTGCAGAACTCACCTATAGTCACCACCAATAAAGCAGTATACAGGGAGCTCCCCCTAGTGGTGACTGCAGACAGAATTTTATCTTGTACTAGCTGAAGAGCCCGGCGTTGCCTGGGCATAGTAAATATCTGTGGTTAGTTATAGCACCTCACCTCTCATTTTCCCCCTCACTCCTCTCATTCCCCCCTAACACTTGTCATTTCGACCTCACATCTGTCATTTTCCGATCACTACACTATTTTCCCTCACTCCTCTCATTTTGCACTCACACCTTTTCATTTTCACCTCACACCTCTCATTTTCACCTCAGTATATACATGTTTGTCATCTCCCTTATATATAGTATACACCTGTATGTCATCTCCTGTATATAGTATATACCTGCTGTGTGTCATCTCCTGTATATAGTATATACCTGTATGTCATCTCCTTCTATATATAGTATATACCTGTATGTCATCTCCTCCTGTATATAGTATATACCTGTGTGTCATCTCCCCTGTATATAGTATATATCTGTGTGTCATCTCCTCCTGTATATAGTATATACCTGTATGTCATCTTCTATATATAGCATATACCTGTATGTCATCTCCTCCTGTATATAGTATATACCTGTAGGTAATCTGCTCCTGTATATAGTATATACCTGTATGTCATCTCCTCCTGTATATAGTATGTACCTGTATGTCATCTCCTCCTCTATATAGTATATACCTGTGTGTCATCTCCCCTGTATATAGTATATACCTGTATGTCATCTCCTCCTGTATATAGTATATACCTGTGTGTCATCTCCTCCTCTATATAGTATATACCTGTGTGTCATCTCCTCCTATATATAGTATATACCTGTGTGTCATCTCTCCTGTATATAGTATATATCTGTGTGTCATCTCCCCTGTATATAGTATATACCTGTGTGATCTCCTGTATTAGACCTCGTTAACACGTTATTTGCTCAGTATTTTTACCTCAGTATTTGTAAGATAAATTGGCAGCCTGATAAATCCCCAGCCAACAGGAAGCCCTCCCCCTGGCAGTATATATTAGCTCACACATACACATAATAGACAGGTCATGTGACTGACAGCTGCCGTATTTCCTATATGGTACATTTGTTGCTCTTGTAGTTTGTCTGCTTATTAATCAGATTTTTATTTTTGAAGGCTAATACCAGACTTGTGTGTGTTTTAGGGCGAGTTTCGTTTGTCAAGTTGTGTGTGTTGAGTTGTGTGTGGGGACATGCATGTAGCGACTTTTGTGAGATGAGTTTTTTGTGGCAACATGCGTGTAGCAACTTTTTGTGTGTCGAGTTGCATGTGACAGATTAGTGTAGCAAGTTGTGTGCAGCAAGTTTTGCGCATGGCGAGTTTTATGTCTGGTGCCTTTTGAGTATGTGCAAGTTTTGTGTGAGCCTAGTTTTGCATGTGTTGCAAATTTTGTGCATGTGGCAATTTTTCTGCGTGTGCAAGTTTTGCGTGTGGCGAGATTTCCATGAGGTGAGTTTTGCACTTGTGGCGAGTTTTACGTGAGCCTAGTTTTTGCATGTGGCGAGTTTTGCGCGTGGCGAGTTTTGAGCGGCGACTTTTGTGTTTCGACTTTTATGTGGCGAGGTTGGTGTATGTGTGGTGAAATGTGTGCTGAGGGTGGTATATGTGTTCAAGCACGTGGTAGTGTGTGGCGCATTTTGTGTGTGTGTTCATATCCCCATGTGTGGTGAGTATCTCATGTCGGGGCCCCACCTTAGTAACTGTAGGGTATATACTCTTTGGCGCCATCGCTCTCACTCTTTAAGTCCCCCTTGTTCACATCTGGCAGCTGTCAATTTGCCTCCAACACTTTTCCTTTCACTTTTTCCCCATTATGTAGATAGGGCAAAATTGTTTGGTGAATTGGAAAGCACGGGGTTAAAATTTCACCTCACAACATAGCCTATGACGCTCTCAGGGTCCAGACGTGTGACTGTGCAAAATTTTGTGGCTGTAGCTGCGACGCCTCCAACACTTTTCCTTTCACTTTTTTTCCCCATTATGTAGATAGGGGCAAAATTGTTTGGTGAATTTGGAAAGCGCGGAGTTAAAATTTCACCTCACAACGTAGCCTATGATGCTCTCAGGGTTCAGACGTGTGACTGTGCAAAATTTTGTTGCTGTAGCTTCGACGCTTCCAACACTTTTCCTTTCACTTTTTTTCCCCATTATGTAGATAGGGGCAAAATTGTTTGGTGAATTGGAACACGCGGGGTAAAAATTTCTCCTCACAATATAGCCTATGACGCTCTCGGGGTCCAGACGTGTGACTGTGCAAAATTTTGTGGCTGTAGCTGCAACGGTGCAGATGCCAATCCCGGACATACACACACACACACATTCAGCTTTATATAGTAGATCTCTGTATACAGGCAGCTCCCCCTAGTGGTGGCTGCAGACAGGATCTTATCATGTATCTCTGTATACAGGCAGCTCCCCCTAGTGGTGGCTGCAGACAGGATCTTATCATGTATCTCTGTATACAGGCAGCTCCCCCTAGTGGTGGCTGCAGACAGGATCTTATCATGTATCTCTGTATACAGGGAGCTCCCCCTAGTGGTGGCTGCAGACAGGATCTTATCATGTATCTCTGTATACAGGCAGCTCCCCCTAGTGGTGGCTGCAGACAGGATCTTATCATGTATCTCTGTCTACAGGGAGCTCCCCCTAGTGGTGGCTGCAGACAGGATCTTATCATGTATCTCTGTCTACAGGGAGCTCCCCCTAGTGGTGGCTGCAGACAGAATCTTATCATGTATCTCTGTATACAGGGAGCTCCCCCTAGTGGTGGCTGCAGACAGGATATTATCATGTATCTCTGTATACAGGGAGCTCCCCCTAGTGGTGGCTGCAGACAGGATCTTATCATGTATCTCTGTATACAGGGAGCTCCCCCTAGTGGTGGCTGCAGACAGAATCTTATCATGTATCTCTGTATACAGGGAGCTCCCCCTAGTGGTGGCTGCAGACAGGTTCTTATCATGTATCTCTGTATACAGGGAGCTCCCCCTAGTGGTGGCTGCAGACAGAATTTTATCTTGTATCTCTGTATACAGGGAGCTCCCCCTAGTGGTGACTGCAGACAGGATCTTATCATGTATCTCTGTATACAGGGAGCTCCCTCTAGTGGTGGCTGCAGATAGAATCTTATCATGTATCTCTGTATACAGGGAGCTCCCCCTAGTGGTGGCTGCAGACAGGATCTTATCATGTATCTCTGTATACAGGGAGCTCCCCCTAGTGGTGGCTGCAGACAGGATCTTATCATATATCTCTGTATACAGGGAGCTTCCCCTAGTGGTGGCTGCAGACAGGATCTTATCATGTATCTCTGTATACAGGGAGCTCCCCCTAGTGGTGGCTGCAGACAGGATCTTATCATGTATCTCTGTATACAGGGAGCTCCCCCTAGTGGCGACTGCAGACAGGATCTTATCATGTATCTCTGTATACAGGGAGCTCCCCCTAGTGGTGGCTGCAGACAGGATATTATCATGTATGTCTGTATACATGGTGCTCTCTCTATTGGTGGCTGCAGACAGGATCTTATCATGTATCTCTGTATACAGGGAGCTCCCCCTAGTGGTGACTGCAGACAGGATATTATCATGTATGTCTGTATACATGGTGCTCTCTCTATTGGTGGCTGCAGACAGAATCTTATCATGTATCTCTGTATACAGGGAGCTCCCCCTAGTGGTGGCTGCAGACAGGATCTTATCATGTATCTCTGTATACAGGGAGCTCCCCCTAGTGGTGACTGCAGACAGGATATTATCATGTATGTCTGTAAACATGGTGCTCTCTCTATTGGCGGCTGCAGACAGGATCTTATCATGTATCTCTGTATACAGGGAGCTCCCCCTAGTGGTGACTGCAGACAGGATCTTATCATGTATCTCTGTATACAGGGAGCTCCCCCTAGTGGTGGCTGCAGACAGGATCTTATGTATCTCTGTATACAGGGAGATCCCCCTAGTGGTGGCTGCAGACAGGATCTTATGTATCTCTGTATACAGGGAGCTCCCCCTAGTGGTGACTGCAGACAGGATCTTATCATGTATCTCTGTATACAGGGAGCTCCTCCTAGTGGTGGCTGCAGACAGGATCTTATCATGTATCTCTGTATACAGGGAGCTCCCCCTAGTGGTGGCTGCAGACAGGATCTTATGTATCTCTGTATACAGTGAGCTCCCCCTAGTGGTGGCTGCAGACAGGATCTTATGTATCTCTGTATACAGGGAGCTCCCCCTAGTGGTGACTGCAGACAGGATCTTATCACGTATCTCTGTATACAGGGAGCTCCCCCTAGTGGTGGCTGCAGACAGGATATTATCATGTATGTCTGTATACATGGTGCTCTCTCTATTGGTGGCTGCAGACAGGATCTTATGCATCTCTGTATACAGTGGGTATGTATGTAAAGTATTCATATCCCTTTGAATTTTTCACTCTGTTTCATTGCAGCCATTTGATAAATTCAAAAAAGTTTTTTTTTTTAAATTGCACTCTGGAAGAGGTTTTCATCCAGGATATTTCTGTACTTGGCCACATTCATGTTTCCTTCAATGACAACCAGTCGTTCTGTCCCTGCAGCTGAAAAACACCCCATAGCATGATGCTGCCTCCACCATGTTTCACTGTGGGGATTGAATTGGGCAGGTGATGAGCAGTGCCTGGTTTTCTCCACACAGAACGCTTAGAACTATCACCAAAAAGGTCTATTTTCATCTCATCAGACCATAGAATCTTATTTCTCATAGTCTGGGAGTCCTTCATGTGTTTTTAGCAAACTCTATGCGGCTTTCATATGTCTTGCACTGAGGAGAGGCTTCCGTCGGGCCACTCTGCCATAAAGGCCTGACTGGTGGAGGTGATAGGTGACTTTGTGGAACTTTATCCCATCTCCCTAGTGCATCTCTGGAGCTCAGCCACAGTGATCTTGGGGTTCTTCTTTACCTCTCACCAAGGCTCTTCTCCCATGATTGCTCAGTTTGGCTGGACGGCCAGGTCTAGGAAGACTTCTAGAGGTCCCAAACTTCTTCCATCTAAGGATTATGGAGGCCACTGTGCTCTTAGGAACCTTGAGTCCTGCAGAAGTTCTGTTGTAACCTTGGCCAGATCTGTGCCGTGCCACAATTCTGTCTCTGAGCTCCTTGGCCAGTTCCTTTGACCTCATGATTCTCATTTGGTCTGACATGCACTGTGAGCTGTGAGGTCTTATATAGACAGGTGGGCGCCGCTCCAAATCAAGTCCTATCAGTCTAATTACACACAGCTGGACTCCAATGAAGGAGGAGAACCATCTCAGGGAGGATCACAAGGAAATGGACAGCATGGGACTTACATATGAGAGTCTGAGCAAAGGGTCTGAAGACTTATGACCATGTAATATTTCAGTTTTTCTTTTTTAATAAATTTACAAAAATTTCTACATTTCTGTTTTTCTCAGCCAAGATGGGGGCAGAGTGAACATTAATGAGAAAAAAATGAACTTTTTAGAATTTACCAAGTGGCTGCAATGAAACAAAGAGTGAAAAATGTGAAGGGGTCTGAATACTTTCCGCACCCACTGTATATATCACGTTTGTATTTGCAGGGACATATTCCTTGTTATGATGGTTATATCATCCTGTTATACAGGCAGTATATTATAAGTGGCTGTTATAACCTGCCATGAGGTGGATCTGACATGTATTTTACCCTCCTCACAGCGGACAGTACGTTCTGTGACGTGGCGAGCCGCTGCTGCATGCCCGGGATGGATAGCTATGGCTGGATCGCGGCTGCCGTGGGCTGGAGTCTGTGGGTTTTCACCATCATCCTCATGTGCATTGGTAAAGTCATGGACCTGAGGCCGAACGAGCCCAAATACGAATACGTCCAGGGATGAGACGAGACCTCCACACGGACAAAAGGTTCTGCTGGTATCATGTGGGAGAAAATAACTGAAATGGATCAATCAAAATCCATCTTTCTAACCTCCTCTGGAAAAATGAAAGTAGAACTGTGGTTGCTATGAGCAACGGTTTTCCCAGATGCGGCCTAATATTTATTACCTCAGCATCAGCCATAGCGGATATCGAGCTACAGTGAGAAAGGCGGCCATATTGTGAGGTGAAATAGGAGGCACAACGGCCCCCAAACCTCAGAGCTGTAAGGTTGCCGCCATCTTGTATGTAACAAGGAAATAAAATCTTCCATCATTTACTTCTGGAATTCCTTTATTGATATCATGCACCAGTGACACAACCACCAAATACCGGCCACGAGCCCCGGTTACTGGACCCCCCGTTACTGGACCCCCACACTACGTGCACACAGTGAAGAAAAAAAAAGACTAACGTTACAAAAATGAACATAAAAAAAATCCCCCCCTAAAAAGCCCTGAGGTCACAGCAAATGTCCCCCCCAGACTGGTCCCGCCAGCCCCCCCGACAAAACAATAACAATACAAAGATGTCTATACACGGCCACGTTCACGGGGCCCGCGACTCCACACAGATACGCCAGGGGCCCCGCGCACACAAAGGGCCACAGATTAACCCCATCACGGTCCGGGAGACCTGCACACTGGATCGTGACGAGGGCGACAACATGAAACGGTGCGGACGATAGAAGAACAACGTCTGGGAAATAGTCACCGTCCGGTTTATGCTTTGTTCAGTTTTGCAAAAAGTTTTCTGATTTTCCATTAAATTTCCAGTAAGTTTTTTTTTTATTTGCTGATTGGTGTTCTCCTCCTGGCGACGGTGCAGACGAGGTCAGACGCCGGACGTCGCTGCGAGGAGGCGGTATATATTGCTGCGCGGAAATAGCACCTTATATTAACCCCTCAATGCTGGACGGGTCATCAACATGGGGGAAGCAACCAGGAACAGGCGAGATCATGTGACTGTCGAACCAGTGCCCCAACGTGGGCCCCAGCACCCCCTACAGGCCACACGGAGGCCCTGCACCCCACAGATACCACTGTAACCCACCTGGAGCCACTAAGTATTCAGCCTCCATCCTCTCCTATCTTGTTACTCGGCCTCAGTCCTCTCCTCTCGTTACTCAGCCTCCGTCCTCTCCTCTCGTTACTCAGCCTCCGTCCTCTCCTTTGTTACTGAACCCTCGTCCTCCCCTCTCTTGTTACTCGGTCTCCGTTCTCTCCTCTCTTGTTATTCGGCCTCAGTCCTTTCTTCTCATTACTTGGCCTCAGTCTTCTCCTCTTGTTACTTGACCCCTGTCTTCTCCTCTCATTACTCAGCCTCTGTCCTCTCCTCTCTTGTTACTTGGTCTCCGTGCTTTCCTCTCATTACTCAACCCCAGTCCTCTCCTCTCTTGTTATTTGGCCTCAGTCCTCTCCTCTCTTGTTACTCAGCCTCAGTCCTCTCCTCTGTTACTCGGCCTCAGTCCTCTCCTGTTACTCGGCCTCAGTCCTCTCCTATCGTTACTCGGCCTCCATGCTTCCCTCTCGTTACTCGACCCCCATGCTTCCCTCTCGTTACTCGACCCCCGTCCTCTCCTCTCGTTACTCAGCCGCAGTCCTCTCTTGTTACTCGACCCCCGTCCTCTTCCCTCTCATACTCGACCCCCGTCCTCTCCTCTTGTTAGTCGGCCTCCGTGCTTCCCTCTCGTTACTCGGCCTCAGTCCCCTCCCATTTTAGTCCTAAGCCTGTTCTTTTGTTTCCCAGTCCTATAGTCTCCTCTCCGAATTGTTCAGTCCACTCGTTTATCACTGCTGTCTCGTTGTCCTTTTTTCTACGCTCCTATCCCCTCATTACTCAGCACACATTCTCTTCTCTCGTTAATTGGTCCCGTACCCCTCTCTTGCTGCTTGGCCCCCATCCCCTCATTATCCGACTCTGGTCTTTTCCATCCTCTCTTCTTGGGACTGTCCTATTTTCTCCTCTTGTTGCTCAGCCTCCATTGTCTCGGTCCTTGTCCTGTTCTCTCCTCGTCTTTCTTGACCCCGGTCTCTTCCCATCCTCTCTGCTGGTCCTGTTCTCTCCTCTCGTTGCTCAGCCCCAGTCCTCTCATCTGGTTGTTGAACACATTCCCTCCTCTCATTTTTCGGCCTTCACTCCATCCACTCCTCTGATTGGTCCCTGTCCCATCTTGGCCTTTCCCATTCTATCATTTCTCAGCCCCAGTCCCATCCTTTCATTGCTACGCCCGTTGAAGCCCCCCATCCTCATGTTGCTCGACCTGTACCTACTTTTCTCTCTCTCATGTCCGCCTCACTATCTCATCCTCTCTTCTTGGCCTGTCCCGCTCTCTCCTCTTATTGTTCGACTCCCATTCCCACAGCCCTTGTCCGGTTTATCGTCCACAGTCCCTTTTCTTTTCTACACCCGTCAAAGCCTCTCCTCTTGATGCTCGGCCCATGTCCCAGCTTCTCCCCTCATTGCTTGACCACACTCCTATTCTCATGTTGCTCAACCTGTGCCCTCCTTTCTTTTCTCAGCCTTTGTTTCTCCCACTCCTATCATTGCTTAGCCTCCTTCCCGTCCCCATGAAACTCGACCACCCGCGTCCCATCACCTTCTCTCCTCTTGTTGCTGGGCCTCTGTCCTCTCGATCCTTGTTCCGTCCCATCCCATTCTCTCTTCTTCGTCTGTCCCAGTCTCTCCTTGTTGCTATGCCTCCATCCTCTCTTCTCCTTGCTAGGCCCTGTCTCATCCCATCCTCTCTACTTGGCCTGTTCCGTTCCTTCCTCTCACTGCCAAGATCCCATCCAATTCTACGTTTTCGGCCTATCCCATTCTCTCCTCTTGTTTGTCGCCCCATGTCCCATCCCGTCGTTGCTAGGTCCCCATTGAATTATCTCAATGTTGGGACCCCGTCGAATAGACTCCTGATGATGCTCGGCATCCATCCCAGCCTCTCCCCTCATTGCTTGGCCTCCCTCCCATCCTCAATTTGCTCGTCTGTCCCTTCTTTTCTTGGTCTTCATTTTGCCACGTCTATAATTGCTTAGGCCACATTCTGTCCATTTCTCTTGTTGCTTGGCCCCGTCGCCTCCTCTTTTCTGCCAGTCCTGTTGTCTCTTTTGCTTGCTAGACCATTGTCCCCTCATCTTGTTGCTTGGACCCGGTCCCATTCCCTCTTCTCATCCTGTCCCTTTCTCCTCTCATCTCGTTAATTGGACCCCGTCCTGTTCTCTCCTCATCTCGTTGCTTGGACCCCGTCCTGTTCTCTCCTCATCTCGTTGCTTGGACCCCGTCCTGTTCTCTCCTCATCACATTGCTTGGACCCCGTCCTGTTCTCCCCTCATCTCGTTGCTCGGTCCCTGTCCCCTCATCTCACTGCTTGGACCCCATTCCATTCTCTCTTCTTAGCCTGTCCCTTTCTCCTCTCATCTCGTTGCTTGGACCCCGTCCTGTTCTCCCCTCATCTCGTTGCTCGGTCCCTGTCCCCTCATCTCACTGCTTGGACCCCATTCCATTCTCTCTTCTTAGCCTGTCCCTTTCTCCTCTCAACTCGTTGCTTGGACCCCGTCCTGTTCTCCCCTCATCTCGTTGCTCAGTCCCTGTCCCCTCATCTCACTGCTTGGACCCCATTCCATTCTCTCTTCTTAGCCTGTCCATTTCTCCTCTCATCTCGTTGCTTGGACCCCGTCCTGTTCTCCCCTCATCTCGTTGCTCGGTCCCTGTCCCCTCATCTCACTGCTTGGACCCCATTCCATTCTCTCTTCTTAGCCTGTCCCTTTCTCCTCTCCTCTCATCTTGTTGCTTGGACCCCGTCCTATTCTCCCCTCATCTCGTTGCTCAGTCCCTGTCCCCTCATCTCACTGTTTGGACCCCATTCCATTCTCTCTTCTTAGCCTGTCCCTTTCTCCTCTCATCTCGTTGCTTGGACCCCGTCCTGTTCTCCCCTCATCTCGTTGCTCAGTTCCTGTCCCCTCATCTCACTGCTTGGACCCCATTCCATTCTCTCTTCTCATCCTGTCCCGTTCTCCTCTCATCTCGTTGCTTGGACCCCGTCCTGTTCTCTCCTCATCTCGTTGCTTGGACCCCGTCCTGTTCTCTCCTCATCTCGTTGCTTGGACCCCGTCCTGTTCTCATCTCGTTGCTTGGACCCAGTCCTGTTCTCCCCTCATCTCGTTGCTCGGTCCCTGTCCCCTCATCTCACTGCTTGGACCCCATTCCATTCTCTCTTCTTAGCCTGTCCCTTTCTCCTCTCAACTCGTTGCTTGGACCCCGTCCTGTTCTCCCCTCATCTCGTTGCTCAGTCCCTGTCCCCTCATCTCACTGCTTGGACCCCATTCCATTCTCTCTTCTTAGCCTGTCCATTTCTCCTCTCATCTCGTTGCTTGGACCCCGTCCTGTTCTCCCCTCATCTCGTTGCTCGGTCCCTGTCCCCTCATCTCACTGCTTGGACCCCATTCCATTCTCTCTTCTTAGCCTGTCCCTTTCTTCTCTCATCTTGTTGCTTGGACCCCGTCCTATTCTCCCCTCATCTCGTTGCTCAGTCCCTGTCCCCTCATCTCACTGTTTGGACCCCATTCCATTCTCTCTTCTTAGCCTGTCCCTTTCTCCTCTCATCTCGTTGCTTGGACCCCGTCCTGTTCTCCCCTCATCTCGTTGCTCAGTTCCTGTCCCCTCATCTCACTGCTTGGACCCCATTCCATTCTCTCTTCTCATCCTGTCCCGTTCTCCTCTCATCTCGTTGCTTGGACCCCGTCCTGTTCTCTCCTCATCTCGTTGCTTGGACCCCGTCCTGTTCTCTCATCTCGTTGCTTGGACCCCGTCCTGTTCTCATCTCGTTGCTTGGACCCAGTCCTGTTCTCCCCTCATCTCGTTGCTCGGTCCCTGTCCCCTCATCTCACTGCTTGGACCCCATTCCATTCTCTCTTCTTAGCCTGTCCCTTTCTCCTCTCATCTCGTTGCTTGGACCCGGTCCCATTCCTTCTTCTCGGCCTGTCCCTTTCTCCCCTCATCTTGTTGCTTGGACCCCGTCCTGTTCTCCCCTAATTTCGTTGCTCAGTCCCCGTCCCATTCTCTTTTCTCAGCCTGTCCTGTTCTCCTCTCATCTCGTTGCTTAGAACTATCCCTTTCTCCTCATCTTGCTGCTTGAACCCCATCCCATTCCCTCTTCTCGGCCTGTCCCTTTCTCCTCTCATCTGGTTGCTTGGACCCCGTCGCGTTCGCTCACTTCAGAGCATGGCCCCCACCCCTTCCTTTTGTAGCTCGGCCGCCGTCGTCTCTTCTCATTTCTTGGCCCGTCTTGTTCTTTCTTCTTTCAACCTTGTCCTGTTTACAGATGAAACATTCCAGTCACAACCACAAACACGGCCCTCCTGGACCGGCACAATCTGACCTGTTCCACCCATGAAACCCTGATGGATCCCTAACCCTCGCCCTCATCACCTGCCTCTGTTTCTAATGACCCTTCACAATCTCCGATGAAGACTCTCATGCTGCTGCTGACTGCTCACATACACTGATGCCCGATGATGCGCTGCTCTCATTTCTCACTATTTCGGACACTCCTCGCTCCCCTCCACTATGGCTTCCATAGGAAGTGGACACTTAGCCGGTGGTGTGCAGCCCCTATCAGCTGTGGTAGGTGGGGGCGACCACCTGTTTCTGAGAGAGGCGCAGCAGTTCTTCCCGGATGGCCTTGATGAGCGAGGCGGAAGAGTGTCCAGGGTGGACGTCCTCAGCTGAGCTGGAGGGGTAACAGATGGAAGGGGGCAGATGAGAGCCCGGCTGGCGATTGGGGCCCCTGTTCACGGAGAACATCTGAGGGCCACTGTAGTCTTGGGCTCCATGTGTGTGACCCTGTAACATAAATAATTCCCGAATTAAAGAGACAGCTAAGGCACAGCAGGGAGCTGGGAGCCACCATCACACGGCGGACACCCGTTTATGGATTGGGTCACTTACTGCTTCCCTGTGCGCTGCATTTCTTGGTGTCTCTTCTTCGTGACTGTAGTACGAGGGCCACACGGGGCCAGAAAATCCCTGTACAGACCGACTCGGAGCCAACTCTGTGGACTGAGCCCCCATGCGACTCGCGATGCCCACCTGCGTCAACTGGTGAATCTGTGCGGGGCCTGAAAAGTGACACTTAAAGGTAATGTTAAAGGAGCCACTAGATATTATATCAGAGCCGTAGGGGCAGGAAGTCCACTGCACTTACCATCAGCCGCTCCCTGGCCTGAAAAGGCTGATAGCAGGGAGTAATAGACAGTGGCTGTACTCACCAGAATTGCTTCCCAGGGGCCGCGGTCTGGCTACGGAGGTCAAGTCCTCGGGGTACATCCGGCCGGGATACTGACCTTCTGCCTGCTGAGACTCAGTAGCTGTTTCAGCCGGGGGCAGGAAGCCGGAGCCGAACCCTGGGCTTCTACAGGAAGAAGACGGTTCAGGAGTCAGCGTCCGTGACAGGGAAATGGCGGCACTCGGAAAATACAGCGCTCACAGGTGACGGGAATACATGCCACCGCACAGCCTCCCGCCACAAACGGCACAGCCTCCCGCTGCTGCCAACCACACAGCCTCCCGCCAACTGCACAGCCTCCCACCGCCGCCAACTGCACTGCCTCCCACCGCCAACTGCACAGCCTCCCACCACAAGCCGCACAGCCTCCCGCTGCTGCCGACTGCACAACCTCCTGCCACAGAGCACAGCCTCCCAATGTCCGCCGACCACACAGCCTCCCACTGCCTCCGACTGCACAGCCTCCCACTGCTGCCGACCGCACAGCCTCCCGCCACAAGCCGCACAGCCTCCCGCTGCTGCCAACCGCACAACCTCCCGTCACAGAGCACAGCCTCCCACTGCCGCCAACTGCACAGCCTGCCGCTGCCGCCGAACGCACAGCCTCCCGCCACAAGCCGCACAGCCTCCTGCTGCTGCCGACCGCACAACCTCCCGCCACAAGCCGCACAGCCTCCCACCAACTGCACAGCCTCCCACCGCAGCCAACTGCACAGCCTCGCACCGCCGCCAACTGCACCGCCTTCCGCCACAAGTCGCACAGCCTCCCGCCAACTGCACAGCCTCTCACCGCCGCCAACTGCACAGGCTCCCGCTGCTGCCAACTGCACAGCCTCGCACCGCCGCCAACTGCACCGCCTTCCGCCACAAGTCGCACAGCCTCCCGCTGCTGCCGACCGCACAGCCTCCCGCCACAGAGCACAGCCTCCCACCGCCAACTGCACAGCCTCCTGCTGCCGCTGACCGCACAGCCTCCCGCCAGAGTACAGCCTCCCACAGCACAGAATCCCGCTGCCACCGACCGCACAGCCTCCCGCCACAGAGCACACAGCCTCCCGCTGCTGCCGATCGCACAGCCTCCCGCCACAAGCCCTACAGCCTCCCGCTGCTGCAGACCGCACAGCCTCCCGCTATAAGCCGCACAGCCTCCCGCTGCTGCAGATCGCACAGCCTCCCGCCACAAGCCGCACAGCCTCCCGCTGCTGCCGACCACACAGCCTCCCGCCACAGAGCACAGCCTCCCACCGCCAACTGCACAGCCTCCCGCTGCCGCTGACCGCACAGCCTCCCACTGCCGCCGACCGCACAGCCTCCCGCCACAGAGCACAGCCTCCCACTGCCGCCAATTGCACAGCCTCCCGCTGGCCCGGACCGCACAGCCTCCCGCCACAGAGCATACAGCCTCCCGCTGCTGCCGACCGCACAGCCTCCCGCCACAAGCCGCACAGCCTCCCGCTGCTGCCGACCGCACAGCCTCCCGCCAGAGCACACAGCCTCCCACTGCTGCCGACCACACAGCCTCCCGACCGCACAGCCTCCCGCCACAAGCCGCACAGCCTCCCGCTGTTGCCGACCGCACAACCTACCAACTGCACAGCCTCCCACCACAAGCTGCAGCTGCACAGCCTCCCGTCATAGAGAGCACAGCCTCCCGCCACAACTAACCCCAGACTCCCAACGCCGCCAACCGCACAGCCTCCCGCCAGAGCACACAGCATCCCGCTGCCACCAACCACACAGCCTCCCGTTGCTGCCGACCACACAGCCTCCCGCCAGAGCACACAGCCTCCCGACCGCACAGCCTCCCGTCAACTGCACAGCCTCCCACCGCCGCCAACTGCACAGCCTCCCGCCACAAGCCGCACAGCCTCCCAGCCTTCCGCTGCTGCCGACCGCACAGCCTCCCGCCAGTGAGCACAGCCTCCCACCGCCGCCAACCGCACAGCCTCCCGCCAGAGTACAGCCTCCCACAGCACAGCATCCCGCTGCCACCGACCGCACAGCCTCCCGCCACAGAGCACACAGCCTCCCGCTGCTGCCGATCGCACAGCCTCCCGCCACAAGCCCCACAGCCTCCCGCTGCTGCAGACCGCACAGCCTCCTGCTATAAGCCGCACAGCCTCCCGCTGCTGCAGATCGCACAGCCTCCCGCCACAAGCCGCACAGCCTCCCGCTGCTGCCGACCACACAGTCTCCCGCCACAAACCGCACAGCCTCCCGCTGCTGCCGACCACAGCCTCCCAACCGCACAGCCTCCTGCCTGAGCACACAGCCTCCTGCTGCTGCCAACCACACAGCCTCCTGCCAGAGCACACAGCCTCCTACTGCTGCCGACCACACAGCCTCCCGCCACAAACCGCACAGCCTCCCGCTGCTGCCGACCACAGCCTCCCAACCGCACAGCCTCCTGCCTGAGCACACAGCCTCCCGCTGCTGTCAACCACAGAGCCTCCCGCCACAGAGCACACAGCCTCCTACTGCTGCTGACCACACAGCCTCCCGCCAGAGCACACAGCCTCCTACTGCGGCCGACCATACAGCCTCCCGCCACAAGCCGCACAGCCTCCCGCTGTTGCCGACCGCACAACCTACCAACTGCACAGCCTCCCACCACAAGCTGCAGCTGCACGGCCTCCCGTCACAGAGAGCACAGCCTCCCGCCACAACTAACCCCAGACTTCCAACGCCGCCAACCACACAGCCTCCCACCAGAGCACACAGCCTCCCGCTGCCACCAACCACACAGCCTCCCGCTGCCACCAACCACACAGCCTTCCGCTGCCGCCGACCACACAGCCTCCCACCACCGCCGAGCACACAGCCTCCCGCCGCCGCCGACCACACAGCCTCCCGCTGCCAACAACCGCAGTCTCCCACCACCGCCGACCACACAGCCTCCCGCTGCCGCCGACCACACAGCCTCCCGTTGCCACCAACCGCACAGTCTCCCGCTGCCGCCGACCACACAGCCTCCCACCACCGCCGACCACACAGCCTCCCACCACCACCGACCGTTCAGCCTCCCGCCGGCGACGACCACACAGCTTCCCATACTGAGGACCCTCCTCTAACTGCATGCCCTCCCCTGAACACAGACCCTCCTCTGACTACACGACCTCCCTACCGGCCATAGACCTTCCTCCTCGCCCTCCCCATGGTCGATGGGAGCACTTTTTGCTCGGATCACAGTGGACTCCGAGGTGCGGAATAATCCACGGTCGGGGGAGGGGACGGCTGTGACAATCTTTGTTCCCATCTCTGCAGTCAGCGGGCCGTGACCGCTGCACCGACCATTAAACCCAACGACCATTAAACACAACACCAAGAGCAGGGATGGAAAATTCCAACCACAGGTCCAAGCCAGCGGCTTTCTGGGTAACTGACCTGGAGAGTTTGTTACAGTGTGTCGGTGCAGCTGGAACATTGGACAGGAGGGAGGCTTCTGCACTGACGCATTGCAACAAGCTGATCAGCTGTGTGAGCGAGACACGGATGCTTCCATTTATTGACAGTAAACGGGATTCAAGACAGAAGGAACCGAGAAACTTCCACAACTTTACAGAAATCAATGATTCAGATGGAGCCGCAGCGCCCCCCGCTGGACAGAGCAATCATTACCTTGTCATAAGGCTGGGAGCAGTGGGCTGCGGCCCCCCAAAATCCAGGAATCTCTGAAAAGGAATAGAGATCTCCATGTTATACATCACCAATGCTCGGATCCTCCAGTCACCTCCAGAGCTGCAGTCACTATTCTGCCATTACATCGTGTCTTATACTCCAGTCACCTCCAGAGCTGCAGTCACTATTCTGCTGTTACATCGTGTCTTATACTCCAGTCACCTCCAGAGCTGCAGTCACTATTCTGCTGTTACATATTAAGGGTCACCAATCTAACCCAAGAAGAGGTGCGAAACCGGCTAAATAAGATTAAAATAGATAAATCTCCGGGTCCGGATGGCATACACCCACGAGTACTAAGAGAACTAAGTAATGTAATAGATAAACCATTATTTCTTATTTTTAGTGACTCTATAGCGACAGGGTCTGTTCCGCAGGACTGGCGCATAGCAAATGTGGTGCCAATATTCAAAAAGGGCTCTAAAAGTGAACCTGGAAATTATAGGCCAGTAAGTCTAACCTCTATTGTTGGTAAAATATTTGAAGGGTTTCTGAGGGATGTTATTCTGGATTATCTCAATGAGAATAACTGTTTAACTCCATATCAGCATGGGTTTATGAGAAATCGCTCCTGTCAAACCAATCTAATCAGTTTTTATGAAGAGGTAAGCTATAGGCTGGACCACGGTGAGTCATTGGACGTGGTATATCTCGATTTTTCCAAAGCGTTTGATACCGTGCCGCACAAGAGGTTGGTACACAAAATGAGAATGCTTGGTCTGGGGGAAAATGTGTGTAAATGGGTTAGTAACTGGATTAGTGATAGAAAGCAGAGGGTGGTTATAAATGGTATAGTCTCTAACTGGGTCGCTGTGACCAGTGGGGTACCGCAGGGGTCAGTATTGGGACCTGTTCTCTTCAACATATTCATTAATGATCTGGTAGAAGGTTTACACAGTAAAATATCGATATTTGCAGATGATACAAAACTATGTAAAGCAGTTAATACAAGAGAAGATAGTATTCTGCTACAGATGGATCTGGATAAGTTGGAAACTTGGGCTGAAAGGTGGCAGATGAGGTTTAACAATGATAAATGTAAGGTTATACACATGGGAAGAAGGAATCAATGTCACCATTACACACTGAATGGGAAACCACTGGGTAAATCTGACAGGGAGAAGGACTTGGGGATCCTAGTTAATGATAAACTTACCTGGAGCAGCCAGTGCCAGGCAGCAGCTGCCAAGGCAAACAGGATCATGGGGTGCATTAAAAGAGGTCTGGATACACATGATGAGAGCATTATACTGCCTCTGTACAAATCCCTAGTTAGACCGCACATGGAGTACTGTGTCCAGTTTTGGGCACCGGTGCTCAGGAAGGATATAATGGAACTAGAGAGAGTACAAAGGAGGGCAACAAAATTAATAAAGGGGATGGGAGAACTACAATACCCAGATAGATTAGCGAAATTAGGATTATTTAGTCTAGAAAAAAGACGACTGAGGGGCGATCTAATAACCATGTATAAGTATATAAGGGGACAATACAAATATCTCGCTGAGGATCTGTTTATACCAAGGAAGGTGACGGGCACAAGGGGGCATTCTTTGCGTCTGGAGGAGAGAAGGTTTTTCCACCAACATAGAAGAGGATTCTTTACTGTTAGGGCAGTGAGAATCTGGAATTGCTTGCCTGAGGAGGTGGTGATGGCGAACTCAGTCGAGGGGTTCAAGAGAGGCCTGGATGTCTTCCTGGAGCAGAACAATATTGTATCATACAATTATTAGGTTCTGTAGAAGGACGTAGATCTGGGGATTTATTATGATGGAATATAGGCTGAACTGGATGGACAAATGTCTTTTTTCGGCCTTACTTACTAACTAACTAACTAACTACATCATGTCTTATCCTCCAGTCACCTCCAGAGCTGCACTCACTATTCCGCTGTTACATCGTGTCTTATACTCCAGTCACCTCCAGAGCTGCAGTCACTATTCTGCTGTTACATCGTGTCTTATACTCCAGTCACCTCCAGAGCTGCAGTCACTATTCTGCTGTTACATCATGTCTTATCCTCCAGTCACCAGTATCCCTCATGACTTCTCAGGGGATTTTCTAATATTTCACTTTGTCTCTGGTGATGTCACAGGGTGCTCCCCGGGATCCCCCCCATGTCTGGTGATGTCACAGAGATGCTCCTCGGGATCCCCCCCATGTCTGGTGATGTCACAGGGTGCTCCTCGGGATCCCCCCCATGTCTGGTGATGTCACAGAGATGCTCCCCGGGATCCCCCCCATGTCTGGTGATGTCACAGAGATGCTCCTCGGGATCCCCCCCATGTCTGGTGATGTCACAGGGTGCTCCCCGGGATCCCCCCATGTCTGGTGATGTCACAGGGTGCTCCTTGGGATCCCCCCCATGTCTGGTGATGTCACAGGGGTGCTCCCCGGGATCCCCCCCATGTCTGGGGATGTCACAGGGGTGCTCCCCAGGATCCCCCATGTCTGGGGATGTCACAGGGGTGCTCCCCGGGATCCCTCATGTCTGGTGATGTCACAGGGGTGCTCCCCGGGATCCCCCCATGTCTGGTGATGTCACAGGGGTGCGCCCCAGGATCCCCCCCATGTCTGGTGATGTCACAGGGGTGCTCCCCGGGATCCCCCCCATGTCTGGTGATGTCACAGGAGTGCTCCCCGGGATCCCCCCCATGTCCCTGGTGATGTCACAGGAGTGCTCACTGGGATCCCCCCCATGTCTGGTGATGTCACAGGGGTGCTCCCCAGGATCCCCCCCATGTCTGGTGATGTCACAGGGGTGCTCCCCAGGATCCCCCCCATGTCTGGTGATGTCACAGGGGTGCTCCCCGGGATCCCCCCCATGTCCCTGGTGATGTCACAGGGGTGCTCCCCGGGATCCCCCCATGTCTGGTGATGTCACAGGGTGCTCCCCGGGATCCCCCCCATGTCCCTGGTGATGTCACAGGGTGCTCCCCGGGATCCCCCCCATGTCCCTGGTGATGTCACAGGGATGCTCCCCGGGATCCCCCCCATGTCTGGTGATGTCACAGGGATGCTCCCCGGGATCCCCCCCATGTCTGGTGATGTCACAGGGATGCTCCCCGGGATCCCCCCCATGTCTGGTGATGTCACAGGGATGCTCCCCGGGATCCCCCCCATGTCTGGTGATGTCACAGGGGTGCTCCCCGGGATCCCCCCATGTCTGGTGTTGTCACAGGGTGCTCCCCGGGATCCCCCCCATGTCTGGTGATGTCACAGGGGTGCTCCCCGGGATCCCCCCATGTCTGGTGATGTCACAGGGTGCTCCCCGGGATCCCCCCCATGTCTGGTGATGTCACAGGGGTGCTCCCCGGGATCCCCCCCATGTCTGGTGATGTCACAGGGTGCTCCCCGGGATCCCCACCATGTCTGGTGATGTCACAGGGGTGCTCCCCGGGATCCCCACCATGTCTGGTGATGTCACAGGGTGCTCCCCGGGATCCCCAACATGTCTGGTGATGTCACAGGGTGCTCCCCGGGATCCCCCCATGCCTGGTGATGTCACAGGGGTGCTCCCCGGAATCCCCCCCATGTCCCTGGTGATGTCACAGGGGTGCTCCCCGGGATCCCCCCCATGTCCCTGGTGATGTCACAGGGTGCTCCCCGGGATCCCCCCCCATGTCTGGTGATGTCACAGGGGTGCTCCCCGGGATCCCCCATGTCTGGTGATGTCACAGGGGTGCTCCCCGGGATCCCCCCATGTCTGGTGATGTCACAGGGTGCTCCCCGGGATCCCCCCCATGTCTGGTGATGTCACAGGGTGCTCCCCGGGATCCTCCCCATGTCTGGTGATGTCACAGGGTGCTCCCCGGGATCCCCCCCATGTCTGGTGATGTCACAGGGTGCTCCCCAGGATCCCCACCATGTCTGGTGATGTCACAGGGGTGCTCCCCAGGATCCCCCCCATGTCTGGTGATGTCACAGGGTGCTCCCCAGGATCCCCCCCATGTCTGGTGATGTCACAGGGGTGCTCCCCGGCATCCCCCCATGTCTGGTGATGTCACAGGGGTGCTCCCCGGCATCCCCCCATGTCTGGTGATGTCACAGGGTGCTCCCCGGCATCCCCCCATGTCTGGTGATGTCACAGGGGTGCTCCCCGGGATCCCCCCCATGTCTGGTGATGTCACAGGGGTGCTCCCCGGGATCCCCCCATGTCTGGTGATGTCACAGGGTGCTCCCCGGGATCCCCCCATGTCTGGTGATGTCACAGGGGTGCTCCCCGGGATCCCCCCATGTCTGGTGATGTCACAGGGGTGCTCCCCGGGATCCCCCCCATGTCTGGTGATGTCACAGGGTGCTCCCCGGGATCCCCCCCATGTCTGGTGATGTCACAGGGGTGCTCCCCAGGATCCCCCCCATGTCTGGTGATGTCACAGGGTGCTCCCCAGGATCCCCCCATGTCTGGTGATGTCACAGGGTGCTCCCCGGGATCCCCCCCATGTCTGGTGATGTCACAGGGGTGCTCCCCGGGATCCCCCCCACCCCCCCATGTCTGGTGATGTCACAGGGTGCTCCCCGGGATCCCCCCCATGTCTGGTGATGTCACAGGGGTGCTCCCTGGGATCCCCCCCATGTCTGGTGATGTCACAGGGTGCTCCCCGGGATCCCCCCCATGTCTGGTGATGTCACAGGGTGCTCCCCAGGATCCCCCCCATGTCTGGTGATGTCACAGGGGTGCTCCCCGGGATCCCCCCATGTCTGGTGATGTCACAGGGGTGCTCCCCGGGATCCCCCCCATGTCTGGTGATGTCACAGGGTGCTCCCCAGGATCCCCCCCATGTCTGGTGATGTCACAGGGGTGCTCCCCGGGATCCCCCACATGTCCCCGGTGATGTCACAGGGTGCTCCCCGGGATCCCCCCCATGTCTGGTGATGTCACAGAGATGCTCCCCGGGATCCCCCCCATGTCTGGTGATGTCACAGGGTGCTCCCCGGGATCCCCATGTCTGGTGATGTCACAGGGGTGCTCCCCGGGATCCCCCCCATGTCCCTGGTGATGTCACAGGGTGCTCCCCGGGATCCCCCCCATGTCTGGTGATGTCACAGGGGTGCTCCCCGGGATCCCCCCATGTCTCTTGGTTTTGCTGCCAGTAGTGACTCACGTTATAGTGGGAGGACTGGTGAGAGGGATACGGCCATGGTGCAGACCCCTGACCGCTCCGAGCCGAGGAGCTGATCCCCGCATGCTGTCCTGAAGTGTTTCCAGCCTGCAGCCCCCCGGGCCCTTGGCTGCTCGGGGCCACCAATGCGAAGGCGTCATCCAGCAAAGACTGCATAGTCTGCCGCACCTCTTCAATGGACGGCTGAGGGGCCACGTACGGAGCCGGGAGGTGCGGAGCCGGGAGGTGCGGAGCCGGGAGGCGCGGGGGGGAGCCGGGATACTGGCCCAGCTCGGACACCGGAGTGGGGTTATCGGAGGGGATGTCCGGGTCAGACTGGAGAAAGACAAGCAAGTGTAATCTGTTATCAGCCAGATGCGCGGTGACTACATTACAATATGACGCTCACTGCCATCGTTTGTTCTCTGTTATCAGCCAGTGAGGTAGAGCCACACTACAGAACAACCTCCACATCTGTGGGTGATAACAGAGAACAACAGATTATATACCGGAGATTCACTCACCACATAGGCCGAGTTACTGACGCCGGGGGGCCTCTTGTAGGTTCCCTCGCTGTCTGTGGTAATTAGGCGATCTCGATCTGCATCCGGGGGGCTCGTGGACCCCTGCTGCTTACGACGTGGTTTTGGTGACCGTCTGGATCGTGAACTGGAAATTAAAAACACTCCATGCATAATCATTACCACATGCTGCTCGATCCCTTCCTCATGCTTTACACTGCAGCTCTGCTCCACCAGACAGCTGGAAACATCATCAGTGCCTCGGGGGAGGAGCCTCGGCTGGGGGAGGAGCCCAAATAAAAGCAGGAACCTCAACCGAGAAGGGGGGTAGGGGCCTGACCGAGAGGGAGGTGGGGGAGGGCGGAGCCTGAACGAGGGGGGCTGGGGGAGGGAAGAGCAGGAATAAGAGGAGGGAAAGGAAGGAGCCTTAACACGAGGGTTAGGAAGGGCGGAGCCTTAACAAGAGGGAGGGAGGAAGGGAGGAGCCTTAACACGAGGGTTAGGAAGGGCGGAGCCTTAACAAGATGGAGGAAGGGAGGAGCCTTAACACGAGGGTTAGGAAGGGAGGAGCCTTAACAAGATGGAGGAAGGAAGGGAGGAGCCTTAACAAGATGGAGGAAGGGAGGAGACTGAACAAGAGGAAGGAAGGGAGGAGCCTTAACAAGAGGGAGGAAGGGAGGAGCCTTAACAAGATGGAGGAAGGGAGGAGCCTTAACAAGATGGAGGAAGGGAGGAGACTGAACAAGAGGAAGGAAGGGAGGAGCCTTAACAAGAGGGAGGAAGGGAGGAGCCTTAACAAGATGGAGGAAGGGAGGAGCCTTAACAAGATGGAGGAAGGGAGGAGCCTTAAAACGAGGGTTAGGAAGGGAGGAGCCTTAACAAGAGGGAGGGAGGAATGGAGGAGCCTTAACAATATGGAGGAAGGGAGGAGACTGAACAAGAGGAAGGAAGGGAGGAGCCTTAACAAGAGGGAGGAAGGGAGGAGCCTTAACAAGATGGAGGAAGGGAGGAGCCTTAACAAGATGGAGAAAGGGAGGAGCCTTAACAAGATGGAGGAAGGAAGGGAGGAGCCTTAACAAGAGGGAGGAAGGGAGGAGCCTTAACAAGATGGAGAAAGGGAGGAGCCTTAACAAGATGGAGGAAAGGAGGAGCCTTAACAAGATGGAGGAAGGGAGGAGCCTTAACAAGATGGAGGAAGGGAGGAGCCTTAACAAGATGGAGGAAGGGAGGAGCCTTAACAAGATGGAGGAAGGAAGGGAGGAGCCTTAACAAGATGGAGGAAGGGAGGAGACTGAACAAGAGGAAGGAAGGGAGGAGCCTTAACAAGATGGAGGAAGGGAGGAGCCTTAACAAGATGGAGGAAGGGAGGAGCCTTAACAAGATGGAGGAAGGGAGGAGCCTTAACAAGATGGAGGAAGGGAGGAGCCTTAAAACGGGGGTTAGGAAGGGCGGAGCCTTAACAAGAGGGAGGGAGGAAGGGAGGAGCCTTAACAATATGGAGGAAGGGAGGAGACTGAACAAGAGGAAGGAAGGGAGGAGCCTTAACAAGATGGAGGAAGGGAGGAGCCTTAACAAGATGGAGAAAGGGAGGAGCCTTAACAAGATGGAGGAAGGGAGGAGCCTTAACAAGATGGAGGAAGGGAGGAGCCTTAACAAGATGGAGAAAGGGAGGAGCCTTAACAAGATGGAGGAAGGGAGGAGCCTTAACAAGATGGAGGAAGGGAGGAGCCTTAACAAGATGGAGGAAGGGAGGAGCCTTAACAAGAGGGAGGAGCCTTAACAAGAGGGAGGAAGGAGCCTTAACAAGAGGAAGGAGCCTTAACAAGAGGGAGGAAGGGAGGAGCCTTAACAAGAGGGAGGAAGGGAGGAGCCTTAACAAGAGGGAGAAAGGGAGGAGCCTTAACAAGAGGGAGAAAGGGAGGAGCCTTAACAAGAGGGAGAAAGGGAGGAGCCTTAACAAGAGGGAAGAGCCTTAACAAGAGGAAGGGAGGAGCCTTAAGAGGGAGGAGCCATAACAAGTGGGATGAAGGGAGGAGCCTTTACAAGAGGGAGGAAGGGAGGAGCCTTAACAAGATGGGGGAAGGGAGGAGCCTGAATGAGGGGAGGGGCCTGAATAAGAGGGGAATTGGCCTCAATGAGGGGGAGAAGCCAGAACAAGGGGGGAGCCTGAACAAGAGGGGGAGGGCGAGGAGCCCAAATCTAAGCATGAACCTCTACCATCCAGAAAACCTTAACCGGGGAGGGGTAGAGGGAAGCTGACCGGGAGGGGAGAAGAGCTTAAATGAGGGGGAAAGCAAGGAGTGTGAACGAGAGGGGGAACGGGAGAAGCCTGATCGAGTGGGGGAGGGGGGGAGCCTGAAAGAGTAGGGGAAATGTTGTGAATTCTGTGGCTGAATTCACTCCTGTGGTCACAAGTGGTACTGCAGCTTCTGAGCTTCCTCCCTCAGGTGTTCTGGTGAGCTCGTTAACTGCTTCATTACTTAACTCCGCCTGATGCTGCTATCCTTGCTCCTTGTCAATGTTTCAGTGTTGGATCTGAGCTTCTCCTGATTGTTCCTGTGACCTGCTGCTCTGTATAGCTAAGTGCCTTTTGCTTTTTTGTTGCTTTTTTTCTGTCCAGCTTGTCTTTTGTTTTGCTGGTAGCTCTGAGACGCAAAGGGTGTACCGCCGTGCCGTTAGTTCGGCACGGTGGGTTTTTTTTTTGCCCCCTTTGCGTGGTTTTGCTTTAGGGTTTTTTGTAGACTGCAAAGTTCGCTTTACTGTCCTCGCTCTGTCCTAGAATATCGGGCCCCACTTTGCTGAATCTATTTCATCCCTACGTTTTGTCTTTTCATCTTACTCACAGTCATTATATGTGGGGGGCTGCCTTTTCCTTTGGGGAATTTCTCTGGGGCAAGTCAGGCCTATTTTTCTATCTTCAGGCTAGCTAGTTTCTTAGGCTGTGCCGAGTTGCCTAGGTAGTTGTTAGGCGCAATCCACAGCCACTTTTAGTTGTGTTTAGGATAGGATCAGGTGTGCAGTCTACAGAGTTTCCACGTCTCAGAGCTCGTTCTTGTATTTTTGGGTATTTGTCAGATCACTGTGTGCGCTCTGATCGCTAAGCACACTGTGTTTCTGGATTGCCTTCATAACACCTGTCATTAGCAAACATAACAGTACAAGGAGCCAAACTAATGATTCTCAATAGAGGGAAAGAAAAAGTTCTGACATCACTTTTTTTTTTCCCCTAGACATTTGGGTGATTCTGGACACAGGTGTGGACATGGATATTCAGGGTCTGTGCTCTTCAATGGATAATCTCGTTATAAATGTACAAAAAATTCAAGATACTATTGATCAGAAATCTATGTTAGAACCAAGAATTCCTATTCCTGATTTGTTTTTTGGAGATAGAACTAAGTTTCTAAGTTTCAAAAATAATTGTAAGCTATTTCTGGCCTTGAAACCTCATTCTTCTGGTAATCCTATTCAACAGGTTTTGATTATTATTTCTTTTTTGCGCGGCGACCCTCAAGACTGGGCATTTTCTCTTGCGCCAGGAGACCCTGCATTGAGTAGTGTCGATGCGTTTTTCCTGGCGCTCGGATTGCTGTACGATGAGCCTAATTCAGTGGATCAGGCTGAGAAAAATTTGCTGGCTTTGTGCCAGGGTCAGGATGATATAGAAATATATTGTCAGAAATTTAGGAAATGATCAGTACTCACTCAGTAGAATGAATCTGCGCTGGCAGCTTTGTTCAGAAAGGGTCTCTCTGAGGCTCTTAAGGATGGTGGGATTTCCTATGCCTGCTGGTTTGAATGAGTCTTTGTCTTTGGCCATTCAGATCGGTCGACGCTTGCGTGAGCGTAAATCTGTGCACCATTTGGCGGTACTGCCTGAGGTTAAACCTGAGCCTATGCAGTGCGATAGGACTATGACTAGAGTTGAACGGCAGGAATACAGACGTCTGAATGGGCTGTGTTTCTACTGTGGTGATTCCACTCATGCTATTTCTGATTGTCCTAAGCGCACTAAGCGGTCCGCTAGGTCTGCCGTCATTGGTACTGTACAGTCCAAATTCCTTCTGTCCATTACCTTAATGTGCTCTTTGTCGTCGTTTTCTGTCATGGCGTTTGTGGATTCAGGCGCTGCCCTGAATCTGATGGATTTGGATTATGCTAAACGTTGTGGGTTTTTCTTGGAGCCTTTGCGGTGTCCTATTCCATTGAGAGGAATTGATGCTACACCTTTGGCCAAGAATAAACCTCAATACTGGGCCCAGCTGACCATGTGCATGGCTCCTGCACATCAGGAAGTTATTCGCTTTCTGGTGCTACATAATCTGCATGATGTGGTCGTGTTGGGGTTGCCATGGCTACAAACCCATAATCCAGTATTGGATTGGAATTCCATGTCGGTATCCAGCTGGGGTTGTCAGGGGGTACATGGTGATGTTCCATTTTTGTCGATTTCGTCATCCACCCCTTCTGAGGTCCCAGAGTTCTTGTCTGATTATCAGGATGTATTTGAAGAGCCCAAGTCCGATGCCCTACCTCCGCATAGGGATTGTGATTGTGCTATCGATTTGATTCCTGGTAGTAAATTCCCTAAGGGTCGTTTATTTAATTTATCCGTGCCCGAACACGCCGCTATGCGTAGTTATGTGAAGGAATCCCTGGAGAAGGGACATATTCGCCCATAGTCATCACCACTGGGAGCAGGGTTCTTCTTTGTAGCCAAGAAGGATGGTTCGCTGAGACCGTGTATTGATTACCGCCTTCTTAATAAGATCACTGTTAAATTTCAGTATCCCTTGCCATTGTTATCTGACTTGTTTGCTCGGATTAAGGGGGCTAGTTGGTTCACTAAGATAGATCTTCGTGGTGCGTATAATCTGGTGAGAATCAGGCAAGGAGATGAATGGAAAACTGCATTTAATACGCCCGAGGGTCATTTTGAGTATCTAGTGATGCCGTTCGGACTTGCCAATGCTCCATCTGTGTTTCAGTCTTTTATGCATGACATCTTCCGTGAGTATCTGGATAAATTCCTGATTGTTTACTTGGATGACATTTTGATCTTCTCAGATGATTGGGAGTCTCATGTGAAGCAGGTCAGAATGGTTTTTCAGGTCCTGCGTGCTAACTCTTTGTTTGTGAAGGGATCAAAGTGTCTCTTCGGTGTGCAGAAAGTTTCATTTTTGGGGTTCATCTTTACCCCTTCTACTATCGAGATGGATCCAGTTAAGGTCCAAGCCATCCAGGATTGGATTCAGCCGACATCTCTGAAAAGTCTGCAAAAGTTCCTGGGCTTTGCTAATTTTTATCGTCGCTTCATCTGTAATTTTTCTAGCATTGCCAAACCATTGACCGATTTGACCAAGAAGGGTGCTGATTTGGTTAATTGGTCTTCTGCTGCTGTGGAAGCTTTTCAGGAGTTGAAGCGTCGTTTTTGTTCTGCCCCTGTGTTGTGTCAGCCAGATGTTTCTCTTCCGTTCCAGGTCGAGGTTGATGCTTCTGAGATTGGAGCAGGGGCGGTTTTGTCACAGAGAGGTTCTGATTGCTCAGTGATGAAACCATGTGCTTTCTTTTCCAGGAAGTTTTCGCCCGCTGAGCGTAATTATGATGTGGGCAATCGAGAGTTGCTGGCCATGAAGTGGGCATTCGAGGAGTGGCGTCATTGGCTTGAAGGAGCTAAGCATCGCGTGGTGGTATTGACTGATCATAAGAACTTGACTTATCTCGAGTCTGCCAAGCGCTTGAATCCTAGACAGGCCCGTTGGTCGTTATTTTTTGCCCGCTTCGACTTTGTGATTTCGTACCTTCCGGGCTCTAAAAATGTGAAGGCGGATGCTCTGTCTAGGAGTTTTGTGCCCGACTCTCCGGGTTTATCTGAGCCAGCGGGTATCCTCAAGGAAGGAGTCATTGTGTCTGCCATCTCCCCTGATTTGCGGCGGGTGCTGCAAAAATTTCAGGCGAATAAACCTGATCGTTGTCCAGCAGAGAAACTGTTCGTCCCTGATAGGTGGACTAATAAACTTATCTCTGAACTTCATTGTTCGGTGTTGGCTGGTCATCCTGGAATCTTTGGTACCAGAGAGTTAGTGGCTAGATCCTTCTGGTGGCCATCTCTGTCACGGGATGTACGTACTTTTGTGCAGTCCTGTGGGATTTGTGCTAGGGCTAAGCCCTGCTGTTCTCGTGCCAGTGGGTTGCTTTTGCCCTTGCCGGTCCCAAAGAGGCCTTGGACACATATTTCGATGGATTTCATTTCTGACCTTCCCGTTTCTCAAAAGATGTCAGTCATTTGGGTGGTCTGTGATCGCTTTTCTAAAATGGTCCATCTGGTGCCCTTGGCTAAATTGCCTTCCTCCTCTGATTTGGTACCTTTGTTCTTTCAGCATGTGGTTCGGTTGCATGGCATTCCTGAGAATATTGTTTCTGACAGAGGTTCCCAGTTTGTTTCAAGGTTTTGGCGAGCCTTTTGTGGTAGGATGGGCATTGACCTATCCTTTTCCTCGGCTTTCCATCCTCAGACTAATGGCCAGACCGAACGAACCAATCAGACCTTGGAAACATATCTGAGATGTTTTGTTTCTGCAGACCAGGATGATTGGGTGTCCTTTTTGCCGTTGGCTGAGTTCGCCCTTAATAATCGGGCCAGCTCGGCTACCTTGGTTTCTCCATTTTTTTGCAATTCTGGGTTCCATCCTCGTTTCTCTTCAGGACAGGTTGAGTCTTCGGACTGTCCTGGTGTGGATTCTGTGGTGGATAGGTTGCAGCAGATCTGGACTCAGGTAGTGGACAATTTGATCTTGTCCCAGGAGAAAGCTCAACTTTTCGCTAATCGCAGACGCCGTGTGGGTCCCCGACTTCGTGTTGGGGATCTGGTTTGGTTATCTTCTCGTCATATTCCTATGAAGGTTTCCTCTCCTAAATTTAAACCTCGTTTTATTGGTCCATATAGGATTTCTGAGGTTCTCAATCCTGTGTCTTTTCGTTTGACCCTCCCAGACTCCTTTTCCATACATAATGTATTCCATAGGTCGTTGTTGCGGAGATACGTGGCACCTATGGTTCCATCTGTTGAGCCTCCTGCCCCGGTTTTGGTGGAGGGGGAATTGGAGTATATTGTGGAGAAGATTTTGGATTCTCGTGTTTCTAGACGGAAACTCCAGTATCTGGTTAAATGGAAGGGTTATGCTCAGGAAGATAATTCCTGGGTTTTTGCCTCTGATGTTCATGCTTCCGATCTTGTTCGTGCCTTTCATGCGGCTCATCCTGGTCGGCCTGGAGGCTCTGGTGAGGGTTCGGTGACCCCTCCTCAAGGGGGGGGTACTGTTGTGAATTCTGTGGCTGAATTCACTCCTGTGGTCACAAGTGGTACTGCAGCTTCTGAGCTTCCTCCCTCAGGTGTTCTAGTGAGCTCGTTAACTGCTTCATTACTTAACTCCGCCTGATGCTGCTATCCTTGCTCCTTGTCAATGTTTCAGTGTTGGATCTGAGCTTCTCCTGATTGTTCCTGTGACCTGCTGCTCTGTATAGCTAAGTGCCTTTTGCTTTTTTGTTGCTTTTTTTCTGTCCAGCTTGTCTTTTGTTTTGCTGGTAGCTCTGAGACGCAAAGGGTGTACCGCCGTGCCGTTAGTTCGGCACGGTGGGTTTTTTTTTTGCCCCCTTTGCGTGGTTTTGCTTTAGGGTTTTTTGTAGACTGCAAAGTTCGCTTTACTGTCCTCGCTCTGTCCTAGAATATCGGGCCCCACTTTGCTGAATCTATTTCATCCCTACGTTTTGTCTTTTCATCTTACTCACAGTCATTATATGTGGGGGGCTGCCTTTTCCTTTGGGGAATTTCTCTGGGGCAAGTCAGGCCTTTTTTTCTATCTTCAGGCTAGCTAGTTTCTTAGTCTGTGCCGAGTTGCCTAGGTAGTTGTTAGGCGCAATCCACAGCCGCTTTTAGTTGTGTTTAGGATAGGATCAGGTGTGCAGTCTACAGAGTTTCCACGTCTCAGAGCTCGTTCTTGTATTTTTGGGTATTTGTCAGATCACTGTGTGCGCTCTGATCGCTAAGCACACTGTGTTTCTGGATTGCCTTCATAACACCTGTCATTAGCAAACATAACAGGGAAAGCCTGAATGAGAGGGGTGAGGGGAGGAGCCTGGAAGAGTGGGGGAAAGCCTGAACAAGAGGGGGAAGAGAGAGGCCTTAACAAGAGGGGTGAGGGTAGGAGCCTGAATGAGAGGGGTGAGGGGAGGAGCCTGAACGAGGGGTGAGGGGAGGAGCATGAACGAGGGGTGAGGGGAGGAGCCTGAACGAGGGGTGAGGGGAGGAGCCTGAACGAGGGGTGAGGGGAGGAGCCTGAACGAGAGGGGTGAGAGGAGGAGCCTGAATGAGAGGGGTGAGGGGAGGAGCCTGAACGAGGGGTGAGGGGAGGAGCCTGAACGAGGGGTGAGGGGAGGAGCCTGAACGAGGGGTGAGGGGAGGAGCCTGAACGAGAGGGGTGAGGGGAGGAGCCTGAACGAGAGGGGTGAGGGGAGGAGCCTGAACGAGAGGGGTGAGGGGAGGAGCCTGAACGAGGGGTGAGGGGAGGAGCCTGAACGAGAGGGGTGAGGGGAGGAGCCTGAACGAGAGGGGTGAGGGGAGGAGCCTGGAAGAGTGGGGGAAAGCCTGAACAAAAGGGGAAGAGAGAAGCCTTAGCAAGAGGGGTGAGGGGAGGAGCCTGAACGAGAGGGGTGAGGGGAGGAGCCTGAACGAGAGGGGTGAGGGGAGGAGCCTGAATGAGTGGGTGGGTGGTAGCCTGAAAGTAGGGGGGGGCGCTTAACTGGGCGGGCAAGGGGGAAAGAGTCTACACAGAAGGCGTCAAAAGGGACAACAAGTGTTTGAGGTTGTTCGCGGTCTCAGCAGGTGGAGGAGTTCAGTGTCACCTCTTGCGCGGCTCTATGAACACAGTTGGGACGCCCAGCACGGGGTCCAGGATCTTATCGAACTGCATCTGTGCCCTGCGGTACATGCGCTGCCGCTCCTTGGTGTCCGTCATGCCCACCACGTCCACCAGGGGGAACTCGTAGTGCCCCTTCCTCTTGGCGCGCAGTCGGATCTTATTGCGGTGATGCTCGATCTCCGACTTGTGCCGTAACGTGGTCTGAATCTGCGCAGAACAGAGATGAGACGTCAGGGGCCACAGGCGCCACAACTACAGAGCGGCCGTCTCTTGCGCTATGGTTCCCCAAGGTGCTTTACTGGTTCTCCGCTCTGTCAGCTGCAGAGCGTCGCTCCTGTCTGTTTACCTTATTTGCCTCCACTTCCCGCTCCGCCGTGGACAGCCCATGCATGGGCAGAGCCGCCATCGGCTGCATGGCGATGAGCTGAATCTTGCTGGGCAGCCGCCGGCTGGCCTCGGAGGAACGCGACATGCGATCGACGTGTTCAAAGATGGACGCCGAGGAGTGCTGCTCGGGCCCGCTGCCCAACGCCGGGATCTCTGCCGGGAATGACGTTACAATGTACAGGACGCTACCGGATATCCAGTGATATCACAAGACCCAACCCACTAAACTTACCCCCTTTACCGGTGGGTCGCAGTCTGGTTTCCTGCGGTGGAGCGGAGGGTCTTGGACCCTCCTCTCCAGACTCCTTCCCGCTGGATGGTTCGCTGGCAGTGGATCCTGCGTCGGAGGGGGTGACCCTACTGGATGAAGTATAGAAATATCAAAACTATCTGACATCCTGGCCCCCCCCCCCGAGCAGCCTGTAGCCCCCCCCCCCCCCCCCCCCCCGAGCAGAATGGAGCCCCCAAGCAGAATAAAGCCCCCCAAGCGGCCTGGAGCCCAGAGAGCAGAATGGAGCCCCCCGAAGCAGCTTGGAGCCCCCCAGAGCAGCCTGGAGCCCCCCAGAGCAGCCTGGAGCCCCCCTCCCCGAGCAGCCTGGAGCCCCCCTCCCCGAGCAGCCTGGAGCCCCCCTCCCCGAGCAGCCTGGAGCCCCCCTCCCCGAGCAGCCTGGAGCCCCCCCCCCGAGCAGCCTGGAGCCCCCAGAGCAGCCTGACACTCCTCACCTGCTGCGATGGCGACCGATCTTGTTGGGTTTAGTGGAGCACTTGGACCTGGGGGTCGGGATGTCGCCATTTTCAGAGGGAGTGGAATCTTTGAGAGGCCCATGCAGCACCGGAGGGGGCGGCTCATGCACCACCAGAACCTCATCTTTATTGTGCTGTCCCAGGTGCTGCTTGGCAAAGTCAAAGCCTTTAACGTTGGGAGCCTGGAGCTGCTGACAATCAGAGTCACGTGATCAGCAAGGACAGAGGTGACCACAGGAGCAGACATTAGGGTGGGACCAGTGACCCCGCTCTCACCTTCTGTCTCTGCTGTAAGTTGCTTATGGTGTCGGGCTGGAAGTCCAGCTTGTCCGTGCGGCACAACTTCCAGTACAGGATGACGATGATGACGGTCACCACCAGCACCGGCACAGCCACTCCAACGATGATCCACAGGTTCTGCGCCTGCCGATCCGCCTCTGCCGGCTGGTTAAGAGCTGCAGAGACAGGGGAGACCTGAGTCCCGGGCGGAGGCGGCTCATTGCTGCCGCCTCCATCACTAACCCGTCACTCACGTTGTGCCACCACGCCCTGTAGGCGATACCCCAGGATGATGGCCGCTCGCTGGATGTTCACCTCGTTAATCAGACTGGAGGCCTTGTCTGCAGCCAAGCGCACGCCGTACTGATCCTCGATAAAGTACACCAGCTGGACCGGGTCATCCTGACCATCGAGACGGGAGACATTGACCACCTGCGGGGAAATAGAGTGTGACGAGGGTCAAGCTCCGCCCCCGACGGTGACATCACTGATACCACAATGTCAGCACCACCCCCTACTGGTGACACTCATGTCAAAGCCCCGCCTCCTACTGGTGACATCACTCATTATGTCAAAGCCCCACCTCCTACTGGTGACATCACTTAAGTATTATGTCACAGCCCCACCCCCCTACTGGTGACACCACTGATATAACAATGCCACAGCCCCAACCCCTAGTGGTGACATCACTGATATATTGTCAAAGCCCCGCCTCCTACTAGTGACATCACTCATATAATGTCAAAGCCCGCCTTCATTGACTGCAAGCAATAATCTTCATTAACAGAAATAAACACGTGAATTAGATCACTGTGTGTAATGACTATAGAATATAGGAGATTCACTTTTTGTACAAGAACTGAAATAAATTCACTTTGAAATTCTCATTTTGTGAGCAGCTCCTGCATGTATGTCACAGCCCCGTCCCCTACTGGTGACATCACTGATGTATAATGTCACAGTCGCGCCCCTGCCGATGACGTCATTCATATAATGTTGTTACAGTCCCGCCCCTGCTGATGTCATTCATATGTTGTCGCTGTCCCAACCCTGCTGATGACATCATTCATATGTTGTCACAGTCCCGCCCCTGCTGATGAAGTCATTCATGTTGTTGCAGTCCTACCCCTGCTGATGACGTCATTCATATAATGTTGTTACAGTCCCGCCACTGCTGATGTCATTCATATGTTGTCGCTGTCCCGCCCCTGCTGATGACATCATTCATATGTTGTCTCAGTCCCGCCCCTGCTGACGAAGTCATTCATGTTGTTGCAGTCCCACCCCTGCTGATGGCGTTATTCATATAATCACAGTCCCGCCCCTGCTGATGTCATTCATATGTTGTCAGAGTCCCACCCCTGCTGATGACATCATTCATGTTGTTGCAGTCCTGCCCCTGCTGATGACGTAATTCATATAATGCTGTTACAGTCCCGCCCCTGCTCATGACGTCATTCATATTATGTTGTTACGGTCCCCGCCCCTGCTGACGTAATTCATATAATGTTACAGTCCCGCCCCTGCTGATGAAATCATTCATATGTTGGCACAGTCCCGCCTCTGCTGACGTCATCATTCATATACTGTTACAGTCCCGCCCCTGCTGATGACATCACTGGCTTTCCGCTCACCTGTACTGTGGTGCTCCCAGCGTAGCTCGCCCTCTTCCACCGGCGTTTTTGTGATGTGGCCTCGCTGATGATCTGGGCGAGTTTCCGCTCCATCTCGGTCTGGAACGTCTCGTCCTGCAGCTGCTGCTCCTGGACTCCGAGCAGAACTGACAAGAAGAGAGAGATCAGACACGCGGAAGTGACAGGCGCAGCGCTGGTGGACGTGCAGAGAGGGCACCCAGCAGCACAGAGTGTTACAGGAGCGGCGGGTGTGACACCATGCAACAGAGTTACATAGTAAGAGAAAGAATCCCAGCAGCACAGAGTATTTCAGGAAGGGAGCGATCTGATATTGCAGGAAGCTCCATACTTAACATTACACTACAAGCGCAGGGTAGAGCAGCAGCACAGAGTATTTATGGAGAGGAGTGAGGTGCAGTGACCGTTCTACTTACTTGTCCGGAGCCAGGAATCCTTCAGGAGTGGGGAGATGTCGAGCTGAGGATACGTGGACGCTGGGTGGAAAACACAGAAACAAAGTCACCGACTACCGCGCAGACCGTGACTACTGCGTGTGGTTGTCAGATCGCCGCCCTCCCATCACAGCACTATAGTACCGGTGCCCGTATCTCCGGCCCAGGATCTCTACTTGCTGTCAGTGAATGGGAGCGATCAGCATCAATGACAACTCTTCTCACACCGCAGGAAGGGGGCAGTAGTCCTGATGGAGAGGGTGGGGTCCTGATGGAGGGGGCTGGGGTCCTGATCTAGGGGGCCGTAATAGCTCTGATCGAGGGGGCCACAATCCTGATCGAGGGAGGGTAGTCCTGATCGAGGGGGTTACACAGTGGAATGTAAAAGTTTGGGCACCCCTGGTCAAAATTCCTGTTATTATGAACAGTTAAGTTGAAGATGAAAATCTCTGAAAGGCCTGAAGATACACATTGCCTTTTTTTTTGAGGAAATCTACATATTTTTATCTTTTACACTGCAAAAATTACAAAAAGCAAAATGGGACTGTCACGGATCCCTTCTCTGTGGTGTCACTAATTTGTCACGTACCCGCTCTCAGCACGTGACTTGGGGTTGTGCCTGCAAGGGTTAATCTATCTCCCCTCTCAGTCCAGCATTCAAACTATGTCCTATGCTGTAATGGGAGCATAAATCACACACCGACCCAGGCCACACACCCGCTCATACACGCTGCCACCACTCACCGAATACATGGGCGCTGGGTCCCGGACTATTAATACCAATAATGTCTACCACTCATAAGGCTCACACACCTTTAGGCTATGGATTCTTTTAGAACATTCAAGGTTCAACTTGTTAAAGTTTTAAACTTTAATACAAAAAGGTTCAGTGCTTACAGTAAGAAAAGGTATAAAAATATGATAATAAAAAGACATACAACTTATGCAAAACAGTATAAAAATAAACAGGAGAAACTTACATAAATTATTTAACTGGTAGTCTGCTTTCTGCTTCCTGAGGGTAGGACGAATGTAGATTGGATCACACCAGCTTCTCAGGCTGCCCCCATTATGTGAACACAATTCTCTGTATACAGCCCTTTTTATAGCTTTGGTCTGGAGGTCAGGTTTCTAGACCAGCCCCTCAGGTAAATATCATAATTGCTTGTTTTTTGATTGGACCACAGCCACGCCCCCAATGAATATATTATCTTCTCCTGAGATCCTCACAGAGATACTATCAGGCCGTAATTAACATCTCTCTTGCAAGAGCTAGGAGGTGTCAAATGTTATCTTTCTTCTTGGCTTCCAGCAGGACCCCTGGTGAGATTGGAGACAGAAGTCTACTTGTCCCTGGAAATACATATTAACACCTGGGGGCGAACTGCAGCTTTTCTAGACAGATGTAACATTATTGCCAGACTAGAGTCTTCCTATTCTTGTGTGAGGGATTTCCCTCCCTTCTTCCTTGGAGAATTCCTCCAGTTCTGTGAGACTCGTGGGTCGTCTTCCTTCCTCTGCTATTTTCAGGTGTAGCCACAGATTGTCAATGATGTTAGATCAGGGGACTGTGAGGGCCATTGTAAACCCCTCATCTTGCACCTTTTGAGGTCGTGTATTGTGACGTGTGTTTAGGAACATTCTCCATGTGTAGAAGCCATCCTCTTCTCATCTTCCCCTTTTTTACAGATTGTGTTAGGTTTGCACCAAGAATTTGTTGAATTCTCATTGAATCCATTCTTCCCAGTACCCGAGAAATGTTCCCCCTACCATTGGCTGCAGCACAGCCCCAAAAGCATGATTGATCCACCCACATGCTTAATGGTTGGCGTGATGTTCTTATCCTGAAATCCTGGCCCTTTTTTCTACACACATACCTCTGATCATTGTGGCCCCAGATTTCTATTTTATCCTCATTGTCCACAGGACTTGTTTCCATAATGTATCAAGCTTGTCAAGATTTTCTTTTGCATACTTCTGACACTGAATTTTATGGTGAGGACACAGGAGAGGTTTTCTTCTGATGACTCTTCAATGAAGGCCATATTTGTGCAGGTGTCTCTGAACAGTAGAACAATGTACCACAACTCCAGAGTCTGATAAGTTTTTCTGTAGGTCTTCGGCAGTCAACGGGGCGGTCTGATTTGCCTCTCTTGCAATCCTAAGAGCAGCTCTCACTGAAATTTTGCTTGGTCTTCCAGACATTATCGTGACCGCCACTGTTCCTGGTAACGGCCATTTTTTAATTACATTTTGATTTGTGGAAAGGGCAACTTGTGAACACTTTATCGTCTTATAGGTTTCTCCTGCTTTGTGGGTCTCCGACACTCTCGGAGTGCTCAGCAGCTGCTTAAAAGACCCCATGACTGCTGGTTTTTGGCGCAAGGTTAGTGGAGGCTGGGTTTTTATAAAGCTGGGAAATTTCCATCATCTGGCCTTTCCTAACGATGATAGTGAACGAGTCATAACCCTAACAGGCTAATTAAGGCTGAACTCTCGGTCAAAGTTACTGGAGAACAAAAATCTCCAGGGGAGCCAAAACTTTTGCATCAGCCCATTTTCCTTTTCGGAAATTTAAAAGTGTGAAAAAATGACAATATACAGCTCTGGCAAAAATGAAGAGACCACCACATCACATCCCTGTCATGGCCGCCCAATCTCCAGACCTGAACCCCACTGAAAACCTCTGGAATGTAATCAGGAGGATGATGGATAGTCACAAGACATCACACAGAGAAGAACGGCCGACATTATTGTACCAGGAGCAGTGAGAGACTGGAGGAAAGCTGCCGAGACGCAGGGAGCTGGGATTAACAATCATGGTTATTCCACACAATATTGATTTCTGATCTCTTCCTGGGATAAAACATTAGTATTGTTGTTTCTAAATCATTAGGAGCTTGGGGTTTTTTGCATTATTTGAGGTCTGAATTTTTTTGTTATTTTGACCATTTCTCATTTTCAGAAAATAAATACAAAATGTATTGCTGGGAACTTCGGAGACATGTAGTCAGTAGTTCATAGAATAAAAGAACAATTTACATTTTACTCAAAAATATAAAGAGGAAAATCAGACAAACTGAACATTCTGCAGGGGTCTCTTCATTTTTGCCAGAGCTGTATATTTGTTTTTGAGTAAAATACAACAGACATGTGTTCTGCAACCTGCTTACCTGTTCATAATAACAGTAATTGTGACCAGGGTGCACAAACTTTTACATGCCACTGTAGCCCTGGAGTAGGGGGTTGTACAGTACCCGATCCCTATAGTAGTTCTTCTGCTTTTGGTGTCCATGACAGTGGAGGGAAGAATTACATCACTCCGCAGCGCGTCACCTCCAGAGCTGCACTCACTATTCTGCTGTTACATCATGTCTTATCCTCCAGTCACCTCCAGAGCTGCAGTCACTATTCTGCTGTTACATCATGTCTTATCCTCCAGTCACCTCCAGAGCTGCACTCACTACTCTGCTGTTACATCATGTCTTATCCTCCAGTCACCTCCAGAGCTGCACCCACTATTCTGCTGTTACATCATGTATTATCCTCCGGTCACCTCCAGAGCTACACTCACTATTCTGCTGTTACATCATGTCTTAACCTCCAGAGCTGCACTCACTATTCTGCTGTTACATCATGTATTATCCTCCAGTCACGTCCAGAGCTGCACTCACTATTCTGCTGTTACATCGTGTCTTATCCTCCAGTCACCTCCAGAGCTGCACTCACTATTCTGCAGTTACATCACGCCTTATCCTCCAGAGCTGCAGTCCCTATTGTGGTGTTACATCATGTCTTATCCTCCGGTCACCTCCAGAGCTGCACTCACTATTCTGCAGTCACATCATGTCTTATCCTCCAGTCACCTCCAGAGCTGCACTCACTATTCTGCAGTCACATCACGCCTTATTCTCCAGTCACCTCCAGAGCCGCAGTCACATCTCGCCTTATCCTCCAGTCACCTCCAGAGACGCAGTCACATCTCGCCTTATCCTCCAGTCACTCCAGAGCTGAACTCACTATTCTGCAGTCACATCTCGCCTTATCCTCCAGTCACTCCAGAGCTGCACTCACTACTCTGCTGTTACATCATGTCTTATCCTCCAGTCACCTCCAGAGCTGCACTCACTATTCTGCTGTTACATCATGTATTATCCTCCGGTCACCTCCAGAGCTGCACTCACTATTCTGCTGTTACATCATGTCTTATCCTCCAGTCACCTCCAGAGCTGCACTCACTATTCTGCTGTTACATCATGTCTTATCCTCCAGTCACCTCCAGAGCTGCAGTCACATCTCGCCTTATCCTCCAGTCACCTCCAGAGCTGCGGACAGCCCAGGCCGTCAGTAGGGTGTGCACACTCACGCTCGGCGATCTGCTTCACAGGGAACCCCAGGAAGAAGCTGAACTCCACCAGGCTCAGGTTGCGCAGTTGGCCGCTGACGTCGGAGCCGTTGATGAAGCCGCCGCGCTCCCGCACCGCGTAGGTGACGGTCACTGGGGCCTTCCCGCTCCCGAGCCGCGAGGCGCTGATGTTCACCACCTGCAGGACGGCCAATACACGTGACAGCCCCGCCCCCTTATTGAAGCAGCGCTGCAGGGTAAAGCCGGGGGTCACCGAGCACAGCACTCACCTGGACGGTGAAATTCGCGCTCTCCTGGCGCAGTCTCCGGGCCTCGGACAGCGCCAGCGTTAACCCTTTCTGCATCTGTTCACTAAACGTGCAGAGTCTGATGTCCACAGACTGCGGCACAAATTGCAGCACTGCAGGTGGGAAGATGGCGCTGCCGTCAGAAAGGTGAGATGCAGTGTGGGGGCGCGGCATGCTGGGAGTTGTAGTACAGTCTTACCGGTCTGGACGTGGAACCTCAGATCTATCCCCATGAATGTGGTCTGCAGGGAAAGGATGGGGGGAAATCTTCCCATCACAAGACCACTCAGGACGCCATCAACGGCGATGGCGGTGTACACGAGCGGCCCGGACGTCACCATGAACGAGTAGCTGTCCGCCATGGAAAAGACCTGCGAGCAAGAGAACGAAACAGAACATCACCGCGGGCACAACCGTATGTCCTGCAGTACCAGCGCCCACCTGCAGGGGTCACCTCCTGCACCTCAGAATACAATGCAACCAGCTCATAGGCCGGAATAAGGGTCGGACGGGTCCACTACGGGATTATAATCCGGAACCTCAACCCCCACACCGTCCCTCTCCGAGGCTACCTCTGTACCGTGCTGTAACCCCCACGCCGTCCCTCTCCGAGGCTACCTCTGTACCGTGCTGTAACCCCCACACCGTCCCTCTCCGAGGCTACCTCTGTACCGTGCTGTAACCCCAACACCGTCCCTCTCCGAGGCTACCTCTGTACCGTGCTGTAACCCCCACACCGTCCCTCTCCAAGGCTACCTCTGTACCGTGCTGTAACCCCCACACCGTCCCTCTCCAAGGCTACCTCTGTACCGTGCTGTAACCCCCACACCCGTCCCTCTCCAAGGCTACCTCTGTACCGTGCTGTAACCCCCACACCGTCCCTCTCTGAGGTTACCTCTGTACCGTGCTGTAACCCCCACACCGTCCCTCTCCGAGGTTACCTCTGTACCGTGCTGTAACCCCCACACCCGTCCCTCTCCGAGGCTACCTCTGTACCGTGCTGTAACCCCCACACCGTCCCTCTCCGAGGCTACCTCTGTACCGTGCTGTAACCCCCACGCCGTCCCTCTCCGAGGCTACCTCTGTACCGTGCTGTAACCCCCACACCCGTCCCTCTCCGAGGCTACCTCTGTACCGTGCTGTAACCCCCACACCGTCCCTCTCTGAGGTTACCTCTGTACCGTGCTGTAACCCCCACACTAGCCCTCTCTGAGGTTACCTCTATACCGTGCTGTAACCCCCACACCGTCCCTCTCCGAGGCTACCTCTGTACCGTGCTGTAACCCCCACACCGTCCCTCTCCGAGGCTACCTCTGTACCGTGCTGTAACCCCCACGCCGTCCCTCTCCGAGGCTACCTCTGTACCGTGCTGTAACCCCCACGCCGTCCCACTCCGAGGCTACCTCTGTACCGTGCTGTAACCCCCACACCGTCCCTCTCCGAGGCTACCTCTGTACCGTGCTGTAACCCCCACACCGTCCCTCTCCGAGGCTACCTCTGTACCGTGCTGTAACCCCCACACCGTCCCTCTCCGAGGCTACCTCTGTACCGTGCTGTAACCCCCACACCGTCCCTCTCCGAGGCTACCTCTGTACCGTGCTGTAACCCCCACACTGGCCCTCTCTGAGGCTACCGCTGTACCGTGCTGTAACCCCCACTCCGTCCCTCTCCGAGGCTACCTCTGTACCGTGCTGTAACCCCCACACCCGTCCCTCTCCAAGGCTACCTCTGTACCGTGCTGTAACCCCCACACCGTCCCTCTCTGAGGGTACCTCTGTACCGTGCTGTAACCCCCACACTGTCCCTCTCCGAGGCTACCCCTGTACCGTGCTGTAACCCCCACACCGTCCCTCTCCGAGGCTACCTCTGTACCGTGCTGTAACCCCCACGCTGTCCCTCTCCGAGGCTACCTCTGTATCTCACTTATCCTCTGCCCCCCTTCGGTGCTACTTCTTTCCCCCTTCGGTGCTACCTCTGCATCTCTCCATCAGTCTCTCTGGGAATAGTTGTTGCTACCAGCGGACACAAAACAGTAAATGCAGAGAACCCGGGAGACGGGAAGGGAAACCGAGAATCTGCAGCATCAGGCAACAGTCACCAAGAAGGTGGAAAAAATAATTCCCTGCTGTGACCTCTACAATGTCAGCACTCTTCTCCTGACATACTCTGTGCTGCTGAGAACTCTGCTCCTCATATGTACCACTTCTCTCCAGATCAGCACGCTCTTCTCCTGACATACTCTGTGCTGCTGAGAACCCTGCTCCTCATATGTACCACTTCTCTCCAGATCAGCACGCTCTTCTCCTGACATACTCTGTGCTGCTGAGAACCCTGCTCCTCATAAGCACCACTTCTCTCCAGATCAGCACGCTCTTCTCCTGACATACTCTGTGCTGCTGAGAACCCTGCTCCTCATAAGCACCACTTCTCTCCAGATCAGCACGCTCTTCTCCTGACATACTCTGTGCTGCTGAGAACCCTGCTCCTCATATGTACCACTTCTCTCCAGATCAGCACGCTCTTCTCCTGACATACTCTGTGCTGCTGAGAACTCTGCTCCTCATAAGCACCACTTCTCTCCAGATCAGCACGCTCTTCTCCTGACATACTCTGTGCTGCTGAGAACCCTGCTCCTCATATGTACCACTTCTCTCCAGATCAGCACGCTCTTCTCCTGACATACTCTGTGCTGCTGAGAACCCTGCTCCTCATATGTACCACTTCTCTCCAGATCAGCACGCTCTTCTCCTGACATACTCTGTGCTGCTGAGAACCCTGCTCCTCATAAGCACCACTTCTCTCCAGATCAGCACGCTCTTCTCCTGACATACTCTGTGCTGCTGAGAACCCTGCTCCTCATATGTACCACTTCTCTCCAGATCAGCACGCTCTTCTCCTGACATACTCTGTGCTGCTGAGAACTCTGCTCCTCATAAGCACCACTTCTCTCCAGATCAGCACGCTCTTCTCCTGACATACTCTGTGCTGCTGAGAACCCTGCTCCTCATATGTACCACTTCTCTGCAGATCAGCACGCTCTTCTCCTGACATACTCTGTGCTGCTGAGAACCCTTCTCCTCATATGTACCACTTCTCTCCAGATCAGCACGCTCTTCTCCTGACATACTCTGTGCTGCTGAGAACCCTGCTCCTCATATGTACCACTTCTCTCCAGATCAGCACGCTCTTCTCCTGACATACTCTGTGCTGCTGAGAACCCTGCTCCTCATATGTACCACTTCTCTCCAGATCAGCACGCTCTTCTCCTGACATACTCTGTGCTGCTGAGAACCCTGCTCCTCATATGTACCACTTCTCTCCAGATCAGCACGCTCTTCTCCTGACATACTCTGTGCTGCTGAGAACCCTGCTCCTCATATGTACCACTTCTCTCCAGATCAGCACGCTCTTCTCCTGACATACTCTGTGCTGCTGAGAACCCTGCTCCTCATATGTACCACTTCTCTCCAGATCAGCACGCTCTTCTCCTGACATACTCTGTGCTGCTGAGAACCCTGCTCCTCATATGTACCACTTCTCTCCAGATCAGCACGCTCTTCTCCTGACATACTCTGTGCTGCTGAGAACCCTGCTCCTCATATGTACCACTTCTCTCCAGATCAGCACGCTCTTCTCCTGACATACTCTGTGCTGCTGCGGCCGCTCCTGTGCTGCGCTCCTGGTGAATGGAGCTGGGGATAAGCGGAGACTCTGATCTATAATTTATCTGACATTTTCTGTATCCGTCCGCTGATGAATTATAGATGGGAGATGATCTGAGGTTATTCCCAGGCGGAGCGCGGTGGAAGTGCTGTGATCTGTGAGATCGGGGGTGTCAGGCCGGAGGCGTACATCTGTTCTGAGGGGATACAGGGGCATCACCCGCATCTTCTTCCCTGGCCACCATCATGGAGGAAACTTCTGTCACTTTCTATCAGTCTTTACAGCGCCATTGCTCACTATTATCAAGATCTCTTCTTGCTGTCAGTGACTGAAAACCTTTACTGGGGTAAGGCAACACTCTGCAACGGCACAATCCCTCTCCTGCCCTGATAGCCTGTTACAGCAGGATACAGAGTAACGAACCCTCAGCTGTGGTCATGGAGCTGCCCTCTCTCCCCCATGCAGATCACTGCGCTGTCACAATGTGACGCATTTATCACTGGAGCCGTTCTGACACTTCTGACTGTAAATAGAGGCGAGGAGGGGGAGAAACACGGCAGGGACAACTCCAACTTCATACACAACCTGTCGCACCAACATCACGGATGAAGGGAGTATTCCTCACACTGCAATAATCATAACATTACTGATCCTGAGTTACATCCTGTATTATACTCCAGAGCTGCACTCACTATTCTGCTGGTGCAGTCACTGTATACATACATTACATTACTGATCCTGAGTTACATCCTGTATTATACTCCAGAGCTGCACTCACTATTCTGCTGGTGCAGTCACTGTGTACATACATTACATTACTGATCCTGAGTTACATCCTGTATTATACTGCAGAGCTGCACTCACTGTTCTGCTGGTGCAGTCACTATGTACATACATTACATTACTGATCCTGAGTTACATCCTGTATTATACCCCAGAGCTGCACTCACTATTTTGCTGGTGCAGTCACTGTGTACATACATTACATTACTGATCCTGAGTTACATCCTGTATTATACTCCAGAGCTGCACTCACTATTCTGCTGGTGCAGTCACTGTGTACATACATTACATTACTGATCCTGAGTTACATCCTGTATTATACTGCAGAGCTGCACTCACTATTCTGCTGGTGCACTCACTGTGTACATTACATTACTGATCCTGAGTTACATCCTGTATTATACTCCAGAGCTGCACTCACTATTCTGCTGGTGCAGTCACTGTGTACATACATTACATATCCTGAGTTACATCCTGTATTATACTCCAGAGCTGCACTCACTATTCTGCTGGTGCAGTCACTGTGTACATACATTATATTACTGATCCTGAGTTACCTCCTGTATTATACCCCAGAGCTGCACTCACTATTCTGCTGGTGCAGTCACTGTGTACATACATTACATTACTGATCCTGAGTTACATCCTGTATTATACCCCAGAGCTGCACTCACTATTCTGCTGGTGCAGTCACTGTGTACATACATTACATTACTGATCCTGAGTTACATCCTGTATTATACTCCAGAGCTGCACTCCCTATTCTGCTGGTGCAGTCACTGTGTACATACATTACATTACTGATCCTGAGTTACATCCTGTATTATACTCCAGAGCTGCACTCACTATTCTGCTGGTGCAGTCACTGTGTACATACATTACATTACTGATCCTGAGTTACATCCTGTATTATACTCCAGAGCTGCACTCACTATTCTGCTGGTGCAGTCACTGTGTACATACATTACATTACTGATCCTGAGTTACCTCCTGTATTATACTCCAGAGCAGCACTCACTATTCTGCTGTTGGGGTCTCGGAGTTGCACTGCTCCTTCACATTTCATTACTCACCTCTAGCTCCACAGATCGGTTGAAGTGCACGGTTAGTGTTTTCTTGATGGTTTCGGTGACGTTCTCAATATTTGATCCTCGCGATAAAACTGAAATACAAATACACAGGATCGTTAGAGATGCAGAATACACGACAGAGGCAGAGCAGGACAGAGTGAAAGAATTAAGCTCTGGAAGAGCAGTATAATCCTGGCACAACCGGACTCACCGACAGTCACCAGATAAGGTTCCGGATTGGACACATCACACACGAAGCTCGGCCTTGTGGTGGCCACTGTGGTTGTAGCTGTGAGTCCGGAAGGAGGAGTCACCGGTGCGGTCAGGGTGGAGGTTACTGTCGTAGCTCCCAGAGTGATGATGGTGGTGGTAGTTACTTGTGGAGTGGTTGTGTCTAGGATGTTATGGGTGATAGCTGCTGGTGTGGAAGAACTTGGTGGGTTGGTGGTGAAGGGTTGGGCACTTGGCGAGGCAGTGGTCCCTGTAGTGGTGACAGGTAGAGTTGGGGAAGGGTGGGCACTTGGCGAGGCAGTGGTCCCTGTAGTGGTGACAGGTAGAGTTGGGGAAGGGTGGGCACTTGGCGAGGCAGTGGTGCCTGTAGTGGTGACAGGTAGAGTTGGGGAAGGGTGGGCACTTGGCGAGGCAGTGGTGCCTGTAGTGGTGGTAGGTAGAGTTGGGGAAGGGTGGGCACTTGGCGAGGCAGTGGTGCCTGTAGTGGTGACAGGTAGAGTTGGGGAAGGGTGGGCACTTGGCGAGGCAGTGGTGCCTGTAGTGGTGGTAGGTAGAGTTGGGGAAGGGTGGGCACTTGGCGAGGCAGTGGTGCCTGTAGTGGTGATAGGTAGAGTTGTGAAAAAGTGGGCGCTTGGCGAGGCAGTAGTGCCTACAGTGGTGACAGATTGGGATGGGGAAGGGTCAGCACTTGGTCTGGTGATGGCACCAATAGTGGTGACAGGTTGGGTTGGTGATGGAGAAGGCTGGACGTCTGAAGTTTGTGGAGTAGTCGGAAGGAACACCGGACTTGAAGACGGCTGTGAGCTCCACGGCACACTAACTGTAGACGTTGGATATGTGGACGTTTGGCTGGCTGTGGCCACATAGTCAACAGTAGATTCCAAACTGATGGCAGAGGTGGGTGGCATGCTCGGGGCAGCAGTAAAATCGGGTGGCACCAAAGTAGTAACTGAAAAGAGTGAAGTAAAGAACCGCGAGGAATCTGACTCCGGAGATAAAGTCATGCTTTGAACCAAGGTGAATAAAGAGGTCGGAAGAACTTCCTCAACCAAAGCACTAATGGTGTGATCAAAACCAAAGGAAGAGGCGGGCAAGGCATATGTGGTGGCATTCAGTGCAGATGACGACGGTAAAGGCAGCAGAGAGGTAGCACCGGTACTTGAGGTATAGAAGACACTCGACGTCATGATGGTGGACCCCCAGAACTCCGTGAACTCAGACGAAAAGTTCTCAGTCCAGTCAACGCTCGATGGTGATGGAAAGGAAGTGGAATTCAATGGCATGACCTCCATGCTTATCGTTTCACGTATGGTCGTAGAGTAAAACTCCGACAAGGGAGTACTGAACATGGATTTAGATATTGAAAGTACAGACGATGAGTCCTGAGGTTCATATGCAGATACGTGACTGGACGCCAATGGTGAGGAGGACACTGCCATTTCTTCCACTGATGAAGAGAAGAGGCCATCGGGATCCAGGGTGGATACTAAGGTAAAGTATTTAGACTCCACAGAAAGAGATGCGGTTGGAGGGAAGTACATGCCAGACTCTGTTGGCACAAATGCAGGAGCTTCAACTGTGTTCAAAGGTTCATATATTGAACTTTTTATCAGGTACGGGGAAGATATTTCTGTAGTAGAAAAATTGTCCAGATGGATAGAGGTAATTGATGAGATAAGCAGTGAAGGCATTATAGTAGACTCTAATAAAGAAACCCAACGGGTCTCATTTTCTGAGCTCGGGACTGAAGACACCAAGGTTGCGAGGACTTCCGTAGAATCAACAATGTTGGTGAGAAGTACCGAAGAGTCCGTAAGATCTGTATAAAGTGAAGAGACGAAGGGGGTCGGGAGAGAAGACAAAACAGAATCCAGAACATCAACTAAAGAGGTCTTCTGGCTGGTGATGAGGCTGGTCGGAAGAAGATCTCCAGGAAACCCTGAGGTTTGAATGCTGATGGTTTCTACATAATCCTCTGACCACCACTGAGTGTAGGTAACGTCGGTGCCTGTGGTGGACCACATCTCAGAAATGTCAGTGGGCACTGAGCTTTGGAGAGAACTAGACGAGATTTCTGGGTCATGAAAGTATGACGTTTCATATAATGGAGATGTGACGGATATAGCCTCGTTGGGGCTGGTGGTGGAATCCTGCAAGGTAAGAAAACCTAAATCCGAGAAGATACTAGACAAAGGATATTTGGTAGCAGTGCTGGTAACCTCTTGAGTATCGGTCATACTTGGCATTATACTCTCCACAGGGGTAGCCGGCCAAGATGTGGCAGAGATGGCTGGTGTGCTACGTGAAACCATTGACACTTCTATCGAGGAGCCAAAGTAGAAATCTGTAGGGGGCTGCCCAGATTTGGTGCTTTTCAAGGTGAAGCTCGAGGTGACTGCTTCTCCATCTTCAATGAATATTGGAAGCGTTTCCGTGGCCCATGGAGTTTGGTAGAAAGTATCTGGCGGTGGAACCGTCACATCGTCTTCTATAGGACCTTGCGATGCCATATTTACACTCTGTTCCAGGGCAACAGAAGAAGTTGTGATGTAAACACCAGAATACAGCTCCGTGGTATCAGAGCGGGCGTCGTACATCTCAGAAAGCTGAGTCGTCGCGAGGTCTCCCAGAACTGAAGCCAAGGATAACAACGAAGATGTGGAAAGGCTCGGACTTAAGACGACGTCATCGGACAAAGGCCACGGGGTCCGGGTGGGTTCAATGACAGGTTGTGAATCTGGGAGCTGATGGGCGATGGTTTCTGAAGGTGCCAGGTCATTTGAGGAAATGGTTACGGGATAAACGTCCTGGACTCTCTCTTCTGGGACTGAAGCATTTTTGGTTACGGTGGAGTCTTCATCTACTTTCAGGAGCAGGGGACCGAAGTGGACGACTGCAAGAAAAGCAAAAACACAATGAGGAAATCGTAATAATAGAAAAAAACAAGTAACATCGATCCCACCCCACTACTCTTGTCCTGTCTCTGGGGGTCCCACTGGCCTACAAGCTTCCTTCCTCCACCGTAGACTGGTATGTGATTGCTGCAGTCAATCAATGGCGACTGTAGCCAGTGATTGGGTGGAATGGTCATGTGTCTGGTCTGTGCTACCAAAACGCGATGTACAAACATCTATTCTGGTCGTATGAATTGCTGTAGCCAATCACTGGTGACGATGGAGATGTAAAGGTCATTGCTGTAGGAAGTGATTGGCTGCAGCAGTCAAATGCCTGTTCCAGGTGGAAGAAGCTCAGAGATCAGTGAGAAACCCAGGTGGTAGTAGACAAGGACCTACGGAAAACCGGTTGGTGAGTACACTTGGTCATACTGAGGTGCACCGCCCCTTTAAATTTCAATAATTAGAATAGTAAAAACATTGAGACAAGTAAAGAAATAAATAAGAAATATAATACAATAGTTGATCATCACGTAATAATAATGCTTCCCTATCATTAAAAAAAATGGTGACGTCCTATCAGATGCAATTACCAACGTTTTACCCACTGTTATCCTGTCAGATTAATACGCCAGTGCGTTTCACACAACCACCGCTGCTTCATCCTGTCAGGTTCATACTCCAGTGCGTTTCACACAACCACTGCTTCATGCTGTTATATTCATACTCCAGTGCGCTTCACCCAACCACCGCTGCTTCATCCTGTCAGGTTCATCCTCCAGTGCGCTTCACACAACCACTGCTTCATGCTGTTATATTCATACTCCAGTGCGTTTCACACAACCACCGCTTCATCCTGTCTGATTCATCCACCAGTGCGTTTCACACAACCACCGCTTCATCCTGTCTGATTCATCCACCAGTGCGTTTCACACAACCACCGCTGCTTCATCCTGTCACATTCATACTCCAGTGCGTTTCACACAACCACCGCTTCATCCTGTCAGGTTCATCCTCCAGTGCGCTTCACACAACCACTGCTTCATGCTGTTATATTCATACTCCAGTGCGTTTCACACAACCACCGCTTCATCCTGTCAGGTTCATCCTCCAGTGCGTTTCACACAACCACCGCTTCATCCTGTCTGATTCATCCACCAGTGCGTTTCACACAACCACCGCTGCTTCATCCTGTCACATTCATACTCCAGTGCGTTTCACACAACCACCGCTGCTTCATCCTGTCAGGTTCATCCTCCAGCGCGTTTCACACAACCACCGCTGCTTCATCCTGTCAGATTCATCCTCCAGTGTGCTTCACCCAACCACCGCTCCTTCATCCTGTCAGATTCATCCACCAGTGCGTTTCACACAACCACCACCGCTTCATCCTGTCAGGTTCATCCTCCAGTGCGTTTCACACAACCACCGCTGCTTCATCCTGTCAGATTCATCCTCCAGTGCGTTTCACACAACCACCACAGCTTCATGCTGTTATATTCATACTCCAGTGCGTTTCACACAACCACCGCTGCTTCATCCTGTCAGGTTCATCCTCCAGTGCGTTTCACACAACCACCGCTGCTTCATGCTGTTATATTCATACTCCAGTGCGTTTCACAGAACCACCGCTGCTTCATCCTGTCACATTCATACTCCAGCGCGTTTCACACAGCCACCACTACTTCATGCTGTTATATTCATACTCCAGTGCGTTTCACACAACCACCGCTGCTTCATCCTGTCAGGTTCATCCTCCAGTGCATTTCACACAACCACCGCTGCTTCATCCTGTCACATTCATACTCCAGCGCGTTTCACACAACCACCGCTGCTTCATCCTGTCACATTCATACTCCAGTGCGTTTCACACAACCACCGCTGCTTCATCCTGTCAGATTCATTCTCCAGTACGTTTCACACAACCACCGCTGCTTCATGCTGTTATATTCATAATCCAGTGCGTTTCACACAACCACCACTGCTTCATGCTGTTATATTCATACTCCAGTGCGTTTCACACAACCACAGCTCCTTCATCCTGTCAGGTTCATCCTCCAGTGCGTTTCACACAACCACCGCTGCTTCTTCCTGTCAGGTTCATACTCCAGCGCATTTTACACAACCATGGCTTCATCCTGTCAGATTCATCCTCCAGTGCGTTTTACACACCTCATTCCCTCTCTAGTTGGACTCATACTCCACACATGCATTGCTTTGTCCTGTCCGATTCACGTCATCGTGTTTTCATATTCTGCAGGGCGTTTTAGTAATTTATTTATCTGACCTCTCTAACTCATATTCCAGTGCGTTTCATACATATCACTTTGTTTTGTCTGATTTATACTCTACATTGTGTCACATTCAGCTTCCCCGTCAGTTTAATTTCCAGCGCATTTCACACAGCTTTGTCCAGTAAGTTTAAAACATCCATTGCTTTGTCCTGTCCGATTCATTCACCATCACTTGGCCCTGCTCGCCACATTTCATACACTTTGCCTGAAAAATACATCAGCACATATCATACATCCATCGCTCCACCCTGACCAATTTATTCCCCAGTGCATTTTACACCTCCATCATTTCTTCCTTCCAATTCATCCAAAGTGTTGATAATACCCATCACTTCGTCTTTTCCTGATTCACACAAGCGGTTTTGTCACTCCTGTTGCTGCTTCCTGCCCAATTCACACTCTGGAGTGTTTGATACCAGCGCTGCGTCGTGTCCGATTCAGTTTAGCGCGTTTCTCACACCCATCGCTGCGTCCTATCAATCCACCATTGCGTTTCTCATCCTTCGCTGCGTTCTTTCAATACATCGCATTTCTCACCTATTGCTTCTTCCGGTTAAACCACCAGTGCGTTTCTCACACCCATCGCTGTGTCCCGTCCGGTTAATCCACCAACACGTTTCTCACACCCATCGCTGCCTCCCGTCCGGTTAATCCACCAGCGCGTTTCTCACACCCATCGCTGCGTCCCTTCCAGTTAATCCACCAGCGCGTTTCTCACACCCATCGCTGTGTCCCGTCCGGTTAATCCGCCAGCGTGTTTCTCACACCCATTGCTGCGTCTCGTCCGGCTAATCCACCAGCGCGTTTCTCACACCCATTGCTGCGTCCCGTCCGGTTAATCCACCAGCGCGTTTCTCACACCCATCGCTGCGTCCCTTCCAGTTAATCCACCAGCGCGTTTCTCACACCCATCGCTGTGTCCCGTCCGGTTAATCCGCCAGCGTGTTTCTCACACCCATCGCTGCGTCCCGTCCGGTTAATCCACCAGCGCGTTTCTCACACCCATCGCTGCGTCCCTTCCAGTTAATCCACCAGCGCGTTTCTCACACCCATCGCTGTGTCCCGTCCGGTTAATCCGCCAGCGTGTTTCTCACACCCATCGCTGTGTCCCGTCCGGTTAATCCGCCAGCGTGTTTCTCACACCCGTCACTGCGTCCCGTCCAGCTAATCCACCAGCGCGTTTCTGACACCCGTCACTGCGTCCCATCCAGTTAATCCACCAGCGCGTTTCTCACCCATTGCTTCTTCTGGTTAATCCACCAGCGCATTTCTCACACCCATAGCTGCATCCCGTCCGGTTAATCCACCAGCGCGTTTCTGACACCCGTCACTGCGTCCCATCCAGTTAGTCCACCAGCGCGTTTCTCACCCATTGCTTCTTCTGGTTAATCCACCAGCGCATTTCTCACACCCATCGCTGCGTCCCGTCCGGTTAATCCTCCAGCGCGTTTCTCACACCCATCGCTGCCTCCCGTACAGTTAATCCACCAGCGCGTTTCTCACACCAGTTGCTGCGCCCCCCGGTTAATCCACCAACTTGTTTCTCACACCCATCACTGTGTCCCGTCCGGTTAATCCACCAGCGCGTTTCTCACACCTATCGCTGCGTCCCGTCCGGTTAATCCACCAGCGTGTTTCTCACACCCATTGCTGCGTCCCATCCGGTTAATCCACCAGCGCGTTTCTCACACCCATCGCTGCGTCACGTCCGGTTAATCCACCAGCGTGTTTCTCACACCCATTGCTGCGTCCCATCCGGTTAATCCACCAGCGCGTTTCTCACACCCATCGCTGCGCCCGGTTAATCCACCAGCGCGTTTCTCACACCCATCGCTACGTCCTGTCTGGTTAATCCACCAGTGCGTTTCTCACACCCATCGCTGCGTCCCATCCGGTTAATCCACCAGCGCGTTTTTCACACCCATCACTGCGTCCCATCCGGTTAATCCACCAGCGCGTTTCTCACACCCATCGCTGCGCCCTGTGTATTCTATTTCGGGCCATGCTGTCATTTTTAGCTGGCTGAATTCGGGGCTTTCTGCGGCCGCCACAGATGCGTCCGATGTCTATAATCCCGGATTTATGACGACCCATTCCTGGCATTTCTGATATTTCTGACCGCCAGCTGTGACGGCGACATTTTTCGCCATTTGCTCTACGACGTGTGAGCATTTAGGATTTTCACTGGACGACATTTTTTTTCAGAAATCGATTTGCTCTTGGTGATGAGGGAGATAAATGGCAGGAAAAGACGGAGGGCTCATTAATATTCATCTGATCGTCTCCTGGAAACCGCGCTCCCCCAGAGGCCTCTTCAGGGGGCTGAGATGGCGGCGCAGCAGAGACAGCGAGAGACGCCTCACCTTGGACCGAAAAAATCCTCAGAAGGAAATCGCCAAAAACAGCAGAAGACGTCAGGAGACGGGTGAGATGGGCGAAGAGGGAGGGGCGAGAAGGGCCACACGACGCGGGAAGGGCCACACGGGCGAGAAGGGCCACACGACGCGGGAAGGGCCACACGGGCGAGAAGGGCCACACGGGCGAGAAGGGCCACACGGCGCGGGAAGGGCCATACGGGCGAAAAGGGCCACACGGGCGAGAAGGGCCACACGGGCGAGAAGGGCCACACGACGCGGGAAGGGCCACACGGGCGAGAAGGGCCACACGGGGGCGGGAAGAGCGAGACACTGCTGCGGTCTGTGATGGATTTAATATTTCCTCTTTGTAATAATCCAATAAAAAATAATCGTACGTAAAATCTGAACACTCTTGTTGCCCACGGTAACGTGTCAGTGGCGTCCATTTTGTCAGTAAATGAAAGCTAAATTTCGATTGCTTGCTAGTTGTCTATAGCAACCAATGGGAAATAGTCTTTCATATATTGGGCTTCCCTGAAAAAATGAAACCTTTCTTCTGATTGGTTGTCTTCTCTTGAATGCAGGTTACCATAGATATAAGGCTAAATTGCAATATAATGGCAGTAATGGCGGCCGCACAATAAACACTTAACCCTCGCACTGCTGGCGGTGTGCGGAGACCTCCAGTTACAGCGTTTCGGGGGGGAGGGGGGGGGGGGGGCAGTAAATATCCGTTTCCTCATAGCGACAGGTGGCCAGCGACAGGACTCGCATTCTCCGGAATGGCGAGAATTGTGTCCACAACAAAGACCCCGAGGAGAGGCGGCACACGGCGTAATGCTATGCGCTCGCCATGTCTGATGCCGTCAGGGTCAATACTGCGAATTTTGACAAAAACGGATCCTTCACAAATGGTGAAAAACTGATGCGACGGATCCGTTTTTTCGCCGGATCCAAGTAGCTGATCCGGCTAATTGCATCCTAAGGGGGGAGGGAGACCAGAATGCAAAATGCAATCTGAGCATGCTCAAATAAAAAACAGAATCCGTCGCCATAGGCTTCCATTGTAGCCAACGACGGATGGCGACGGACACAAAAACCGTTCCTATGTCCGTTTTCTCCGGAAAACCAATTTTTGATGGATCCAGCAAAAAAACGGATGAAACGTGAGGACATCAGTTGCTAATACAAGTCTATGAGGAAAAAACGGAACCGGCAGCAACTTTTGCCGGATCCGTTTTTTTTTTCCCTTCACAATTCGCCGGATTGTGCTTGACAGCAAAAAACTGATGTGTGAAAGCCTTAAAGGGCCACACACGGTGCCCACAGCCTCCAGACACAGAGGGTTACCGGCCCTTTAAATCAGCTTGTGTTCTACATCAACCATGACCGACATCTCCGGTGGATGACACTCGCTGTGTCGCCATAACAACCTGATCATTTGCGGAGCGACGTCCTTATTTTACACGGTAACGCCGCCGCCGCTTCGCTGGTTTCTTGATGATTTCAGTCTGGCAGTCGCACTTCACAGCGGCTGATTATATCTGAGGTGACGGCGCAAAGTGCGAACACCGCAGCCCGGATTTATGGGACAGTCACAGGATGAAGTGGCCACCACCCTAGGAGACGAGACCGGCGTCAACGTGCAAGTGTGACGGTCAGATAGGACTCCACACCTCCAGAGCAGCGCTCATAATTCTGCATTCACATCAGACCTTGTACAGCAGTCACCTCCAGAGCAGCGCTCATAATTCTGCATTCACATCAGACCTTGTACTCCAGTCACCTCCAGAGCAGCGCTCATAATTCTGCATTCACATCAGACCTTGTACAGCAGTCACCTCCAGAGCAGCGCTCATAATTTTCTGCATTCACATCAGACCTTGTACAGCAGTCACCTCCAGAGCAGCGCTCATAATTCTGCATTCACATCAGACCTTGTACAGCAGTCACCTCCAGAGCAGCGCTCATAATTCTGCATTCACATCAGACCTTGTAATCCAGTCACCTCCAGAGCAGCGCTCATAATTCTGCATTCACATTAGAGGGCACAATTCTAAAACCAGCCCCCCTCCCATGGCTCCATCAGGCCCGGAGCTGCGTTCCCCCCCACATTACAGCCGCAGGACGATGTTTCTGCTGCGGTTTTACCTCTTTGTATCAGAAATAAAAGACTTCATCAGAATTTGTGCCTGAATTCATCTCAACAAGAGCCGACCCCATAATGTGCAGACGAAAGAGCGGAGGAGACCCCCGCAGTCACACACTGTCTCATCGGGTTTGTAAGAAAAGTCACAGAGCGGAGAAAACAGCGGAGCCGGAACCAGGACGACAGATTCCCCGAAGCCACCGAGAAGCCGCGTACACGGCGAAGATCCGCACCAAGAACCGTATACACTGCACAGTACCACTCCTCCTGTATATACACTGCACAGCACCGCTCCTCCTGTATATATACACTGCACAGCACCGCTCCTCCTGTATATATACACTGCACAGCACCACTCCTCCTGTATATATACACTGCACAGTACCACTCCTCCTGTATATATACACTGCACAGTACCACTCCTCCTGTATATATACACTGCACAGTACTACTCCTCCTGTATATATACACTGCACAGTACCACTCCTCCTGTATATATACACTGCACAGTACCACTCCTCCTGTATATATACACTGCACAGTACCACTCCTCCTGTATATATACACTGCACAGTACCACTCCTCCTGTATATATACACTGCACAGTACCACTCCTCCTGTATATATACACTGCACAGTGCAGCTCCTCCTGTATATATACACTGCACAGTACTACTCCTCCTGTATATATACACTGCACAGTACCACTCCTCCTGTATATATACACACTGCACAGCACAGCTCCTCCTGTATATATACACTGCACAGCACCGCTCCTCCTGTATATATACACTGCACAGTACCACTCCTCCTGTATATATACACTGCACAGTACCACTCCTCCAGTATATATACACTGCACAGTACCACTCCTCCTGTATATATACACTGCACAGTACTACTCCTCCTGTATATATACACTGCACAGTACCACTCCTCCTGTATATATACACTGCACAGTACCACTCCTCCTGTATATATACACTGCACAGTACCACTCCTCCTGTATATATACACTGCACAGTACCACTCCTCCTGTATATATACACTGCACAGTACCACTCCTCCTGTATATATACACTGCACAGTACCACTCCTCCTGTATATATACACTGCACAGTGCAGCTCCTCCTGTATATATACACTGCACAGTACTACTCCTCCTGTATATATACACTGCACAGTACCACTCCTCCTGTATATATACACTGCACAGTACTACTCCTCCTGTATATATACACTGCACAGCACCACTCCTCCTGTATATACACTGCACAGTACCACTCCTCCTGTATATATACACTGCACAGTACCACTCCTGTATATATACACTGCACAGTACCACTCCTCCTGTATATATACACTGCACAGCACCACTCCTCCTGTATATATACACTGCACAGTACCACTCCTCCTGTATATATACACTGCACAGTACTACTCCTCCTGTATATATACACTGCACAGCACCGCTCCTCCTGTATATATACACTGCACAGTACCACTCCTCCTGTATATATACACTGCACAGTACCACTCCTCCTGTATATATACACTGCACAGTACCACTCCTGTATATATACACTGCACAGTACCACTCCTCCTGTATATATACACTGCACATTACCACTCCTCCTGTATATATACACTGCACAGTACCACTCCTCCTGTATATATACACTGCACAGTACCACTCCTCCTGTATATATACACTGCACAGTACCTCTCCTCCTGTATATATACACTGCACAGTACCACTCCTCCTGTATATATACCCTGCACAGTGCAGCTCCTCCTGTATATATACACTGCACAGTACCACTCCTCCTGTATATATACACTGCACAGTACCACTCCTCCTGTCCTGTATATATACCCTGCACAGTACCACTCCTCCTGTATATATACACTGCACAGTACCACTCCTCCTGTATATATACACTGCACAGTACCGCTCCTCCTGTATATATACACTGCACAGCACCACTCCTCCTGTATATATACACTGCACAGTACCGCTCCTCCTGTATATATACACTGCACAGTACCGCTCCTCCTGTATATATACACTGCACAGTACCACTCCTCCTGTATATATACACTGCACAGTACCACTCCTCCTGTATATATACACTGCACAGCACCACTCCTCCTGTATATATACACTGCACAGTACCACTCCTCCTGTATATATACACTGCACAGCACCACTCCTCCTGTATATATACACTGCACAGTACCGCTCCTCCTGTATATATACACTGCACAGTACCACTCCTCCTGTATATATACCCTGCACAGTGCAGCTCCTCCTGTATATATACACTGCACAGTACCACTCCTCCTGTATATATACACTGCACAGTACCACTCCTCCTGTCCTGTATATATACCCTGCACAGTACCACTCCTCCTGTATATATACACTGCACAGTACCACTCCTCCTGTATATATACACTGCACAGTACCACTCCTCCTGTGTATATACACTGCACAATACCACTCCTCCTGTATATATACACTGCACAGTACTACTCCTCCTGTATATATACACTGCACAGTGCAGCTCCTCCTGTATATATACACTGCACAGTACCACTCCTCCTGTATATATACACTGCACAGTACCACTCCTCCTGTATATATACACTGCACAGTACCACTCCTCCTGTATATATACACTGCACAGTACCACTCCTCCTGTATATATACACTGCACAGTACCACTCCTCCTGTATATATACACTGCACAGTACCACTCCTCCTGTATATATACACTGCACAGTACCACTCCTCCTGTCCTGTATATATACACTGCACAGTACCACTCCTCCTGTATATATACACTGCACAGTACCACTCCTCCTGTATATATACACTGCACAGTACCACTCCTCCTGTATATATACACTGCACAGTACCACTCCTCCTGTCCTGTATATATACACTGCACAGTACCACTCCTCCTGTATATATACACTGCACAGTACCACTCCTCCTGTATATATACACTGCACAGTACCGCTCCTCCTGTATATATACACTGCACAGCACCACTCCTCCTGTATATATACACTGCACAGCACCACTCCTCCTGTATATATACACTGCACAGTACCACTCCTCCTGTATATATACACTGCACAGTACCACTCCTCCTGTATATATACACTGCACAGTACCACTCCTCCTGTATATATACACTGCACAGCACCACTCCTCCTGTATATATACACTGCACAGTACCGCTCCTCCTGTATATATACACTGCACAGTACCACTCCTCCTGTATATATACCCTGCACAGTGCAGCTCCTCCTGTATATATACACTGCACAGTACCACTCCTCCTGTATATATACACTGCACAGTACCACTCCTCCTGTCCTGTATATATACCCTGCACAGTACCACTCCTCCTGTATATATACACTGCACAGTACCACTCCTCCTGTATATATACACTGCACAGTACCGCTCCTCCTGTATATATACACTGCACAGCACCACTCCTCCTGTATATATACACTGCACAGTACCACTCCTCCTGTATATATACACTGCACAGTACCGCTCCTCCTGTATATATACACTGCACAGTACCACTCCTCCTGTATATATACACTGCACAGTACCACTCCTCCTGTATATATACACTGCACAGTACCACTCCTCCTGTATATATACACTGCACAGTACCACTCCTCCTGTATATATACACTGCACAGTACCACTCCTCCTGTATATATACACTGCACAGCACCACTCCTCCTGTATATATACACTGCACAGTACCGCTCCTCCTGTATATATACACTGCACAGTACCACTCCTCCTGTATATATACCCTGCACAGTGCAGCTCCTCCTGTATATATACACTGCACAGCACCACTCCTCCTGTATATATACACTGCACAGTACCACTCCTCCTGTCCTGTATATATACCCTGCACAGTACCACTCCTCCTGTATATATACACTGCACAGTACCACTCCTCCTGTATATATACACTGCACAGTACCACTCCTCCTGTGTATATACACTGCACAATACCACTCCTCCTGTATATATACACTGCACAGTACTACTCCTCCTGTATATATACACTGCACAGTGCAGCTCCTCCTGTATATATACACTGCACAGTACCACTCCTCCTGTATATATACACTGCACAGTACCACTCCTCCTGTATATATACACTGCACAGTACCACTCCTCCTGTATATATACACTGCACAGTACCACTCCTCCTGTATATATACACTGCACAGTACCACTCCTCCTGTATATATACACTGCACAGTACCACTCCTCCTGTATATATACACTGCACAGTACCACTCCTCCTGTATATATACACTGCACAGTACCACTCCTCCTGTCCTGTATATATACACTGCACAGTACCACTCCTCCTGTATATATACACTGCACAGTACCACTCCTCCTGTATATATACACTGCACAGTACCACTCCTCCTGTCCTGTATATATACACTGCACAGTACCACTCCTCCTGTATATATACACTGCACAGTACCACTCCTCCTGTATATATACACTGCACAGTACCACTCCTCCTGTATATATACTGCACAGTACCACTCCTCCTGTATATATACACTGCACAGTACCACTCCTCCTGTATATATACACTGCACAGTACCACTCCTCCTGTATATATACACTGCACAGTACTACTCCTCCTGTATATATACACTGCACAGTGCAGCTCCTCCTGTATATATACACTGCACAGTACCACTCCTCCTGTATATATACACTGCACAGTACCACTCCTCCTGTATATATACACTGCACAGTACCACTCCTGTATATATACACTGCACAGTACCACTCCTCCTGTATATATACACTGCACAGTACCACTCCTCCTGTATATATACACTGCACAGTACCACTCCTCCTGTATATATACACTGCACAGTACCACTCCTCCTGTATATATACACTGCACAGTACCACTCCTCCTGTATATATACACTGCACAGTACCACTCCTCCTGTATATATACACTGCACAGTACCACTCCTCCTATATATATACACTGCACAGTACCACTCCTATATATATACACTGCACAGTACCACTCCTCCTGTATATATACCCTGCACAGTGCAGCTCCTCCTGTATATATACACTGCACAGTGCAGCTCCTCCTGTATATATACACTGCACAGTACCACTCCTCCTGTATATATACACTGCACAGTACCACTCCTATATATATATATATATATACACTGCACAGTACCACTCCTCCTGTATATATACCCTGCACAGTGCAGCTCCTCCTGTATATATACACTGCACAGTACCACTCCTCCTGTATATATACACTGCACAGTACCACTCCTCCTGTATATATACACTGCACAGTACCACTCCTCCTGTCCTGTATATATACACTGCACAGTACCACTCCTCCTGTATATATACACTGCACAGTACCACTCCTCCTGTATATATACCCTGCACAGTACCACTCCTCCTGTATATATACCTGCACAGTACCACTCCTCCTGTATATATACACTGCACAGTACCACTCCTCCTGTATATATACCCTGCACAGTGCAGTTCCTCCTGTATATATACACTGCACAGTACCACTCCTCCTGTATATATACACTGCACAGTACCACTCCTTCTGTATATATACACTGCACAGTACCACTCCTCCTGTATATATACACTGCACAGTACCACTCCTCCTGTCCTGTATATATACACTGCACAGTACCGCTCCTCCTGTATATATACACTGCACAGTACCACTCCTCCTGTATATATACCCTGCACAGTACCACTCCTCCTGTATATATACACTGCACAGTACCACTCCTCCTGTATATATACACTGCACAGTACCACTCCTCCTGTATATATACACTGCACAGTACCACTCCTCCTGTATATATACACTGCACAGTACCACTCCTCCTGTATATATACACTGCACAGTACCACTCCTGTATATATACACTGCAGAGTACCACTCCTCCTGTATATATACACTGCACAGTACCACTCCTCCTGTATATATACACTGCACAGTACCACTCCTCCTGTATATATACACTGCACAGTACCACTCCTCCTGTATATATACACTGCACAGTACCACTCCTCCTGTATATATACACTGCACAGTACCACTCCTCCTGTATATATACACTGCACAGTGCAGCTCCTCCTGTATATATACACTGCACAGTGCAGCTCCTCCTGTATACACTGCACAGTACCACTCCTCCTGTATATATACACTGCACAGTACCACTCCTCCTGTATATATACACTGCACAGTACCACTCCTCCTGTATATATACACTGCACAGTGCAGCTCCTCCTGTATATATACACTGCACAGTGCAGCTCCTCCTGTATACACTGCACAGTACCACTCCTCCTGTATATATACACTGCACAGTACCACTCCTCCTGTATATATACACTGCACAGTGCCGCTCCTCCTGTATATATACACTGCACAGTGCCACTCCTCCTGTATATATACACTGCACAGCACCACTCCTCCTGTATATATACACTGCACAGTGCAGCTCCTCCTGTATATATACACTGCACAGTGCCACTCCTCCTGTATATATACACTGCACAGTACCACTCCTCCTGTATATATACACTGCACAGTACCACTCCTCCTGTATATATACACTGCACAGTACCACTCCTCCTGTCCTGTATATATACACTGCACAGTACCACTCCTCCTGTATATATACACTGCACAGTACCACTCCTCCTGTCCTGTATATATACACTGCACAGTACCACTCCTCCTGTATATATACACTGCACAGTACCACTCCTCCTGTATATATACACTGCACAGTACCACTCCTCCTGTATATATACTGCACAGTACCACTCATCCTGTATATATACACTGCACAGTACCACTCCTCCTGTATATATACACTGCACAGTACCACTCCTCCTGTATATATACACTGCACAGTACCACTCCTCCTGTATATATACACTGCACAGTACTACTCCTCCTGTATATATACACTGCACAGTGCAGCTCCTCCTGTATATATACACTGCACAGTACCACTCCTCCTGTATATATACACTGCACAGTACCACTCCTCCTGTATATATACACTGCACAGTACCACTCCTCCTGTATATATACACTGCACAGTACCACTCCTCCTGTATATATACACTGCACAGTACCACTCCTCCTGTATATATACCCTGCACAGTGCAGCTCCTCCTGTATATATACACTGCACAGTACCACTCCTCCTGTATATATACACTGCACAGTACCACTCCTCCTGTCCTGTATATATACCCTGCACAGTACCACTCCTCCTGTATATATACACTGCACAGTACCACTCCTCCTGTATATATACACTGCACAGTACCGCTCCTCCTGTATATATACACTGCACAGCACCACTCCTCCTGTATATATACACTGCACAGTACCACTCCTCCTGTATATATACACTGCACAGTACCGCTCCTCCTGTATATATACACTGCACAGTACCACTCCTCCTGTATATATACACTGCACAGTACCACTCCTCCTGTATATATACACTGCACAGTACCACTCCTCCTGTATATATACACTGCACAGTACCACTCCTCCTGTATATATACACTGCACAGTACCACTCCTCCTGTATATATACACTGCACAGCACCACTCCTCCTGTATATATACACTGCACAGTACCGCTCCTCCTGTATATATACACTGCACAGTACCACTCCTCCTGTATATATACCCTGCACAGTGCAGCTCCTCCTGTATATATACACTGCACAGCACCACTCCTCCTGTATATATACACTGCACAGTACCACTCCTCCTGTCCTGTATATATACCCTGCACAGTACCACTCCTCCTGTATATATACACTGCACAGTACCACTCCTCCTGTATATATACACTGCACAGTACCACTCCTCCTGTGTATATACACTGCACAATACCACTCCTCCTGTATATATACACTGCACAGTACTACTCCTCCTGTATATATACACTGCACAGTGCAGCTCCTCCTGTATATATACACTGCACAGTACCACTCCTCCTGTATATATACACTGCACAGTACCACTCCTCCTGTATATATACACTGCACAGTACCACTCCTCCTGTATATATACACTGCACAGTACCACTCCTCCTGTATATATACACTGCACAGTACCACTCCTCCTGTATATATACACTGCACAGTACCACTCCTCCTGTATATATACACTGCACAGTACCACTCCTCCTGTATATATACACTGCACAGTACCACTCCTCCTGTCCTGTATATATACACTGCACAGTACCACTCCTCCTGTATATATACACTGCACAGTACCACTCCTCCTGTATATATACACTGCACAGTACCACTCCTCCTGTCCTGTATATATACACTGCACAGTACCACTCCTCCTGTATATATACACTGCACAGTACCACTCCTCCTGTATATATACACTGCACAGTACCACTCCTCCTGTATATATACTGCACAGTACCACTCCTCCTGTATATATACACTGCACAGTACCACTCCTCCTGTATATATACACTGCACAGTACCACTCCTCCTGTATATATACACTGCACAGTACTACTCCTCCTGTATATATACACTGCACAGTGCAGCTCCTCCTGTATATATACACTGCACAGTACCACTCCTCCTGTATATATACACTGCACAGTACCACTCCTCCTGTATATATACACTGCACAGTACCACTCCTGTATATATACACTGCACAGTACCACTCCTCCTGTATATATACACTGCACAGTACCACTCCTCCTGTATATATACACTGCACAGTACCACTCCTCCTGTATATATACACTGCACAGTACCACTCCTCCTGTATATATACACTGCACAGTACCACTCCTCCTGTATATATACACTGCACAGTACCACTCCTCCTGTATATATACACTGCACAGTACCACTCCTCCTATATATATACACTGCACAGTACCACTCCTATATATATACACTGCACAGTACCACTCCTCCTGTATATATACCCTGCACAGTGCAGCTCCTCCTGTATATATACACTGCACAGTGCAGCTCCTCCTGTATATATACACTGCACAGTACCACTCCTCCTGTATATATACACTGCACAGTACCACTCCTATATATATATATATATATACACTGCACAGTACCACTCCTCCTGTATATATACCCTGCACAGTGCAGCTCCTCCTGTATATATACACTGCACAGTACCACTCCTCCTGTATATATACACTGCACAGTACCACTCCTCCTGTATATATACACTGCACAGTACCACTCCTCCTGTCCTGTATATATACACTGCACAGTACCACTCCTCCTGTATATATACACTGCACAGTACCACTCCTCCTGTATATATACCCTGCACAGTACCACTCCTCCTGTATATATACCTGCACAGTACCACTCCTCCTGTATATATACACTGCACAGTACCACTCCTCCTGTATATATACCCTGCACAGTGCAGTTCCTCCTGTATATATACACTGCACAGTACCACTCCTCCTGTATATATACACTGCACAGTACCACTCCTTCTGTATATATACACTGCACAGTACCACTCCTCCTGTATATATACACTGCACAGTACCACTCCTCCTGTCCTGTATATATACACTGCACAGTACCGCTCCTCCTGTATATATACACTGCACAGTACCACTCCTCCTGTATATATACCCTGCACAGTACCACTCCTCCTGTATATATACACTGCACAGTACCACTCCTCCTGTATATATACACTGCACAGTACCACTCCTCCTGTATATATACACTGCACAGTACCACTCCTCCTGTATATATACACTGCACAGTACCACTCCTCCTGTATATATACACTGCACAGTACCACTCCTGTATATATACACTGCAGAGTACCACTCCTCCTGTATATATACACTGCACAGTACCACTCCTCCTGTATATATACACTGCACAGTACCACTCCTCCTGTATATATACACTGCACAGTACCACTCCTCCTGTATATATACACTGCACAGTACCACTCCTCCTGTATATATACACTGCACAGTACCACTCCTCCTGTATATATACACTGCACAGTGCAGCTCCTCCTGTATATATACACTGCACAGTGCAGCTCCTCCTGTATACACTGCACAGTACCACTCCTCCTGTATATATACACTGCACAGTACCACTCCTCCTGTATATATACACTGCACAGTACCACTCCTCCTGTATATATACACTGCACAGTGCCGCTCCTCCTGTATATATACACTGCACAGTGCCACTCCTCCTGTATATATACACTGCACAGCACCACTCCTCCTGTATATATACACTGCACAGTGCAGCTCCTCCTGTATATATACACTGCACAGTGCCACTCCTCCTGTATATATACACTGCACAGTACCACTCCTCCTGTATATATACACTGCACAGTACCACTCCTCCTGTATATATACACTGCACAGTACCACTCCTCCTGTCCTGTATATATACACTGCACAGTACCACTCCTCCTGTATATATACACTGCACAGTACCACTCCTCCTGTCCTGTATATATACACTGCACAGTACCACTCCTCCTGTATATATACACTGCACAGTACCACTCCTCCTGTATATATACACTGCACAGTACCACTCCTCCTGTATATATACTGCACAGTACCACTCATCCTGTATATATACACTGCACAGTACCACTCCTCCTGTATATATACACTGCACAGTACCACTCCTCCTGTATATATACACTGCACAGTACCACTCCTCCTGTATATATACACTGCACAGTACTACTCCTCCTGTATATATACACTGCACAGTGCAGCTCCTCCTGTATATATACACTGCACAGTACCACTCCTCCTGTATATATACACTGCACAGTACCACTCCTCCTGTATATATACACTGCACAGTACCACTCCTCCTGTATATATACACTGCACAGTACCACTCCTCCTGTATATATACACTGCACAGTACCACTCCTCCTGTATATATACACTGCACAGTACCACTCCTCCTGTATATATACACTGCACAGTACCACTCCTCCTGTATATATACACTGCACAGTACCACTCCTCCTATATATATACACTGCACAGTACCACTCCTATATATATACACTGCACAGTACCACTCCTCCTGTATATATACCCTGCACAGTGCAGCTCCTCCTGTATATATACACTGCACAGTGCAGCTCCTCCTGTATATATACACTGCACAGTACCACTCCTCCTGTATATATACACTGCACAGAACCACTCCTATATATATATACACTGCACAGTACCACTCCTCCTGTATATATACCCTGCACAGTGCAGCTCCTCCTGTATATATACACTGCACAGTACCACTCCTCCTGTATATATACACTGCACAGTACCACTCCTCCTGTATATATACACTGCACAGTACCACTCCTCCTGTCCTGTATATATACACTGCACAGTACCACTCCTCCTGTATATATACACTGCACAGTACCACTCCTCCTGTATATATACCCTGCACAGTACCACTCCTCCTGTATATATACCTGCACAGTACCACTCCTCCTGTATATATACACTGCACAGTACCACTCCTCCTGTATATATACCCTGCACAGTGCAGTTCCTCCTGTATATATACACTGCACAGTACCAGTCCTCCTGTATATATACACTGCACAGTACCACTCCTTCTGTATATATACACTGCACAGTACCACTCCTCCTGTATATATACACTGCACAGTACCACTCCTCCTGTCCTGTATATATACACTGCACAGTACCGCTCCTCCTGTATATATACACTGCACAGTACCACTCCTCCTGTATATATACCCTGCACAGTACCACTCCTCCTGTATATATACACTGCACAGTACCACTCCTCCTGTATATATACACTGCACAGTACCACTCCTCCTGTATATATACACTGCACAGTACCACTCCTCCTGTATATATACACTGCACAGTACCACTCCTCCTGTATATATACCCTGCACAGTACCACTCCTCCTGTATATATACACTGCACAGTACCACTCCTCCTGTATATATACACTGCACAGTACCGCTCCTCCTGTATATATACACTGCACAGTACCACTCCTCCTGTATATATACCCTGCACAGTACCACTCATCCTGTATATATACACTGCACAGTACCACTCCTCCTGTATATATACACTGCACAGTACCACTCCTCCTGTATATATACACTGCACAGTACCACTCCTCCTGTATATATACACTGCACAGTACCACTCCTCCTGTATATATACACTGCACAGTACCACTCCTCCTGTATATATACACTGCACAGTACCACTCCTGTATATATACACTGCAGAGTACCACTCCTCCTGTATATATACACTGCACAGTACCACTCCTCCTGTATATATACACTGCATAGTACCACTCCTCCTGTATATATACACTGCACAGTACCACTCCTCCTGTATATATACACTGCACAGTACTACTCCTCCTGTATATATACACTGCACAGTACCACTCCTCCTGTATATATACACTGCACAGTGCAGCTCCTCCTGTATATATACACTGCACAGTGCAGCTCCTCCTGTATACACTGCACAGTACCACTCCTCCTGTATATATACACTGCACAGTACCACTCCTCCTGTATATATACACTGCACAGTACCACTCCTCCTGTATATATACACTGCACAGTGCCGCTCCTCCTGTATATATACACTGCACAGTGCCGCTCCTCCTGTATATATACACTGCACAGTGCCGCTCCTCCTGTATATATACACTGCACAGTACCACTCCTCCTGTATATATACACTGCACAGTACCACTCCTCCTGTATATATACACTGCACAGTACCACTCCTCCTGTCCTGTATATATACACTGCACAGTACCACTCCTCCTGTCCTGCATATATACACTGCACAGTACCACTCCTCCTGTATATATACACTGCACAGTACCGCTCCTCCTGTATATATACACTGCACAGTACCACTTCTCCTGTATATATACACTGCACAGTGCCGCTCCTCCTGTATATATACACTGCACAGTGCCGCTCCTCCTGTATATATACACTGCACAGTGCCGCTCCTCCTGTATATATACACTGCACAGTGCCACTCCTCCTGTATATATACACTGCACAGTACCACTCCTCCTGTATATATACACTGCACAGTACCACTCCTCCTGTATATATACACTGCACAGTACCACTCCTCCTGTCCTGTATATATACACTGCACAGTACCACTCCTCCTGTCCTGCATATATACACTGCACAGTACCACTCCTCCTGTATATATACACTGCACAGTACCGCTCCTCCTGTATATATACACTGCACAGTACCACTTCTCCTGTATATATACACTGCACAGTACCACTTCTCCTGTATATATACACTGCACAGTACCACTCCTCCTGTATATATACACTGCACAGTACCACTCCTCCTGTATATATACACTGCACAGTACCACTCCTCCTGTGTATATACACTGCACAGTACCACTCCTCCTGTATATATACACTGCATGGTACCACTCCTCCTGTATATATACACTGCACAGTACCACTCCTCCTGTATATATACACTGCACAGTACCACTGCCCTGTATATATACACTGCACAGTACCACTGCCCTGTATATATACACTGCACAGTACCACTCCTCCTGTATATATATACACTGCACAGTACCACTCCTGTATATATACACTGCACAGTACCACTCCTCCTGTATATATATACACTGCACAGTACCACTCCTGTATATATACACTGCACAGTACCACTCCTCCTGTATATATATACACTGCACAGTACCACTCCTGTATATATACACTGCACAGTACCACTCCTCCTGTATATATATACACTGCACAGTACCACTCCTCCTGTATATATATACACTGCACAGTACCACTCCTCCTGTATATATATACACTGCACAGTACCACTCCTCCTGTATATATATACACTGCACAGTACCACTCCTGTATATATACACTGCACAGTACCACTCCTCCTGTATATATATACACTGCACAGTACCACTGCCCTGTATATATACACTGCACAGTACCACTCCTCCTGTATATATATACACTGCACAGTACCACTCCTGTATATATACACTGCACAGTACCACT